>NC_092242.1:19248976-19256476 GCF_036320965.1 Panulirus ornatus | reverse complement strand
ATTACTAATTCATCAGTTCCTCTTTCCCGGGATTTCAATGCCTCACCTGATTATCATCTGATTAATCCAAGTGTATTGATATGTCTGAGCGCAAGAGTATCCTCCACCTTGAGGAAAATATCTGAAGCACAATAGTGTGATTGGCGTAGGGGTGACGAAGAATAACTCATTTGCCCATTTCTACAGCTTTTTTTTTTTTTTGCTTGAGATTACTCTTTGTGGGTTGTAGGGAGAGAGAGAGAGAGAGAGAGAGAGAGAGAGAGAGAGAGAGAGAGAGAGAGAGAGAGAGAGAGAGAGAGAGAGAGAGAGAGGATTTCTCACTTGTGTTGCCCAGTCTCTTGACCTTGTATGATATGGTGTTGCATGTCTGATCTACTTATGAGACACACACACCCTAGCCTAAGCCATGTACCTACGTGACGAGCAACCCCAGTGGGTCTTCCTCTGAACCATCCACTACTGCTGTCAGACGAGGTAGCGCCACAGCTCCTGTTTGAATATGGCATCACCCACATCAATCAAAGACTTGTTGATATCCTTAAATGGCCTTCTTCTGAAAGTGTTCCACCTTAGTTTTCTGTGTGAAGTTCTCCCAGCAAAATATGACGCATTCTTATAACAGCCATTCGTAAGCCAAACATTTGGACGTATCAAATCGCATTTTGGTAGATTAATTGATAGTGAGATTGAAATGTGCGAAGTTTTAAACAATCAGTTCATGTCAGTATTTACGCAGGAGGAGAAAGCAAACATTCCGGTTCCAGAGCAAATTTACGGGAAGGACGAAAGCGGGAAGCTATGCGATATAAGAATAAGTAAATCTGATATTTTGAAACAAATAGAACGATTAAAAGTAAGCAAGAGTCCTGGGCCAGATGAATTTATGAAAGGGTCTTGAAGGAATGTAAGGAGGAAGTAAGTGTTCCGCTTTTAAATGTGTTTAAACAGTCTCTAGAATCTGGCATAGTTCCTAAGCAATGGAGGACAGCAAATGTCGCTTCCGTCTTTAAGAAAGGGAATAGATCCATTGCCTCTAAGTATCATCCTATCAGCTTGACATTTATTGTGGCAACATTCATCGAATCAATTATAGTGGACAAAATACGGGAACACTTGGAGAATCATGATCTCATTAGGGATTCTGAACATGGGTTTACAAAAGCGAACTCATGTTTCAGTAACCTTCACTTCTTCTTCAACAGAGTATTTGAAACTGTTGATCAGGGTAAGGGCTATGATGTCGTATGCTTAGAATTAAGTAAGGCTTTTGAGAATACCTCATGAGCATCTGATTAGAAAAATAGCGGCACACGGCATCGGGGGTTGTGTATTTAATTGGATCAGCTAATGGTGGTCCTCAGGAGTCAGCCTTGGGATGGCTCTTGTCCGTTATATATATAAACGATTTGAATACGGGAATAACCAGCGACTTGAGTAAGTTTGCCTATGATGTAAAAATAGTGGCCTGTAATCGACTCAGATGAAAATTCAGTGAATTTGGAGAGGAATTAGATAGATTATCAGAATGGGCGGGTACATGGAAAATGGAATTTAATATAAATAAATGCACAACACTTAGTGTGGATAAAGACAGGAACAGTGATTACAAACTGGACAATATTACTATTGGTAAAACAGAATGCGAAAGAGGTTTAGGGTTACTGGTGCGTAAGGATCTTATAGCCACAGTAACAACGTGTTATAGTGTGTAATAAGACTAACTGGATGCTAGAGTTCATTAATAGAACTGTTAGCAATAAAGCTTCTAGAGTATCATAGCAACTTTATCTTGCGTTGGTGAGACCACATCTGGATTATGCGCTACAGTCTTGGGCTCCATGCTATGCAGTTGATATATAGATTGTTTAGAGAGAGTTAAAAGGCGAATGACAAAACTGATCCCTGGAATTAGAAACCTCCCTTATGAAGAAAGGGTAAAAAGACTGTATTCACACTCACTTGAGAGAAGGGGGGCTAAAGGGGTTATAACTGAAGTTCTTAAATGGGTGAAGGGCATTAATAAAGGTAACATGAATAAAGTTCTTAGAATGGCGCACCGGATAGGACAAGACATAATGGATTTAGAAAAAAAGAATATACATTTAGGTTTGATGTGGGTAAACATTGGTTCGGGAAGAGGGTAATAGATTCATGGAACAAGCTGGCAAGTACAGTAGTGGAATCTAGGTCATTAGGTAGCATAAAATTAAGGTTGGATGATGTGTTTATGGGTTCAGGCGGTTGGTTGTAGGGTGGACAGACCCAAGACCTGCTTAGCGTAGGCCAATAGACCATTTGCAGTATCCTTACTTCATATGTTAAGTCTCATTCTAACCATTCCTGAGGCAAGGTACATACGGTGGCATAGTATACATGGAGTGCACAGTGGTGTGGCATACATAGAGAACGCACACGATGCTCTGGTATACATGGAGAGTGCATTTCAGTGAGTGGTTGGCACCCAGAACACTGAAGGCCTCCACAAAATGGGCAACACAACTTTTCACCCTGTGTATCATTACCGGTAAATGCCATTTCATGACTCACTTCCCTATTTCGCAAAATCTATAAGCTCTAATCTACAGAAAAAAGAGAATGTCTTCGTCATCTTAGTTGGCTGTATACATTTAGGGGAGAATGTTATAAGCTAATAAAATAGAGTTTTGAACACGGTGGTATTGACTTAGTCTGCAGCAGGTGTGTGTGTGAACTGGTATCTCGTAAACACCTGTGTAATCCAGCCCCTCGGGAGAACACTTGTGTCTAAGTACAGTGATCGTCATCGTCCACATGGTTAATAGGAAAATGATCTAAGTTGTTAAAGCCTGACGAATTTGATTGATACAGTTTTATCGTGGAGAATGTGTCTATGTATTCCGTGTGTGTGTGTGTGTGTGTGTGTGTGTGTGTGTGTGTGTGTGTGTGTGTGTGTGTGTGTTACTGCCTCTCCCTCAGTGGGTAACTGACTTTCTTGTATAGAGATTCCTCTGTAACATGACTCCCTTACCATGTCACTCCGTACGACGTTAACTCCGTATGGCAAAGAAAACGGGATGCAGGGGGGTTTATAAGAAATCAGCGTGGCAAAAGGGTTTAGGATGTTTAATCCACAATGGCATGGTAACGCGAGGCACTAGCCTGGTAAGTTGAGGCACCAATCATATACCAATGTGCAGCTGAACGTACACCTGCTCATAAGTGATACACACACACACACACACACGCACGGACACACACACACACACACACACACACACACACACACACACACACACACACACACACACACATACACACACATACACACACACACACACGCATACCTCTTGATGGCTGATTTCAGTTAGTCCACACACGTGTCCATGATTGATCTACACACGTGTCCATGGTTGGGGCTATGCACGTGTCCATGGTTGGTCCATACAAGTTTCCATGGTTGATCTACACACGTGTCCATGGTTGGTCTACACACGTGTCCATGGTTGGGTCCACACATGTGTCCATGGTTGAGTCCACACACGTGTCCATGGTTGGGTCCACACACGTGTCCATGGTTGGGGCCACACACATGTCCATGGTTGGGTCCACACACGTGTCCATGGTTGGGGCCATGCACGTGTCCATGGTTGGTCCACACAAGTTTCCATGGTTGATCTACACACGTGTGTCCATGGTTGGGTCCACACATGTGTCCATGGTTAGGGCCACACACGTTTCCATGGTTGGGGCCACACACGTGTCCATGGTTGGGTCCACACACGTGTCCATGGTTGGGTCCATGCACGTGTTCATGGTTGGTCCACACAAGTTTCCATGGTTAATCTACAAACGTGTCCATGGTTGGGTCCACACATGTGTCCATGGTTAGGGCCACACACGTTTCCATGGTTGGGGGCCACACACGTGTCCATGGTTGGGGCCACACAAGTTTCCATGGTTAATCTACAAACGTGTCCATGGTTGGGTCCACACATGTGTCCATGGTTAGGGCCACACACGTTTCCATGGTTGGGGGCCACACACGTGTCCATGGTTGGGTCCACACACGTGTCCATGGTTAGGGCCACACACGTTTCCATGGTTGGGGGCCACACACGTGTCCATGGTTGGGGCCATGCACGTGTCCATGGTTGGTCCACACAAGTTTCCATGGTTAATCTACAAACGTGTCCATGGTTGGGTCCACACATGTGTCCATGGTTAGGGCCACACACGCTTCCATGGTTGGGGGCCACACACGTGTCCATGGTTGGGTCCACACACGTGTCCATGGTTGGGTCCACACATGTGTCCATGGTTAGGGCCACACACGCTTCCATGGTTGTGGGCCACACACGTGTCCATGGTTGGGTCCACGTACTTACCAATGCCATTTGAGAATTTCTTCCCTTATGACCACCTGGAGTTTCAGCTTCTCTGGTAATAACCTGGTGTGAGCCAAGGGTCAGAGGTCTGGCTTGGGTCCAGAATATACATTATCATCCCAGTCGGCTCGCCTCTGAAATATGATGGCTACATCCTAAATGATACAAATATACAAAAAAGAAAATGGATAGATACGAATTTTTCTGCGTTTTCTATGATTAGAAATTGCCCCCCCCCAGCCATTAAATTCGAACCAGATTGACGTGAATCAAGGCTTCATCTGTAGCTCTGGGTCATTTCCTTTCTCTGTATCGGTTACTTTGCCTTCTGAAGTTCCCAGACCGATTTATTTGATCACTTATCCAAAGGCTTCCTCCTGTTGAACCTCTGTGTATGTGTGTGTGTGTGTGTGTGTGTGTGTGTGTGTGTGTGTGTGTGTGTGTAAATACCTATGTATATGGTACGGTTAGGGAGTTCTAACACTCTTGGGCCCCACATCTTGCGTGTGTAATAGGCTATAAATAGTTAAGTCATGTCGTGTCCATCTCGTGTGTATGACTGCTATTTGTGTGTTCTTAACCATGCACATTATGCATCCTGCAAAGGATGGATGTTTTGTTCTCCTGAAGACATTGCCACGGTCGGTGTAGAGGAACCCTGGGCGGGCGAGGCGACCCCGGAGGACATCGCCCGCTCCACCAGCGGGAGCACTCCCCGCTGGTCATCCACCTACAGCAACAAGTCTGGCGGTTATCCTCCAGTCGCTGGTTGATGAAGAACTTTGTGCCTTTAATACCCTTCTTCTGTACACCTCTCCCCCTTTCTCCCCACCCTCGATCCTCTCTCTCTCTCTCTCTCTCTCTCTCTCTCTCTCTCTCTCTCTCTCTCTCTCTCTCTCTCTCTCTCTCTCTCTCTCTCTCTCTCTCTCTATGTGTATGTATGTATTCACGAAGCAGATACGTGACGATCACAGATGACCTTGTAGACCACGAGGGAAAAATCAAAACAGGAAGTTTTCTTTTTGCTCAAGCGCTTTCGTGTATTTCAACACATCTTCACAAGCAAATAGTAACACATCACAGATGGAGGTAAAATATACAGTGACACCAGGAGATGTTACCAAGACCACATCATCTTACACGGCGATGAAGCAGGCAGTGAGGGTGGTATAGTAACCTACGTGGGGTTGAGGACACTCAGGTAACCAAACCCCGACCCTCCTACTCAGGTCGCCACAGGGTTGTTAGGTCATCAACCTTCTTAAGAAGCTCAAGTCACTTTGAAATGAATGTAAGATGACGTTCTCTAAACTAAACGTCATCTTACATTCATTTCAAAGAGACTTGAGCACGAAGGTTGATGACCTGACAACCCTGTGGCGACCTGAGTAGGAGGGTCGGGGTTTGGTTACCACGTAGGTTACTATACCACCCTCACTGCCTGCTTCATCGCCGTGTAAGATGATGTGGTCCTGGTAACATCTCCTGGTGTCGCTGTATATTTACCTCCATCTGTGATGTGTTACTATTTGCTTGTGAAGATGTGTTGAAATACACGAAAGCGCTTGAGCAAAAAAAAAAAAAAAAAAAAATTCGTTTTGATTTTTCCTTCGTGGTCTACAAGGTCATATATAACCTCTCTCTCTCTCTCTCTCTCTCTCTCTCTCTCTCTCTCTCTCTCTCTCTCTCTCTCTCTCTCTCTCTCTCTCTCTCTCTCCCTGTCTCTGAAAATGTTGGGCAGTGTGTGAGCGTAGTCCACATGGCACACCAGCCGTTGGCTGACCTTATCAGCCACGCCTCGCTGCCCCTGAATAATTTGTCTCCACCGAAGGGTGAGGTTTGCTCCCACCAACCACACGCCTCGACAAATTCAACTGCCTAGATTGCCTTAGGCTCTGCTCAATTACTAGCATACATCCCATTTTCTACGTTGTAAAAGGTACACACACACACACACACACACACACACACACACACACACACACACACACACACACACACACACACACAGAAATATATCTCGTAAATGATACTGCACTATGTATGTATGTGTATAGCTATCTAGCTTAAATGTTTGTCATTTTATGAACTGTGAAAAATACATTATAAAGGTGTAAAAAAAAAAGACTCCACCTCAAGTACTAAAACACAGATAGTAAATAAATCACTGGCTGATAACTGAACCTATGTATGTAGGGGATGTATCTTTTGATGATAGTTTCTATCACTGGATATGCAAAGTTCATATTTGTAAATTAATGTGAAAAAAGGGGACAAGCCTCTATTCTTATTCATGCATAATGGAGCATCACATATACTTTTTTGAATGCTAAACTCACATAAGATTTATGGTATTTAATCCTAATCATAAGAATGAGGAGGATAATCCTAGGATAATTTTGGGATCTATAGAAGTTGATCCTGAGATGGGATTCACTAAGGTTAAGCTCTAGGCCGGGCTTTCATTAAGGACGTCAACGTCAAGTTATAGCAACAAATAGAAAAATCTGAAACAATTCTAAGTCTTGAATATCATTCTCACACCACATGTACTCTCATTGTGTATATGACCCGTCGTATGCAAAATGGAAGAAAACTAGATCAATTAGAATGCAGAGAAACACGCAACTATACGAAAATAGATGATTAATTTTATGAAATAAGATATTGTCCTTGCAAGAATTAAGGTATATTCAAATCTACATCATTTTCCGCTTAAATTCAATAACAACCATCATTCTTAAGTACATCAAATTGATTAAAACTTATCAACAAAGATTTAGAACTTATATATAAGTCTATCCTAAAGAGCAACTTTCTTTTACTTAACAGAAAACGAACAGACAACAGACAAAGACCCGATTTAGGCGCAGACTCGGCGAATGTATTCATCACACATTCTCTGTCAACTCCTCGGCCGTCGACCCATATGATAGCCTCAGATGACCTACCTACCTCTACTACAGCTCTCTCTCTCTCTCTCTCTCTCTCTCTCTCTCTCTCTCTCTCTCTCTCTCTCTCTCTCTCTCTCTCTCTCTCTCTCTCTCTCTCTATCACCACAGTACTATCTGCTTTACCATCCCTACAGTTACCAACACCCTCACCACCGCAATCTCATTATACGACGAGCATTCGT
>NC_092242.1:19151476-19243976 GCF_036320965.1 Panulirus ornatus | reverse complement strand
GTACTAACCAGAGATAACTTTGCTTGACTTCTGAGATCGGATTCACAGTGGGGGAGACAGATAGATAGATAGATAGATAGATAGATAAATAGATAGATAGATAGACAGATAGATAGATCTGTTGATAGATCTATAGATAGATAGATAGATAGATAGATAGATAGATAGAGAGAGAGAGAGAGAGAGAGAGAGAGAGAGAGAGAGAGAGAGAGAGAGAGAGAGAGAGAGAGAGAGAGAGAGAGAGAGAGAGAGAGTTACATACACGGAGTTACATTAGATACACAAGACTATACAGACCCAGCGTCCAATCGAGGTGGTCTGGCCTTAATGTTAAAAAGTAAGCAGTAGAGGTAAATGACAGCAGAGCAAAGGCTCTCTCCCCACCCTTCACTTCCTCCAGCTCACGCCGACTGGAAAACAGGCCTCAAAAATACCTTGCAGGATTAATAAGCCTGAAGGAAATGCTTAATAGGAAAGTATACGGTAGAATGAACATGAATATGTCATGCATCCCATCACCTAGCGACGCCGTGCATCCCTTCACGTTTTGTTATAAAGACAATACTAAGGATAAACTTGAGCTCCAGACTCTCGACTTACCATGCCTATATTATTCCTGATGGTGAAGAATGATACAGTAAATCTTAATCACTCTCTCAAAGCAGGTGACATGAATTACTTTATGTTGATATGATGTCACAACATGGTCAGGGAGAGAGAGAGATCATTGGTTGAGAAGCTAGCATGATACATCGCTGCGTTACACTGATTTATCAAATGAATTATTCAATACCGGAGAGTGACAAGCGATAATGACATCTAATTTGGAAGATATTAAGGGTGTTGTTCTGAACAACATTTTGTGGGAGTTTATTTCATGCATCAGTGATGTCATTGGTAAAAAAATATTTCGTTCAGTCCAGATTAACTTGGTCACCTCTCAAGTTTTAATCTATCACCTTTCATCGGTAGTGCTGGCGCTACTATAAAGCAATCTTCATTATCGATA
Organism: Panulirus ornatus; assembly: GCF_036320965.1. NCBI lineage: Eukaryota > Metazoa > Arthropoda > Malacostraca > Decapoda > Palinuridae > Panulirus > Panulirus ornatus. The sequence goes on along the minus strand of NC_092242.1, from coordinate 19,242,967 downwards.
CATTTGAATCCTTTATGTATTTTGAAACGTTTTAATTTGTCCCAGAGGCGCCTCGTGCTTAGGTAGAGCGAGTGTAATTTTCAGTCTCTCCTCATATGGTTTGTTACACAAGGAGGGAATCAGTTTAGTTGTTCATCGCTGCACTGCTTCCAGTCTAAGAATGTCCTTCCTTAAGTGGAGGCCCAAAACTGCACTGCATATTCGAGGTGTGGTCTAACTAGACTTAGGTATAGTGGCAATATCACAGCCTTGCTTTTGTACGTATAGTTTCTATCTATAAATCCTGACATCCTATACTCCTTCTTAGCAGCTTCATTACAATGTTGGGAGAATTTGAAGTTATTGGAGACAGTGACCCCTAGATCTCTCACACTTGCAGTGTCCTTTATCTTGTGGCTTATCAGTTCAATATCAAAGTTTTTATTTAAGTTTCCTGCTTGTAGCAGCTGACATTTATCGATGTTAAATGGTATTTACCATTTACTAGACCATTCAGCGGTTTTATGTAGACCCTCCTGTATGTGGGCTATCTTGTCAAAAGCGTTTATATAAATGATGAAACGTACAGGCCTATGTACAGATCCCTGGGGAACTCCACTAGTAACAATGGGTGACCACGGTTGATGATTCCCACTTCATGACGCCTCTCTGCTTCCTATCACGTCACCAGGCTTCTCTGCCGTTTCCTATGCAACCAGTAATCTCAAAGGGCAGGACTCAGTGCATCAATTTAACTTGGGGGAATTTGTCGAATGCTTTATGGAAGTTCATAAATATTATATCTACTGTTTAAGTCTTGTCGAGGATATTGAATAATGTATGATAAATTTCAAGGTATGATCTGCGTCTTCTAAAACTGTGCTGTATATATCATTGGTTAGGCTGTGTTGTTCTAGATAGGCTACGATTCTATCTCCATAATCAACTCCAGAAGTTTACATATAATTGATGTGATGTTGATAGTACGGTCATTACCGGGCAGTTCGTGGCTATCATTTATGCATATAGGAGTGACGTCTACCAGTCTCTAGTCCTGTGGGACTATACCATCGTGGAAAGATTTATTGAAAATCTGGTTTACCGGTCCGAAAATTTCGTGTTTGACGTTTTTAATCTCTCGTGGATAGACACGATCAGGACTTAGGCTTTTATCAGTTCTCAACTTATCTATCGGTGTTGGTACTTCTCTAACTGTGACGGTAAATTCTTGTATCGTGTGAGTGCCATTTATCACTATCTCAAAATTCGTGTCGTTGCTTTCTAGCGTAAAAACAAACCTGAAGAAAAAGTTGTTCAGGGTTATTGCTTTGTTTTTATCGTTCACAACGGTTGAGAGAGAGAGAGAGAGAGAGAGAGAGAGAGAGAGAGAGAGAGAGAGAGAGAGAGAGAGAGAGAGAGAGTCATGTACAGTCATACTATAATTCCAAAGTAGAATTTCTTAAGAAGCAACGAGTGTAATATTCTGTGTCTATTTTGAAAATGGAAAATCTGACATTATCTAATCCCAGCAGATGAGATGCAGGCACAAGCCATCCTGGGAATGCCGCTGCTAGCCGCAGGAAGATCACTGACCTGATGTCCTTGTGATGGGATGGAATATAAAATTGAGGTGAGAGATGTTGGAGGGATGCAGATGGGACGGTTCGGTGACATTAGCAGAGGAAGGAGGAAGGTCTGTTGAGTGTAGGTATAAGGTCAACAGTCGATGACCTTTTGTCTCTGATGACTAAGGGTAAAAAGCCTCATGGCAACTTCACTGAATCCAAGAGTGATGCTGAACATAGGAGAGATGACGAGTCCAGTCCATTCTGAATGCAGGGACCCAGTGTGTTATCATTCAGTGGTCCCACTTGATAAAGCGTAAAGATAAGATCTTTTCATGCATATGTATCTCCGAAATGGGTACTACAGAAGCTGCTTTAGTTTCATGATGTGTCTTTCACCATCAATTAAAAGTTTCTAAGGAGGTTAAGGACCTGCCGGTGTTGAGAGTACAGTGATTTGTCTGAGGACGGGACAGATAGAGAGGTAACAGGCAACACAACAAGTAGCCCCTCTCGTGCTGTGTTGTGGGAAAGGATGAGAGAAGAATGTCGCGTCCTCAGCATCAACACACACACACACACACACACACACACACACACACACACACACACACACACATTGGTAAGATCTTGCTCTGAGAGATTAATCTGAAACTTTACAGAGAGATAAATCCGAAGACTCACGAAGGGATTGATTCGAAGCCTCACGAAGGGATCAGTCCAAAGCCTCGCGAAGAGATTGATCCGAAGTCTCACGCGGGGATTGATCCGAAGCCTCACAACAAAAAACTAATCTGAAGCCTCACGAATGAATAGGGTAATCTGCTCACCTTCGATGGAGATGCTGAGGTATCCGCATGTCCCTTCATGGGGCAGGTATATGACAACTCATCTTCAGCAGACTAGCTTTAAATAGCCACTGCATCATCTATGCACCTGTCTCCTGCAGGCGTGAGGACACTGTCAGGCATGGGGATGACGCACCAATAGGCTGCGTGGGGGAGAGGTCACCTACTGTGGCCAATGATAACGCAGGGAGGTTGGAGTATCGAGGGAAGAGTTCCTCACCCCATGAGGCGATGCATGGTGGACATGGCGACTCCAACGTTTGAAGAGAGGCTCATGAGCTGCTGTTGAAAGGTTGGGCGAAGGGGTCATATACATGTGACTGACCCTCATGGGAGTACGTGATGAGAGAGAGAGAGAGAGAGAGAGAGAGAGAGAGAGAGAGAGAGAGAGAGAGAGAGAGAGAGAGAGAGAGAGAGAGAGAGAGAGAGAGTACAGAAAAACTTTTAATTGTCACTTTCGCAACAGCACTACTTAGTGCTTGCTCTGTGAGACAATAACGAGGTTCACATTATCATTATACATAACCATAAGCATCAGGGCCTTTGAGGCGAGAGAGCTGAACATGTCAGTTCCGTTTTGGAGCTTGTCGTAAATCTCTGAGCCATTACTTGTCCACTCCTGATGCATAAACAATTCCTTTGTCGACCATCTAGTGTGGCATTGTCCTCCGCTGGCCAGAGTCACATCCCCGTGGCCAGTTACTCAACAAGCTTGTACGCCGAAGGGTAGAAGGTCGTGGGGGACAGTGACCACTTGGTTTCAAACTCCCTCCCTCCCCCTCCCCCATCAAGACTCGCACAAAAAGAGAGGGGAAGGTCCTTAGGTTCACAGACGGAGTTCCTGGGTCATGGGGACGCGCTCAGGTTCGTCCTCCTACAGTGTACTTGACGAATCGTCCTCACCGCCTTATGTGTGTGTGTGTGTGTGTGTGTGTGTGTGTGTCTTTCTCTCTCCAGCCACCGCCGTGACTGCTGGTACTCATCAGCACTCTTTTGCACAGGCTGTAACAGGCAATAGAGGAACCATAGTAATATCTTACCTTTAAGCACGTACGAGTTGTAGAGGATCATCCACCACTTGCAGAGGCGAGGAGTGTGGGGTGATCCACACATCCCACACACACACACACACACACACACACACCAGTCATGGGAAAATCTCTCCTTACACATACATCATACGTTATAACTCAATCTACACATACAACGGTGATAGTAACATTCAGCATATGTAAAGGCCATAGTAACATTCTACATATGTAAGTTATAGTAATGTTCCACATATGTAACGGCCATAGTAGCATTTTCCATATGTAAGTTATAGCAATATTCTACATATGTAAAGGCCATAGTAGCGTTCTGCATATGTAAGTTATAGTATCATTCTACATATGTAACGACCATAGTACCATTCTACCTATGTAAGTTATAGTATTATTCTGCATATATAACGGTCATGGTAACATTTCTGACAGATGCACCAGCCACAGGAAAAGCCACACAAAACACACATACACACACACACACACACACACACATATACACACAGCTATTCTAACCGTATCAAGACCTACACGTTCACTAATCATAATCAGACCTCCTACATGCACACTAACAATAGCAAGAACCTCCTGCACATACCCAAAGGCAGGTCACTGCCACTCGCAAGACTGCTAAGGGTAAAAACCCATCCTCAAGACAAGTGGTGAGGGTCCGTGAGGACGACCTTGAAGTTATCTGTGGTATGAAGATAAATAAAAATCATTGTCGTCCGTTGTCTTCGTCGAGGAAGAACGACATTAAAGTTTACGTCGCCTCATGTGACGCTGGCCGCGTCCAAGACGGGCATATGCAACAAGAATTTCCTGACTGATGCATAAGGTTGATAAACCTGTGTCATCATAAATATCTTCATTCTTGGGGATCCTAGGAACGTTAGGAGTCTGAAGTCAGTAAGAGACGACACCGGCCCGCCAAGAGCGAACACATTTCTGAAAAAAGCATGAACACATTTCTGAAAAAAAGCATGAACACATTTCTGAAAAAAGCATGAACACATTTCTGAAAAAAATATTCATGTAATATCTTAATCCAAACACATTACTGAACAATCTTTTCACGATGTCTTAAATGAACCGAACACATTTCTGAAAGATATTTGAGTAATATCTGAAATGAACCCAAAAACGAATTTGAACATATCTTTTATCACACTTCACACAGTCTCTCTGGTTATCTGCTCACACAAACCTCCTTTCTAAGCTCACTCACTTTCAAACATCTTCTTCAGACATATGTCATAACTTCTTTTTCCTAAAGCTACTATGATTTTTCATCTATTCCACTGCCAACAAGTGGTAGGACATCCCACCAGCTGCCTGTTCTCACCGTGTCTATTATACACAAGTTTCTCCTTTGCTTGCCATCGCATTTACTACGCAATCCAACAGTTCCCTTTTGACCCCAGTCCGACTCACGATGTATACTTAAGCATGTCACTTTTTTCTAATGTCAGGAACTATTTCCAGTCGCCAGTCCCTTTTCCGTGCCCAGCTCCACAAGATGTTTGCTAATTACATAAGCACTGGGTACGCCATACCCTCCCAAGTTATACTTTTACCGCCATATCACTTACATATTACCTACTCTTGCATTCAAATCACCCACCACTTAAACTCAATCCCTTACATCAAAACTTCTGACGTGCTCACTCAATTCCTTCCATAATGTTCACCTCTCTTCCCCACGCCTATCGCCGTTTGTGAACTCAGCCGTTGACTGAGTTTTGTAAAAATAATACATGGCTAAGACACCTGGAAATACATGATCATGACAGTATGTACTGTCTTTGTTCGTCTAGTGTTTTCTCTTACGATAATGTTGCTTTGGTAAATCTTTGTAGAGTGCGTTGCTCTCAGCTGATGACAGCTGCATCAGTACCATAGAATGAGACGTATCTTCCTTGGAAAGGAAAACTTCTACCATAGCCTAATACACCTCCTTCATGGTGCGGCAGTGGGTTAGGACAAGAGCAAGGTCATGGTAGTGGGGAAAGGGCAGGAGAGGGGTTATGGTAGTGGGGGAGGGGCAGAAGAGGGGTTATGGTAGTGGGGGAAGGGCAGGGTAGAGGTTGGGGTGGCGGGGGAGGGGCAGGAGAAAAGTTATGGTAGCGGGAGAGTGGCAGGAGAGGGATTATGGTAATAGGGAAGGGCAGGGGAAGGGTTATGGCCATGGGGATATCGATCAGGGTCGGCATTATGGCCATAGGCTGGGGAAATCAAGGACGGAATTATGGTCATGGGTTGAGGGAATCAGGGGCGGAATCATGGCCATGGGATGGGGGAATCAAGGGTGGGCTTATGGCCATAGGTTTGGGATCATCAGGGACAGGATTATGGCAATGGGTTGACGGAATCAAGGGGGGGGGGGGAATTATGGCCAATGGGTATCAGAGATGGGTATTGGTCATAGGCTGGGGGAATCAGGGGCGTGGGTGGGGTTAGGGTTGGGTCAGGGGTCAGGGGTCAGGGGTCAGGGCTGGGGTTATTGTCACTAGGTGGAGGATAGTCAGAGCAGGTCCAACAGGGCCGGGCAGGGGACAGGGACAAGTCCAGAGTTGGGGGTCATGATGCCCAAAGAGGCGGGGCACAGGTGGGGTGATGGGTGTGTGGGGCTCCCAGGACAGGTCGAGCTGGGAGAAGACAAGGAAGAGGGTATATAAGCAGGTAGAGCGGAGGTCAAGCGCAGTGACCGGGACAACGTGATCACAGCTACAGCATGGGTGGTGGCCTTCCTAGTCTGTGGCTCCTCTGCCTCTGTATTGTGAGTATAGTGTAATCTGTCGCCTCTACTGTGAGTATGTTGTGATATGTCGCCTCTCCTGTGAGTATGGTGTCTTTTGTCGCCTCTCCTGTGTGTATGGTGTCGTCTGTCACCTTTCCTGTGAGTGGTGTCGTTTGTCGCCTCTCCTGTGAGTATGGTATCGTCTGTCACCTCTCCTGTGAGTATGGTGTCTTTTGTCGCCTCTCCTGTGTGTATGGTATCGTCTGTCGCCTCTCCTGTGAGTATGGTGTCGTTTGTCGCCTCTCCTGTGAGTATGGTATCGTCTGTCGCCTCTCCTGTGAGTATGGTATCGTCTGTCACCTCTCCTGTGAGTATGGTGTCGTCCGTCGCCCCTCCTGCGGGTATGGTGTCTTCTGTCGCCTCTACTGTGGGTATGGTGTCTTCTGTCGCCTCTGCTGTGAGTATGGTGTCTTCTGTCGCATCTCCTGTGAGTATGGTGTCTTTTGTCGCCTCTGCTCTGAGTATGGTGTCGTCTGTCGCCTCTACTGTGGGTATGGTGTCGTCCTGTCGCCTCTACTGTGAGTATGTTGTGATATGTCGCCCCTCCTGCGGGTATGGTGTCTTCTGTCGCATCTCCTGTGAGTATGGTGTCTTTTGTCGCCTCTGCTGTGAGTATGGTGTCTTCTGTCGCCTCTACTGTGGGTATGGTGTCTTCTGTCGCCTCTGCTGTGAGTATGGTGTCTTCTGTCGCATCTCCTGTGAGTATGGTGTCTTTTGTCGCCTCTGCTCTGAGTATGGTGTCGTCTGTCGCATCTCCTGTTGGCCTTCGCATTCACTGTGTGTTTGGCGGTCATTCGAATATGTTGTGCGTATGGTGCCGTCTTTTGCCTCTATATTGTGAGTATGGTGCCTTCTGTTGCCCCTATTGTGAGTACAGTGACAATCATAAGTATGCAGATTATTACCTTTTGTTTGTAAGTAAGGGCATTGCTGCAGTAAGTGTGAATATGTAGTGCCAATTTGTTAAGATTTCCCGAGTGTGCTGAATCCTTTTTCTGGGGTGAATATGGTGGTTGCGGCCTTCATTGTGAATGCACTGATTGTTTCCTATATTGTAGGCATGCTAGTTGTTGTGGCTTTTCTACTGTGAGTATTGTGGTTGCTGCCTGCATTGTAAGTATGGTGATTGTTTTCTGTGTTATGAATGTGGTGAAATTTTTTACCTTTTCTGAGAGCATGGTGTTTCTCCTCTTTCTTGTGAGCATAGCCAGTGTTGTCAGGCTGTTGTGAATATTGTTGGTGTTGTCCTTGTATTTTGATTATGTTGATTTTTGCCTTTGCATTGTGTTACTATAATGACTTATAATATCTATATCTATATATATATATATATATATATATATATATATATATATATATATATATATATATATATATATATATATATATATATATATATATATATATATATCCCACCACTCACTACCCTTTCTAATCAACCCACCTCCCACTCTTCTCATGCCACAAGCATCTTTTGCGCAATCCATCACTGATTCCCTAAATACATCCCATTCCTCCCCCACTCCCCTTACTTCCATTGTTCTCACCTTTTTCCATTCTGTACTCAGTCTCTCCTGGTACTTCCTCACACAAGTCTCCTTCCCAAGCTCACTTACTCTCACCACCCTCTTCACCCCAACATTCACTTTTCTTTTCTGAAAACCCATACAAATCTTCACCTTAGCCTCCACAAGATAATGATCAGACATCCCTCCAGTTGCGCCTCTCAGCACATTAACATCCAAAAGTCTCTCTTTCGCGCGTCTGTCAATTAACACGTAATCCAATAACGCTCTCTGGCCATCTCTCTTACTTACATACGTATACTTATGTATATCTCGCTTTTTAAACCAGGTATTCCCAATCACCAGTCCTTTTTCAGCACATGGTGGGATGAAGAAGTAAGATTATTAGTGAAAGAGAAGAGAGAGGCATTTGGACGATTTTTGCAGGAAAGAATGCAATTGAGTGGGAGATGTATAAAAGAAAGAGACAGGAGGTCAAGAGAAAGGTGCAAGAGGTGAAAAAGAGGGCAAATGAGAGTTGGGGTGAGAGAGTATCATTAAATTTTAGGGAGAATAAAAAGATGTTCTGGAAGGAGGTAAATAAAGTGCATAAGAAAAGGGAGCAAATGGGAACTTCAGTGAAGGGCGCAAATGGGGAGGTGATAACAAGTAGTGGTGATGTGAGAAGGAGATGGAGTGAGTATTTTCAAGGTTTGTTGAATGTGTTTGATGATAGAGTGGCAGATATAGGGTGTTTTGGTCGAGGTGGTGTGCAAAGTGAGAGGGTTAGGGAAAATGATTTGGTAAACTGAGAAGACGTAGTAAAAGCTTTACGGAAGTTGAAAGCCGGCAAGGCAGCAGGTTTGGATGGTATTGCAGTGGAATTTATTAAAAAAAGGGGGTGACTGTATTATTGACTGGTTGGTAAGGTTATTTAATGTATGTATGACTCATGGTGAGGTGCCTGAGGATTGGCGGAATGCGTGCACAGTGCCATTGTACAAAGGCAAAGGGGATAAGAGTGAGTGCTCAAATTACAGAGGTATAAGTCTGTTGAGTATTCCTGGTAAATTATATGGGAGGGTATTGATTGAGAGGGTGAAGGCATGTACAGAGCATCAGATTGGGGAAGAGCAGTGTGGTTTCAGAAGTGGTAGAGGATGTGTGGATCAGGTGTTTGCTTTGAAGAATGTATGTGAGAAATACTTAGAAAAGCAAATGGATTTGTATGCAGCATTTATGGATCTGGAGAAGGCATATGATAGAGTTGATAGAGGTGCTCTGTGGAAGGTATTAAGAATATATGGTGTGGGAGGCAAGTTGTTAGAAGCAGTGAAAAGTTTTTATCGAGGATGTAAGGCATGTGTACGTGTAGGAAGAGAGGAAAGTGATTGGTTCTCAGTGAATGTCTGTTTGCGGCAGGGGTGTGTGATGTCTCTATGGTTGTTTAATTTGTTTATGGATGGGGCTGTTAGGGAGGTGACTGCAAGAGTTTTGGAAAGAGGGGCAAGTATGAAGTGTGTTGTGGATGAGAGAGCTTGGGAAGTGAGTCAGTTGTTGTTCGCTGATGATACAGCGCTGGTGGCTGATTCATGTGAGAAACTGCAGAAGCTGGTGACTGAGTTCAGTAAAGTGTGTGAAAGAAGAAAGTTAAGAGTAAATGTGAATAAGAGCAAGGTTATTAGGTAAAGTAGGGTTGAGTTTTGAAGTCAATTGGGAGGTGAGTTTGAATGGAGAAAAACTGGAGGAAGTAAAGTGTTTTAGATATCTGGGAGTGGATCTGGCAGCGGATGGAACCATGGAATCGGAAGTGAATCATAGGGTGGGAGAGGGGGCGAAAATCCTGGGAGCCTTGAAGCATGTGCGGAAGTCGAGAACATTATCTCGGAAAGCAAAAATGGGTACGTTTGAAGGAATAGTGGTTCCAACAATGTTGTATGGTTGCGAGGCGTGGGCTATGGATAGAGTTGTGCGCAAGAGGGTGGACGTGCTGGAAATGAGATGTTTGAGGACAATGTGTGGTGTGAGGTAGTTTGATCGAGTAAGTAATGTAAGGGTAATAGAGATGTGTGGAAATAAAAAGAGCGTGGTTGAGGGAGCAGAAAAGGGTGTTTTGAAATGGTTTGGGCACATGGAGAAAATGAGTGAGGAGAGATTGACCAAGAGGATATATGTGTCGGAGGTGGAGGGAACGAGGAGAAGTGGGAGACCAAATTGGAGGTGGAAAGATGGAGTGAAAAAGATTTTGTGTGATCGGGGCCTGAACATGCAGGAGGGTGAAAAGAGGGCAAGGAATAGAGTGAATTGGATCGATGTGGTATACCGGGGTTGACGTGCTGTCAGTGGATTGAATCAAGGCATGTGAAGCGTCTGGGGTAAACCATGGAAAGCTGTGTAGGTATGTATATTTGCGTGTGTGGACGTATGTATATACATGTGTATGGGGGTGGGTTGGGCCATTTCTTTCGTCTGTTTCCTTGCGCTACCTCGCAAACGCGGGAGACAGTGACAAAGCAAAAAAAAAAAAAGAAAAAAAAAGAAATATATATATATATATATATATATATATATATATATATATATATATATATATATATATATATATATATATATATATATGTATATATATATATATATATATATATATATATATATATATATATATATATACATATATATATATATATATATATATATATATATATATATATATATATATATATATATATATATATATATATATATATATATATATATTATTTTTTTTTATTATACTTTGTCGCTGTCTCCCGCGTTTGCGAGGTAGCGCAAGGAAACAGACGAGAGAAATGGCCCAACCCCCCCCCCCCCGTACACATGTATATACATACGTCCACAGACGCAAATATACATACCTGCACAGCTTTCCATGGTTTACCCCAGACGCTTCTCTTCCTGCACGTACACATGCCTTACATCCTCGATAAAAACTTTTCACTGCTTCTAACAACTTGCCTCCCACACCATATATTCTTAATACCTTCCACAGAGCATCTCTATCAACTCTATCATATGCCTTCTCCAGATCCATAAATGCTACATACAAATCCATTTGCTTTTCTAAGTATTTCTCACATACATTCTTCAAAGCAAACACCTGATCCACACATCCTCTACCACTTCTGAAACCATATTGCTCTTCCCCAATCTGATGCTCTGTACATGCCTTCACCCTCTCAATCAATACCCTCCCATATAATTTGCCAGGAATACTCAACAAACTTATACCTCTGTAATTTGAGCACTCACTCTTATCCCCTTTGCCTTTGTACAATGGCACTATGCACGCATTCCGCCAATCCTCAGGCACCTCACCATGAGTCATACATACATTAAATAACCTTACCAACCAGTCAACAATACAGTCACCCCCTTTTTTAATAAATTCCACTGCAATACCATCCAAACCTGCTGCCTTGCCGGCTTTCATCTTCCGCAAAGCTTTCACTACCTCTTCTCTGTTTACCAAATCATTTTCCCTAACCCTCTCACTTTGCACACCACCTCGACCAAAACACCCTATATCTGCCACTTTATCATCAAACACATTCAACAAACCTTCAAAATACTCACTCCATCTCCTTCTCACATCACCACTGGGGTAAACCATTTGCGCCCTTCACTGAAGTTCCCATTTGCTCCCTTGTCTTACGCACTTTATTTACCTCCTTCCAGAACATCTTTTTATTCTCCCTAAAATTTAATGATACTCTCTCACCCCAACTCTCATTTGCCCTTTTTTTCACCTCTTGCACCTTTCTCTTGACCTCCTGTCTCTTTCTTTTATATATCTCCCACTCAATTGCATTTTTTCCTGCAAAAATCGTCCAAATGCCTCTCTCTTCTCTTTCACTAATACTCTTACTTCTTCATCCCACCACTCACTGCCCTTTCTAATCAACCCACCTCCCACTCTTCTCATGCCACAAGCATCTTTTGCGCAATCCATCACTGATTCCCTAAATACATCCCATTCCTCCCCCACTCCCCTTACTTCCATTGTTCTCACCTTTTTCCATTCTGTACTCAGTCTCTCCTGGTACTTCCTCACACAGGTCTCCTTCCCAAGCTCACTTACTCTCACCACCCTCTTCACCCCAACATTCACTCTTCTTTTCTGAAAACCCATACAAATCTTCACCTTAGCCTCCACAAGATAATGATCAGACATCCCTCCAGTTGCACCTCTCAGCACATTAACATCCAAAAGTCTCTCTTTCGCACGCCTGTCAATTAACACGTAATCCAATAACGCTCTCTGGCCATCTCTCCTACTTACATAAGTATACTTATGTATATCTCGCTTTTTAAACCAGGTATTCCCAATCATCAGTCCTTTTTCAGCACATAAATCTACAAGCTCTTCACCATTTCCATTTACAACACTGAACACCCCATGTATACCAATTATTCCCTCAACTGCCACATTACTCACCTTTGCATTCAAATCACCCATCACTATAACCTGGTCTCGTGCATCAAAACCACTAACACACTCATTCAGCTGCTCCCAAAACACTTGCCTCTCATGATCTTTCTTCTCATGCCCAGGTGCATATGCACCAATAATCACCCACCTCTCTCCATCAACTTTCAGTTTTACCCATATTAATCGAGAATTTACTTTCTTACACTCTATCACATACTCCCACAACTCCTGTTTCAGGAGTATTGCTACTCCTTCCCTTGCTCTTGTCCTCTCACTAACCCCTGACTTTACTCCCCAGACATTCCCAAACCACTCTTCCCCTTTACCCTTGAGCTTCGTTTCACTCAGAGCCAAAACATCCAGGCTCCTTTCCTCAAACATACTACCTATCTCTCCTTTTTTCACATCTTGGTTACATCCACACACATTTAGGCACCCCTATATATATATATATATATATATATATATATATATATATATATATATATATATATATATGGGAAACAGAAGAAGGAGTCACGCGAGGAGTGCTCATCCTCCTCGAAGGCTCAGAGTGGGGTGCCTAAATGTGTGTGGATGTAACCAAGATGTGAAAAAAGGAGAGATAGGTAGTATGTTTGAGGAAAGGAACCTGGATGTTTTGGCTCTGAGTGAAACGAAGCTCAAGGGTAAAGGGGAAGAGTGGTTTGGGAATGTCTGGGGAGTAAAGTCAGGGGTTAGTAAGAGGACAAGAGCAGGGGAAGGAGTAGCAATACTCCTGAAACAGGAGTTGTGGGAGTATGTGATAGAGTGTAAGAAAGTAAATTCTCGATTAATATGGGTAAAACTGAAAGTTGATGGAGAGAGGTGGGTGATTATTGGTGCATATGCACCTGGGCATGAGAAGAAAGATCAAGAGAGGCAAGTGTTTTGGGAGCAGCTGAATGAGTGTGTTAGTGGTTTTGATGCACGAGACCGGGTTATAGTGATGGGTGATTTGAATGCAAAGGTGAGTAATGTGGCAGTTGAGGGAATAATTGGTATACATGGGGTGTTCAGTGTTGTAAATGGAAATGGTGAAGAGCTTGTAGATTTATGTGCTGAAAAAGGACTGATGATTGGGAATACCTGGTTTAAAAAGCGAGATATACATAAGTATACTTATGTAAGTAGGAGAGATGGCCAGAGAGCGTTATTGGATTACGTGTTAATTGACAGGCGTGCGAAAGAGAGACTTTTGGATGTTAATGTGCTGAGAGGTGCAACTGGAGGGATGTCTGATCATTATCTTGTGGAGGCTAAGGTGAAGATTTGTATGGGTTTTCAGAAAAGAAGAGTGAATGTTGGGGTGAAGAGGGTGGTGAGAGTAAGTGAGCTTGAGAAGGAGACCTGTGTGAGGAAGTACCAGGAGAGACTGAGTACAGAATGGAAAAAGGTGAGAACAATGGAAGTAAGGGGAGTGGGGGAGGAATGGGATGTATTTAGGGAATCAGTGATGAATTGCGCAAAAGATGCTTGTGGCATGAGAAGAGTGGGAGGTGGGTTGATTAGAAAGGGTAGTGAGTGGTGGGATGAAGAAGTAAGAGTATTAGTGAAAGAGAAGAGAGAGGCATTTGGACGATTTTTGCAGGGAAAAAATGCAATTGAGTGGGAGATGTATAAAAGAAAGAGACAGGAGGTCAAGAGAAAGGTGCAAGAGGTGAAAAAAAGGGCAAATGAGAGTTGGGGTGAGAGAGTATCATTTAATTTTAGGGAGAATAAAAAGATGTTCTGGAAGGAGGTAAATAAAGTGCGTAAGACAAGGGAGCAAATGGGAACTTCAGTGAAGGGCACAAATGGGGAGGTGATAACAAGTAGTGGTGATGTGAGAAGGAGATGGAGTGAGTATTTTCAAGGTTTGTTGAATGTGTTTGATGATAGAGTGGCAGATATAGGGTGTTTTGGTCGAGGTGGTGTGCAAAGTGAGAGGGTTAGGGAAAATGATTTGGTAAACAGAGAAGAGGTAGTGAAAGCTTTGCGGAAGATGAAAGCCGGCAAGGCAGCAGGTTTGGATGGTATTGCAGTGGAATTTATTAAAAAAGGGGGTGACTGTATTGTTGACTGGTTGGTAAGGTTATTTAATGTATGTATGACTCATGGTGAGGTGCCTGAGGATTGGCGGAATGCGTGCATAGTGCCATTGTACAAAGGCAAAGGGGATAAGAGTGACTGCTCAAATTACAGAGGTATAAGTTTGTTGAGTATTCCTGGTAAATTATATGGGAGGGTATTGATTGAGAGGGTGAAGGCATGTACAGAGCATCAGATTGGGGAAGAGCAGTGTGGTTTCAGAAGTGGTAGAGGATGTGTGGATCAGGTGTTTGCTTTGAAGAATGTATATGAGAAATACTTAGAAAAGCAAATGGATTTGTATGTAGCATTTATGGATCTGGAGAAGGCATATGATAGAGTTGATAGAGATGCTCTGTGGAAGGTATTAAGAATATATGGTGTGGGAGGAAAGTTGTTAGAAGCAGTGAAAAGTTTTTATCGAGGATGTAAGGCATGTGTACGTGTAGGAAGAGAGGAAAGTGATTGGTTCTCAGTGAATGTAGGTTTGCGGCAGGGGTGTGTGATGTCTCCATGGTTGTTTAATTTGTTTATGGATGGGGTTGTTAGGGAGGTAAATGCAAGAGTTTTGGAAAGAGGGGCAAGTATGAAGTCTGTTGGGGATGAGAGAGCTTGGGAAGTGAGTCAGTTGTTGTTCGCTGATGATACAGCGCTGGTGGCTGATTCATGTGAGAAACTGCAGAAGCTGGTGACTGAGTTTGGTAAAGTGTGTGGAAGAAGAAAGTTAAGAGTAAATGTGAATAAGAGCAAGGTTATTAGGTACAGTAGGGTTGAGGGTCAAGTCAATTGGGAGGTGAGTTTGAATGGAGAAAAACTGGAGGAAGTGAAGTGTTTTAGATATCTGAGAGTGGATCTGGCAGCGGATGGAACCATGGAATTGGAAGTGGATCATAGGGTGGGGGAGGGGGCGAAAATTCTGGGGGCCTTGAAGAATGTGTGGAAGTCGAGAACATTATCTCGGAAAGCAAAAATGGGTTTGTTTGAAGGAATAGTGGTTCCAACAATGTTGTATGGTTGCGAGGCGTGGGCTATGGATAGAGTTGTGCGCAGGAGGATGGATGTGCTGGAAATGAGATGTTTGAGGACAATGTGTGGTGTGAGGTGGTTTGATCGAGTGAGTAACGTAAGGGTAAGAGAGATGTGTGGAAATAAAAAGAGCATGGTTGAGAGAGCAGAAGAGGGTGTTTTGAAGTGGTTTGGACACATGGAGAGAATGAGTGAGGAAAGATTGACCAAGAGGATATATGTGTCGGAGGTGGAGGGAACGAGGAGAAGAGGGTGACCAAATTGGAGGTGGAAAGATGTAGTGAAAAAGATTTTGTGTGATCGGGGCCTGAACATGCAGGAGGGTGAAAGGAGGGCAAGGAAAAGAGTGAATTGGAGCGATGTGGTATACCGGGGTTGACGTGCTGTCAGTGGATTGAATCAAGGCATGTGAAGCGTCTGGGGTAAACCATGGAAAGCTGTGTAGGTATGTATATTTGCATGTGTGGACGTATGTATATACATGTGTATGGGGGTGGGTTGGGCCATTTCTTTCGTCTGTTTCCTTGCGCTACCTCGCAAACGCGGGAGACAGCGACAAAGTATAATAAAAAAAAGTATATATATATATATATATATATATATATATATATATATATATATATATATATATATACCTACCTCAAACTACCTCACACCACACAGTGACCTCAAAATATCAATTTCCAACGCATCCCCCCTCCTCTGCACAATCCTATCCATAGCCCACGCCTCGCAACCATATAACATTGCTGGAACCACTATTCCTTCAAACATACCCATTTTTGCTCTCCGAGATAACGTTCTCGCCTTCCACTCATTCTACAACGCTACCAGAGTCTTCGCCTCTTCCCCCACACTGTGACTCATTTCCGCTTCCATGGTTCCATCCGCTGCTAAATCCACTCCCAGATTTCTAAAGCACTTCACCTCCTCCAGTTTTTTTCCGTTCAAACTTTCCGCCCAATTAATGTCCCTCAACCCTACTGAACTTACTAACCTTGCTCTTATTCACATTTACTCTCAGCTTTCCTCTTTCACACACTTTATCAAATTCAGTCACTAACTTCTGCAGTTTCTAACCCTGAATCAGTCACCAGCGCTGTATCATCAGCGAACAACAACTGACTCACTTCCCAAGCCCTCTCATCCACAAAAGACTGCATACTTGCCCCACTATCCAAAACTCTTGCATTCATCTCCCTAACCATCCTATCCATAAACAAATTAAACAATCATGGAGACATCGCCCCTCTCTCTCTCTCTCTCTCTCTCTCTCTCTCTCTCTCTCTCTCTCTCTCTCTCTCTCTCTCTCTCTCTCTCTGTATGTGTGTGTGTGTGTGTGTGTGTGTGTGTGTGTGTGTGTGTGTGTGTGTGTGTGTGTGTGTGTGAAGGAGTAATCGCATCTCAGAAGTTCAGATAATTTTCTTTATGAAAATTTGGCAATACACATGTTTCACGGAAGAAATCTGCCTAATCAGATGTGAACCATTCACAAAGTTTCAAATCCCAACACAAACGAGCAGGACTGTTCACCCTCCTACTGGCACACCAAAGTAGAAACTGTCCTGGCCGTTAAAGGGAAAGTGGTTAAGGGGGGGTTATGCGTAGGTGGTTGGTCTGGTAGAGAGATGTGTTGTTCTGCTACTTTTCTTACGATATCTTGTCTTGATAATTCTTTCATGATGATTTCTCTTGTTTCAGGTGAACGTCAAGTGCTTATATATCCTGGATGACGGCAGGTAAGTAGGCCACATGACACATCCCCTACAATATAAACCACCAGGAAAGCATCGCATTTCCTGCTACCCAAAGACGACCTCTTATACCACACGAATACTTACATATCACCACCACCACCACCACACATCCATTCCGCCACAGCGTAGCACCACCATTGACGCTACAGCGAAACTCCCCATCGTCACAACCACACGATCTTCCGCACGTAAAGAGAAATACCATGGAGGGAGAGAGAGAGAGAGAGAGAGAGAGAGAGAGAGAGAGAGAGAGAGAGAGAGAGAGAGAGAGAGAGAGAGAGAGAGAGAGAATCTAAATGCAATGACCTTATGACCTTCATTTCTCCTAGCTTCACTCCTTGTTTCGTCACTCGGCTCTGTTTCTAGCTTCACTCCGAACTTAAATTCATTGCTCCACACTTAATTTCACTTTGAGCCCCTCACGGAGCTCTGCTTCTAGCTTCACTCTCAGCTCAACCAGTTCCACTCACTCTTAACGTTACTCCTAGCTCTATTCGTAGCTCATCTCTTCGGTCCACTTGCAGCTCCGCTCTCATCAACACTTCTAGCTTCACGCGTAACACCTTATCCCGCTTTCAGCTCCAATCCGAGTGTAACATAGCTCTACTCCTGGCTCCAAACGTACCTCTATTCTTAGCTGTGTTCTCAGCTTCATTCCTAATCCCACTCTCTGCTCAGCTCCAAGCACCACTCGCAGCCAGCCGAGCCAGCCGTAGCAAAGGTCATCTGAGGGTTAACGGTACTACAGCAGCACCCACTACATCTACGGCTTCGCTGTCTCTGTCCATTCCTATACATTGCACAGTTCATGCAAATACCTCACCTTACATTTCCTTTTCTCGTATATCCCTGATTGTGTGATGTGTAGAAACAAGAACCGTACAACTCTCAGACATATGAAGCCTTTGCTGTCTTTCCTGGCATATATTTTCAAGTATTTTCAAGTATTAGTAAGCACGCTCAAGGTTCGTCGTGGCTTGAACAGATACGATGATAGGGAGGGAGTAGACACAGGTGTTGTATCTTATCACTGTGGCATCCACCTCATGGGTGCACCAGAGGCCAGGAGATAACAAGGGAATGCTGCTTTGTCCACACCTCACTATCTGCTCTAATATATATATATATATATATATATATATATATATATATATATATATATATATATATATATATATATATATATATATATACTATATTTATTTATTTATTTTGCTTTGTCGCTGTCTCCCGCGTTAGCGAGGTAGCGCAAGGAAACAGACGAAAGAATGGCCCAACCCGCCCACATACACATGTATATACATACACGTCCACACACGCAAATATACATACCTAAACATCTCAATGTACACATATATATACACACACAGACACATACATATATACACATGTACATAATTCATACTGTCTGCCCTTGTTTGTTCCCATCGCCACCTCGCCACACATGGAATAACAACACCCTCCCCCCTCATGTGTGCGAGGTAGCGCTAGGAAAAGACACCAAAGGCCTCATTCGTTCACACTCAGTCTCTAGCTTTCATGTAATAGTGCACCGAAACTACAGCTCCCTTTCCACATCCAAGCCCCACACAACATTCCGTGGTTTACCCCAGACGCTTCACATGCCCTGGTTCAATCCATTGACAGCACGTCGACCACGGTATACAAAATCGTTCCGATTCACTCTGTTCCTTGCACGCCTATCACCCTCCTGCATGTTCAGGCCCCGATCACTCAAAATCTTTTTCACTCCATCTTTCCACCTCCAATTTGGTCTCCCACTTCTCCTCGTTCCCTCCACCTCTGACACATATATCCTCTTGGTCAATCTTTCCTCACTCATTCTCTCCATGTGCCCAAACCATTTCAAAACACCCTCTTCTGCTCTCTCAACCACACTCTTTTTATTTCCACACATCTCTCTTACCCTTACGTTACTTACTCGATCAAACCACCTCACACCACACATTGTCCTCAAACATCTCGTTTCCAGCACATCCACCCTCCTGCGCACAACTCTATCCATAGCCCACGCCTCGCAACCATACAACGTTGTTGGAACCACTATTCCTTAAAACATACTCATTTTTGTTTTCCGAGATAATGTTCTTGACTTCCAAACATTCTTCAAGGCTCCCAGAATTTTCGCCCCCTCCCCCACCCATGATTCACTTCCGCTTCCATGGTTCCATCCGCTGCCAGATCCACTCCCAGATATCTAAAACACTTTACTTCCTCCAGTTTTTCTCCATTCAAACTTACCTCCCAATTGACTTGACCCTCAACCCTACTGTACCTAATAACCTTGCTCTTATTCACATTTACTCTTAACTTTCTTCTTTCACACACTTTACCAAACTCAGTCACCAGCTTCTGCAGTTTCTTACATGAATCAGCCACCAGCGCTGTATCATCAGCGAACAACAACTGACTCACTTCCCAAGCTCTCTCATCCACAACAGACTTCATACTTGCCCCTCTTTCCAAAACTCTTGCATTCACCTCCCTAACAACACCATCCATAAACAAATTAAACAACCATAGGGACATCACACACCCCTGCCGCTAATCTACATTCACTGAGAACCAATCACTTTCCTCTCTTCCTACACGTACACATGCCTTACATCCTTGATAAAAACTTTTCACTGCTTCTAACAACTTGCCTCCCACACCATATATTCTTAAAACCTTCCACAGAGCATCTCTATCAACTCTATCATATGCCTTCTCCAGATCCATAAATGCTACATACAAATCCATTTGTTTTTCTAAGTATTTCTCACATACATTCTTCAAAGCAAACACCTGATCCACACATCCTCTACCACTTCTGAAACCACACTGCTCTTCCCCAATCTGATGCTCTGTACATGCCTTCACAATCTCAGTCAATACCCTCCCATATAATTTCCTAAGAATACTCAACAAACTTATACCTCTGTAATTTGAGCACCCACTTTTATCCCCTTTGCCTTTGTACAATGGCACTATGCAAGCATTCCGCCAATCCTCAGGCACCTCACCTTGAGTCATACATACATTAAATAACCTCACCAACCAGTCAACAATACAGTCACCCCCTTTTTTAATAGATTCCACTGCAATACCATCCAAACCTGCTGCCTTGCTGTCTTTCATCTTCCGTAAAGCTTTTACTACCTCTTCTCTATTTACCAAATCATTTTCCCTAACCCTCTCACTTTGCATACCACCTCTACTAAAACACCCTATACCTGCCACTCTATCATCAAACACATTCAACAAACCTTCAAAATTCTCACTCCATCTCCTTCTCACATCACCACTGCTTGTTATCACCTCCCCATTAGCCCTCTTCACTGAAGTTCCCATTTGCTCCCTTGTCTTACGCACTTCATTTACCTCCTTCCAAAACATCTTTTTATACTCCCTGAAATTTAATGATACTCTCTCACCCAAACTCTCATTTGCCCTCTTTTTCATCTCTTGCACCTTTCTCTTGACCTCCTGCCTCTTTCTTTTATACCTCTCCCACTCATTTGCATTTTTTCCCTGCAAAAATCGTCCAAATGCCTCTCTCTTCTCTTTCACTAATAATCTTACTTCTTCATCCCACCACTCACTACCTTTTCTAATCAACCCACCTCCCACGCTTCTCATGCCACAAGCATCTTTTGCGCAAGCCATCACTGCTTCCTTAAATACATCCCATTCCTCCCCCACTACCCTCACCTCCTTTGTTCTCACCTTTTTCCATTCTGTACTCAGTCACTCCTGGTACTTCCTCACACAAGTCTCCTTCCCAAGCTCACTTACTCTCATCACTCTCTTCACCCCAACATTCTCTCTTCTTTTCTGAAAACCCCCACAAATCTTCACCTTCGCCTCCACAAGATAATGATCAGACATCCCTCCAGTTGCACCTCTCAGCACATTAACATCCAAAAGTCTCTCTTTCGTGCGTCTATCAATTAACACGTAATCCAATAACGCTCTCTGGCCATCTCTCCTACTTACATACGTATACTTATGTATATCTCGCTTTTTAAACCAGGTATTCCCAATCACCAGTCCTTTTTCAGCACATAAATCTACAAGCTCTTCACCATTTCCATTTACAACACTGAACACCCCATGTATACCAATTATTCCCTCAACTGCCACATTACTCACCTTTGCATTCAAATCACCCATCACTATAACCCGGTCTCGTGCATCAAAACCACTAACACACTCATTCAGCTGCTCCCAAAACACTAGCCTCTCATGATCTTTTTTCTCATGCCCAGGTGCATATGCACCAGTAATCACCAATCTCTCTCCATCAACTTTCAGTTTCACCCATATCAATCTAGAATTTACTTTCTTACACTCTATCACATACTCCCACAACTCCTGATTCAGGAGTACTGCTACTCCTTCCCTTGCTCTTGTCCTCTCACTAACCCCTGACTTTACTCCCAAGACATTCCCAAAATACTCTTCCCCTTTACCCTTGAGCTTCGTTTCACTCAGAGCCAAAACATCTAGGTTCCTTTCCTCAATCATACTACCTAACTCTCCTTTTTTCTCGTCTTGGTTACATCCACACACATTTAGACACCCCAATCTGAGCCTTCGAGGAGGATGAGCACTCCTCGCGTGACTCCTTCTTCTATTTCACCTTTTAGAAAGTTAAAATACAAGGAGGGGAGGGTTTCTGGCCCCACGCTCCCGTCCCCTTTAGTCGCCTTCTACGACACGTGAGGAATGTGTGGGAAGTATTCTTTCTCCCGTATCCCCAGGGATATATATATATATATATATATATATATATATATATATATATATATATATATATATATATATATATATATACGAATAAAGTGTATATGAACGCGCACCTTCATAGAACATACAAACCTCCAACAGCCAGGATCGAACCTGGGACCCCTTTTGCAAGAGGCAGGCATGCTAACCGTTAGGCTAAGGGACTGTATGACAGGAAACAACTATTCGAGATACTAAGTACTCGAATACCCTTCGTCTCACAATAGTGAGCAACGGGGTCTATCGGTTGTTTCCGAACAGAACACACAGCCAGCTGATAGCGTTTTACCGAACCTAACTGTACAACGCGGAGTTATATGAATACGAATAAAGTGTATATGAACGCGCACCTTCATAGAACATACAAATCTCCAACAGCCAGGATCGAACCTGGGACCCCTTGTGCAAGAGGCAGGCATGCTAACCGCTAGGCTAAGGGACTGTATAATAGGAAACAACTATTCGAAATACTAAGTACTCGAATACCCTTCGTCCCAGGTTCGATCCTGGCTGTTGGAGGTTTGTATGTTCTATGAAGGTGCGCGTTCATATACACTATATTCGTATTCATATAACTCCGCGTTGTACAGTTAGGTTCGGTAAAATGCTATCAGCTGGCTATGTGTTCTGTTCGGAAACAACCGATAGACCCCGTTGCTCACCATTGTGAGACGAAGGGTATTCGAGTACTTAGTATTTCGAATAGTTGTTTTCTATTATACAGTCCCTTAGCCTAGCGGTTAGCATGCCTGCCTCTTGCACAAGGGGTCCCAGGTTCGATCCTGGCTGTTGGAGGTTTGTATGATATATATATATATATATATATATATATATATTATCTCTGGGGATGGGGGAGAAAGAATACTTCCCACGTATTTCCTGCGTGTCGTAGAAGGCGACTAAAAGGGGAGGGAGCGGGGGGCTGAAAATCCTCCCCTCTCGCTTCTTTTTAATTTTCCAAAAGAAGGAACAGAGAATGGGGCCAGGTGAGGATATTCCCTCAAAGGCCCAGTCCTCTGTTCTTAACGCTACCTTCGCTAACGCGGGAAATGGCGAATAGTTTGAAAGAAAGAAGGATATATATATATATATATATATATATATATATATATATATATATATATATATATATATATATATATATATATATATATATATATGTATATTTATATATATGAGAGTTGGGGTGAGAGTATCATTAATCTTAGGGAGAATAAAAAGATGTTTTGGAAGGAGGTAAATAATGTGCGTAAGACAAGGGAACAAATGGGAACTTCAGTGAAGGGGGCTAATGGGGAGGTGATGACAAGTAGTGGTGATGTGAGAAGGAGATGGAGTGAGTATTTCGAAGGTTTGTTGAATGTGTTTTGGTAGAGGTGGTGTGCAAAGTGAGAGGGTTAGGGAAAATGATTTGTTAAACAAAGAAGTGGTAGTAAAAGCTTTGCGGAAGATGAAAGACGGCAAGGCAGCAGGCTTTGGATGGTATTGCAGTGGAATTTATTAAAAAAGGGGGTGACTGTATTGTTGACTGGTTGGTAAGGTTGTTTAATGTATATATGATTCATGGTGAGGTGTCTGAGGATTGGCGGAATGCTTGCATAGTGCCATTGTACAAAGGCAAAGGGGATAAGAGTGAGTGCTCAAATTACAGAGGTATAAGTTTGTTGTGTATTCCTGGTAAATTATATGGGAGGGTATTGATTGAGAGGGTGAAGGCATGTACAGAGCATCAGATTGGGGAAGAGCAGTGTGGTTTCAGAAGTGGTAGAGGATGTGTGGATCAGGTGTTTGCTTTGAAGAATGTATGTGAGAAATACTTAGAGAAGCAAATGGATTTGTATGTAGCACTTATGGATCTGGAGAAGGCATATGATAGAGTTGATAGAGATGCTCTGTGGAAGGTATTAAGAATTTATGGTGTGGGAGGCAAGTTGTTAGAAGCAGTGAAAAGTTTTTATCGAGGATGTAAGGCATGTGTACGTGTAGGAAGAGAGGAAAGTGATTGGTTCTCAGTGAATGTAGGTTTGCGGTAGGGGTGTGTGATGTCTCCATGGTTATTTAATTTGTTTATGGATGGGGTTGTTAGGAGGTGAATGCAAGATTTTTGGAAAGAGGGGCAAGTATGCAGTCTGTTGTGGATGAGAGAGCTTGGGAAGTGAGCCAGTTGTTGGTCGCTGATGATACAGCGCTGGTGGCTGATTCATGTGAGAAACTGCAGAAGCTGGTGACTGAGTTTGGTAAAGTGTGTGAAAGAAGAAAGTTAAGAGTAAATGTGAATAAGAGCAAGGTTATTAGTTACAGTAGGGTTGAGGGTCAAGTCAATTGGGAGGTAAGTTTGAATGGAGAAAAACTGGAGGAAGTGAAATGTTTTAGATATCTGGGAGTGGATCTGGCAGCGGATGGAACCATGGAAGCGGAAGCGAATCATAGGGTTGGGGAGGGGGCGAAAGTTCTGGGAGCCTTGAAGAATGTTCGGAAGTCGAGAACATTATCTCGGAAAGCAAAAATAAGTATGTGTGAAGTAATAGTGGTTTCAACAATGTTGTATGGTTGCGAGGCGTGGGCTATCGATAGAATTGTCCGGAGGGCGGTGAATGTGCTGGAAATGAGATGTTTGAGGACAATATGTGGTGTGAGGCGGTTTGATCGAGTAAGTAATGTAAGGGTAAGAGAGATGTGTGGAAATAAAAAGAGCGTGGTTGAGAGAGCAGAAGAGGGTGTTTTGAAATGGTTTGGTCGCATGGAGAGAATGATTGAGGAAAGATTAACAAAGAGGATATATGTGTCAGAGGTGGAGGGAACGAGGAGAAGCTCGAGACCAAATTGGAGGTGGAAAGATGGATTGAAAAAGATTTTGAGTGATCGGGGCCTGAACATGCAGGAGAGTGAAAGGCGTGCAAGGAATAGAGTGAATTGGAAAGATATGGGGTACCGGAGTCGACGTGCTGTCAATGGATTGAACTAGGGCATGTGAAGCGTCTGGGGTAAACCATTTAAAGTTGTGTGGGGCCTGGATGTGGAAAGGGAGCTGTGGTTTAGGTGCATTATTACATGACAGCTAGAGATGAGTGTGAACGAATGTGGCCTTTGTTGTATTTTCCTAGCGCTACCTCGCACACATGAGGGGGGAGGGGGATGTTATTTCATGTGTGGTGAGGTGGCGATGGGAATGAATAAAGGCAGACAGTATGAATTATGTACATATATATATATATATATATATATATATATATATATATATATATATATATATATATATATATATATATATATATATATGTATACGTTGAGAAGTATAGGTATGTATATTTGCGTGTGTGGACGTGTATGTATGTACATGTGTATGTGGGTGGGTTGTTCCATTCTTTCGTCTGTTTCCTTGCGCTAACTCGCTAACGCGGGAGACAGCGACAAAGCAAAATAGAAAAGATATATATATATATATATATATATATATATATATATATATATATATATATATATATATATATATATATATATATATATTATCCCTGGGGATAGGGGAGAAAGAATTCTTCCCACGTATTCCCTTCGTGTCGTAGAAGGCGACTAAAAGGGGAGGGAGCGGGTGGCTGGAAATCCTCACCTCTCATTTTTTTTTTCCCCAAAAGAAGTAACAGAGAAGGGGGCCAGGTGACGATATTCCCTCTAAGGCTCAGTCCTCTGTTCTTAACGCTATCTAACGCTACATATATATATATATATATATATATATATATATATATATATATATATATATATATATATATATATATATATATATATATATATATATATATATATATATAAGGCAAAGGGGATAAGAGTGAGTGCTCAAATTACAGAGGTATAAGTTTGTTGAGTATTCCTGGTAAATTATATGGGAGGGTATTGATTGAGAGGGTGAAGGCATGTACAGAGCATCAGATTGGGGAAGAGCAGTGTGGTTTCAGAAGTGGTAGAGGATGTGTGGATCAGGTGTTTGCTTTGATGAATTTATGTGAGAAATACTTAGAAAAGCAAATGGATTTGTATGTAGCATTTATGGATCTGGAGAAGGCATATGATAGAGTTGATAGAGATGCTCTGTGGAAGGTATTAAGAACATATGGTGTGGGAGGAAAGTTGTTAGAAGCAGTGAAAAGTTTTTATCGAGGATGTAAGGCATGTGTACGTGTAGGAAGAGAGGAAAGTGATTGGTTCTCAGTGAATGTAGGTTTGCGGCAGGGGTGTGTGATGTCTCCATGGTTGTTTAATTTGTTTATGGATGGGGTTGTTAGGGAGGTAAATGCAAGAGTTTTGGAAAGAGGGGCAAGTATGAAGTCTGTTGGGGATGAGAGAGCTTGGGAAGTGAGTCAGTTGTTGTTCGCTGATGATACAGCGCTGGTGGCTGATTCATGTGAGAAACTGTAGAAGCTGGTGACTGAGTTTGGTAAAGTGTGTGGAAGAAGAAAGTTAAGAGTAAATGTGAATAAGAGCAAGGTTATTAGGTACAGTAGGGTTGAGGGTCAAGTCAATTGGGAGGTGAGTTTGAATGGAGAAAAACTGGAGGAAGTGAAGTGTTTTAGATATCTGGGAGTGGATCTGGCAGCGGATGGAACCATGGAAGCGGAAGTGGATCATAGGGTGGGGGAGGGGGCGAAAATTCTGGGGGCCTTGAAGAATGTGTGGAAGTCGAGAACATTATCTCGGAAAGCAAAAATGGGTATGTTTGAAGGAATAGTGGTTCCAACAATGTTGTATGGTTGCGAGGCGTGGGCTATGGATAGAGTTGTGCGCAGGAGGATGGATGTGCTGGAAATGAGATGTTTGAGGACAATGTGTGGTGTGAGGTGGTTTGATCGAGTGAGTAACGTAAGGGTAAGAGAGATGTGTGGAAATAAAAAGAGCGTGGTTGAGAGAGCAGAAGAGGGTGTTTTGAAGTGGTTTGGGCACATGGAGAGGATGAGTGAGGAAAGATTGACCAAGAGGATATATGTGTCGGAGGTGGAGGAAGCAAGGAGAAGAGGGAGACCAAATTGGAGGTGGAAAGATGGAGTGAAAAAGATTTTGTGTGATCGGGGCCTGAACATGCAGGAGGGTGAAAGGAGGGCAAGGAATAGAGTGAACTGGAGCGATGTGGTATACCGGGGTTGACGTGCTGTCAGTGGATTGAATCAAGGCATGTGAAGCGTCTGGGGTAAACCATGGAAAGCTGTGTAGGTATGTATATTTGCGTGTGTGGACGTATGTATATACATGTGTATGGGGGGGGTTGGGCCATTTCTTTCGTCTGTTTCCTTGCGCTACCTCGCAAACGCGGGAGACAGCGACAAAGTATAAAAAAAAATATATATATATACATATATATATACATATATATATATATATATATATATATATATATATATATATATATATATATATATATATATATATATAATATATATATATATATATATATATATATATATATATATATATATATATATATATATATATATATATATATATATATATATATATATTATATATATATATATATATATATATATATATATATATATATATATATATATATACATATATATATATATATATATATATATATATATATATATATGGTAAATTATATGGGAGGGTATTGATTGAGAGGGTGAAGGCATGTACAGAGCATCAGATTGGGGAAGAGCAGTGTGGTTTCAGAAGTGGTAGAGGATGTGTGGATCAGGTGTTTGCTTTGAAGAATGTATGTGAGAAATACTTAGAAAAGCAAATGGATTTGTATGTAGCATTTATGGATCTGGAGAAGGCATATGATAGAGTTGATAGAGATGCTCTGTGGAAGGTATTAAGAATATATGGTGTGGGAGGCAAGTTGTTAGAAGCAGTGAAAAGTTTTTATCGAGGATGAAAGGCATGTGTACGTGTAGGAAGAGAGGAAAGTGATTGGTTCTCAGTGAATGTAGGTTTGCGGCAGGGGTGTGTGATGTCTCCCTGGTTGTTTAATTTGTTTATGGATGGGGTTGTTAGGGAGGTAAATGCAAGAGTCTTGGAAAGAGGGGCAAGTATGAAGTCTGTTGGGGATGAGAGAGCTTGGGAAGTGAGTCAGTTGTTGTTCGCTGATGATACAGCGCTGGTGGCGGATTCATGTGAGAAACTGCAGAAGCTGGTGACGGAGTTTGGTAAAGTGTGTGGAAGAAGAAAGTTAAGAGTAAATGTGAATAAGAGCAAGGTTATTAGGTACAGTAGGGTTGAGGGTCAAGTCAATTGGGAGGTGAGTTTGAATGGAGAAAAACTGGAGGAAGTGAAGTGTTTTAGATATCTGGGAGTGGATCTGTCAGCGGATGGAACCATGGAAGCGGAAGTGGATCATAGGGTGGGGGAGGGGGCGAAAATTTTGGGAGCCTTGAAAAATGTGTGGAAGTCGAGAACATTATCCCGGAAAGCAAAAATGGGTATGTTTGAAGGAATAGTAGTTCCAACAATGTTGTATGGTTGCGAGGCGTGGGCTATGGATAGAGTTGTGCGCAGGAGGATGGATGTGCTGGAAATGAGATGTTTGAGGACAATGTGTGGTGTGAGGTGGTTTGATCGAGTAAGTAACGTAAGGGTAAGAGAGATGTGTGGAAATAAAAAGAGCGTGGTTGAGAGAGCAGAAGAGGGTGTTTTGAAATGGTTTGGGCACATGGAGAGAATGAGTGAGGAAAGATTGACCAAGAGGATATATGTGTCGGAGGTGGAGGGAACGAGGAGAAGAGGGAGACCAAATTGGAGGTGGAAAGATGGAGTGAAAAGGATTTTGTGTGATCGGGGCCTGAACATGCAGGAGGGTGAAAGGAGGGCAAGGAATAGAGTGAATTGGAGCGATGTGGTATACAGGGGTTGACGTGCTGTCAGTGGATTGAATCAAGGCATGTGAAGCGTCCGGGGTAAACCAAGGAAAGCTGTGTAGGTATGTATATTTGCGTGTGTGGACGTGTGTATGTACATGTGTATGGGGGGGGGTTGGGCCATTTCTTTCCTCTGTTTCCTTGCGCTACCTCGCAAACGCGGGAGACAGCGACAAAGTATAAAAAAAAAAAAAAAAAAATATATATATATATACATATATATATATATATATATATATATATATATATATATATATATATATATATATATATATATATATATATATATATATATATATATATATATATATATATATATATCTTTCTTTCTTTCATACTATTCGCCATTTCCCGCATTAGCGAGGTTGCGTTAAGAACAAAGGACTGGACCTTTGAGGGAATATCCTCAAATGGCCTCCTTCTCTGTCCCTTCTTTTGGAAAATTAAAAAAAAAAACGAGTGGGGAGGATTTCCAGCCCCCCCGCTCCCTTCCCTTTTAGTCGCCTTCTACGACACGCAGGGAATACGTGGGAAGTATTCTTTCTCCCCTATCCCCAGGGATATATATATATATATATATATATATATATATATATATATATATATATATATATATATATATATATATATATATATATATATATATATATATATACATATATGTTGTTCGCTGATGATACAGCGCTGGTGGCTGATTCATGTGAGAAACTGCAGAAGCTGGTGACTGAGTTTGGTAAAGTGTGTGAAAGAAGTAAGTTAAGAGTAAATGTGAATAAGAGCAAGGTTATTAGGTACAGTAGGGTTGAGGGTCAAGTCAATTGGGAGGTGAGTTTGAATGGAGAAAAACTGGAGGAAGTGAAGTGTTTTAGATATCTAGGAGTGGATCTGGCAGCGGATGGAACCATGGAAGCGGAAGTGGATCATAGTGTGGGGGAGGGGGCGAAAATTCTGGGAGCCTTGAAGAATGTGTGGAAGTCGAGAACATTATCTCGGAAAGCAAAAATGGATATGTTTGAAGGAATAGTGGTGCCAACAATGTTGTATGGTTGCGAGGCGTGGGCTATGGATAGAGTTGAGCGCAGGAGGATGGATGTGTTGGAAATGAGATGTTTGAGGACAATGTGTGGTGTGAGGTGGTTTGATCGAGTAAGTAACGTAAGGGTAAGAGAGATGTGTGGAAATAAAAAGAGCGTGGTTGAGAGAGCAGAAGAGGGTGTTTTGAAATGGTTCGGGCACATGGAGAGAATGAGTGAGGAAAGATTGACCAAGAGAATATATGTGTCGGAGGTGGAGGGAACGAGGAGAAGAGGGAGACCAAATTGGAGGTGGAAAGATGGAGTGAAAAAGATTTTGTGTGATCGGGGCCTGAGCATGCAGGAGGGTGAAAGGAGGGCAAGGAATAGAGTGAATTGGAGCGATGTGGTATACCGGGTTGACGTGCTGTCAGTGGATTGAATCAAGGCATGTGAAGCGTCTGGGGTAAACCATGGAAAGCTGTGTAGGTATGTATATTTGCGTGTGTGGACGTATGTATATACATGTGTATGGGGTGGGTTGGGCCATTTCTTTCGTCTGTTTCCTTGCGCTGCCTCGCAAACGCGGGAGACAGCGACAAAGCAAAAAAAAAAAAAAAAAAAAAAAAAATATATATATATATATATATATATATATATGTATTGTAAAGGATCATAATTTTGCGCGTGATCAAGATATTCCTATGAGTTCACGGGGAAAATGAAACACGGTAAGTTCCCAAGTGCACTTTCGTGTAAGAATCACATCGTCAGGGGAGACACAAGAGAGAAGTATAACAGTCAGTTGATATTCAACAAAGTGCCGTAGCAAGGACGCTATTTGGTAAACATGCGATTGTTCAAGACAGACAACGAGAGTATCATAAACTTATCACTTTACAAATCTTATCAACAATAAAGTTATCTAATTTGTATAGACCATCACTAATATTAAGATTATGATTGTTTTTGTATTCAGTAATAGAAGATTCAATGATATTTCTCGTGGTAATAGAGTTAGAGTTAATAACTGAGATGGCATTACTCCAGTCAATACAATGATCATAGTTTTTAACGTGATTAAACAAGGCATTTGATTCTTGTCCCGTTCTTAAACTATGTTTTTATTGCTTAAGTCTATCAGAAAGATCCTTACCAGTCTGCACCCAGGAGAATTTTCTGGTGAATTCCTGATTAATATATTCTTTATAGTATCATTGCTGCTGAAGGCAACATTTACCTTAAAGGATTTAAGCAACATGGGAAGTAAAGTGAAATCATTATTAAAAGGGAGAACTAAAAGATTCTTGGTGTCAATGGGAGGTCTGGGCTCAACTCTATAAAATGATTTCTTTGCTAACATAAGGGATTTATCAATGAAAGATCTAGGGTACTTTAACTTAGATCCAATAGAATATATCTTCTCAAACTCATCATCAATAAACTCTGGACTGCAAATACGTATTTGTAGTATTTGTATAGTGCCATTGTATAAAGACAAGGGGGATAAAGGCATATGTTCAAACTACAGCGGTATAACTTTGTTGAGTATACCTGGTAAGTTGTATCGGAGGGTATTGATTGAGAGGGTGAAGGCATGTACAGGGCAACAGACTTCGAGGAGTAGTGTGGTTTTAGAAGTGGTAAAGTGTGCGAGAGATACTAAGTGAAACATATGGATCTGTATGTTGCGTTCATGGACTTGAAGAATTCTTATGAAAGGGTTGACAAAGATGCCTTGTGGAAACTCTTGCGAATATAGTGTGTGGAAGGAGAGCTGCAAGAAGTAGTGAGAAGTATTCATTAAGGTTGTAAGGCGTGTGTTCGAGTTGGAAGAGAGGAGAGTTATTCATTCCAGATGATAGTTGGTATGATGCAGGGGTGTGTGATGTCACTATGATTGTTTAATTTGTTTATGGATGGGGTGGTGAGGGAAGGTAATGCGAGTCTTTGATAAAGGGGCGAGTATGTAGTCTGTGGGGATGAGAGGGCCTGGGAAGTGATTTAGTTGTTGTCTACTGATGATACAGCACTGGTGGTGGAGTCGAGTGAGAAACTGCAGAAGTTAGTTACTAGATTGGAAGAGTGTGTGAAAGGGGGAAGTTGAAAGATGTGAATGAAATAAATGTTATTAGGCTTAGCAGGGTTGAGGGACAAGTTAGATGGTGTGTGCGTTTGAATGGAGGAGAATTGGAGGAAGTGAAGTGTTCTAGATACCTGGGAGTGGACTTATCATCAAATGGAATCATGTAAACGGAAGTGAGTCATATTGTGGGGAGAGGGCGAAGGTTCTGGGAACGATAAAAGAGAACGTTATTTGGGAGAGCAATTATAGGTATGTTTGAAGAAACAGTAGTTCCAACAATATTACATGGTTTTTAGGCAATCAGCTATAGAATTGGCGGTGCGGAGGGTGGAGGTGTTGGAAATGAAATGTTTGAGGACAATACATGTTGTGAGGTGGTTTGATCGAGATAAGTAATGAAAAGGTAAGAGAGATATGTAGAAATAAAAAGAGTGTGGTTGAAAGAGCAGAAGAGGGTGTGTTGAAATGGTTTAAACATATGGAGAGGATGAGTGAGGAAAGATTGACAAAGAGGATGTACATCGATCTTCGGCACTGTTTAAAACTGTTTTCTCTCACTTTTGAGCTTCCCATAATCTGTCTTTAAAGAGTTTCTCTAGTTATCTCTAACCGCAAACCTGTTGTATGATACAGTTACCAGTGTGTGCGGGAGGGAAGGTTTCCTTACCCGGGGGGCTGTGGCTTATACATCGACTGCCTCCCTAAGGAAAGAGAAGGTCACGTCCTGACTGCCAGAGTTGGCTCCTGCGAAGGCGGCGTCTTCAACTCTGACCAGCGGAAATGCTTGATGTTACAGGTATGTTACTCACGAGGGTATGTTACGAAGCAATCTTTGAAGCGAGTCACCAGGAGTGTGTGTGTGTGTGTGTGTGTGTGTGTGTGTGTGTCCTGTTCTGTGACGTGTATAGCAGATATGCATTACAACTCCCTATTGTGCTTAGGCAGGGAGGTTTATGGCGCACGTCAAGTAATAATTAGTATCTGTGTTGTCTGACCTGTACGTCCTGTGGACCTCAGGGACGTGCAGTAACATGTTCTTAGTAGGTAGAGATAATTCCATTATGGTGTCTTCATACATGCTCACTTTTGCTATATTCACTATGTAGGTTCACTGTCACTAGGTACGAAAACTGTTTTATCCTACTGTTGTCAGGAAATTTATATATTTTTTTGATATACTACTGTTTTAATCAGTGAATCGAGACCATTACGCATCATGGAATCTATCTATTTTCCCCCCTCTTTACGCAGAACACAAACTGTCCGTGGCACCGGAAACCTCGCGCTCTCAAGTCGGATCCTAAATATAGCCACCTCTGTACCACGGAACGCGATGGTTTCTTCTGTTCGGACTGCAAGACGATGGTGAAGTGTTTCGAAGGCGTGGCCTACCCGGAGCCGTGCATGGCTGGCGACCTGTGTGACATAAGGATGGTCGACTTCGGCGGTGGCGTCTGCTACCCGAGACAACCTATCAACTGTACTTGTGCGACCTCGACGGGGTTGATCGCCGATCTTTACGACGAGCATAAGTTTCTCTTCTGCGAGTCTACTGAGGAGGACCCGCTCGTCTACCAGTGCCCCGATAAGCAGGTCTTTAACCTGGAAGTGAGCCAGTGTCTGTCCCCAGGGGGCTTGGTCGGCTGTTCTCAGAATGGAGTCTTCGCCAATCCCGACAACTGTAACGAGTACTACTCCTGCATCCTGACAACCAGCGGCTGGGTGCAGACGCTGTACACCTGCGACGATATCGGACCCGGTCTTATGTACAATGACGTCACCCATCAGTGTGAGGACCCTTGTACGTGGCCGACGGGACACTTCGTCTGTGAAGAGGAGGGTCGCTTCGTCGACCCGCTGGACTGCAGTCGCTACTACGAGTGTGTGGCAGAGCCCAGCGGGCTACGCAAGATTCGCCAGGAGTGTCCCGAGGGATTCACCTGGATTCCCGTCGCTGGAGAGAACTTCGGCATTTGTGAGGAGGTGAACGAGAACACCGTCTGCAACGCCATCAGTCTCAGCAAATGTCGCATACCAGAGGGTACTTGCCCAACGACCGTCGATGAGACAGGTAAACCCCCAGATACACACACACACACACACACACACACGGGCTTTCATTGTGCAGTGTTTATAGTTGCTGACTGTGAGTGAGCACGGCCTCGCCCGGTGTTGGGCCCTCATTGGTTCGAATTTCGTGTTCGCCAGTCGGCTAACAACCGACCCAGCTGTTCCTCATTTCGATGGTCGATGAACGGGTAGCTGGCATTATCTAGTGTGTGTGTGTGTGTGTGTGTGTGTGTGTGTGTGTGTGTGTGTGTGAGTGAGTGTATATATACACAGGAGCGTAGACATGGCAGACAAATGTAAGGGTAAGAGACGGGGCTGGGGTTGGGGGGGCATGCAAGTGTATAACTCTCGCCACGTAACACACATATAGTAATCACAGTGGTAGACATAAATACACACAAAACACACATATAGTAATCACAGTAGTAGCCATAAACACACACAAAACACACACATTTCAAACACATATTAGGGAAAGCTATTCAGTAAGACGGAGGATCTGAGCCTTTTAAAACTAAAGTATTTTCTATTACATCCAGCGGAGGAGATGTTTGTGCTGGTCTCATTCTCTGTTGTCGCAGCGAGTAGGGGGCAGGACGACGAAGGGTCAGGTCATGGACAGAGGACAGTCATGCATGACATGAAAGAGAATGACGGGGAGAGAGAGAGGTCACAGCAACATGAGGTGGTGGGGAGAGCATGACGGAGAAGGTGGTTACGGGAGGGAGGCTTGTAACTCATCACGAGATCTGTGGCGTCTGGTGTGTGGCGTCTGGTGTGTGGCGTCTGGTGTGTGGCGTCTGGTGTGTGACGCCTGATGTGTGGCGTCTGGTGTGTGACGTCTGGTGTGTGACGCCTGATGTGTGGCGTCTGGTGTGTGACGCCTGGTGTGTGGCGTCTGGTGTGTGGCGTCTGGTGTGTGGCGTCTGGTGTGTGACGCCTGATGTGTGGCGTCTGGTGTGTGACGCCTGGTGTGTGGCGTCTGGTGTGTGGCGTCTGGTGTGTGGCGTCTGATGTGTGGCGTCTGGTGTGTGGCGTCTGGTGTGTGGCGTCTGGTGTGTGGCGTCTGGTGTGTGGCGTCTGATGTGTGGCGTCTGGTGTGTGGCGTCTGGTGTGTGACGCCTGATGTGTGGCGTCTGGTGTGTAGCGTCTGGTGCGTGGCGTCTGGTGTGTGACGCCTGATGTGTGGCGTCTGGTGTGTGGCGTCTGGTGTGTGGCGTCTGGTGTGTGACGCCTGATGTGTGGCGTCTGGTGTGTGACGCCTGATGTGTGGCGTCTGTTGTGTGGCGTCTGGTGTGTGGCGTCTGGTGTGTGACGCCTGATGTGTGGCGTCTGGTGTGTGACGCCTGATGTGTGGCATCTGGTGTGTGGCGTCTGGTGTGTGGCGTCTGGTGCGTGGCGTCTGGTGTGTGGCGTCTAATGTGTAGCGTCTGGTGCGTGGCGTCTGGTGTGTGACGCCTGATGTGTGGCGTCTGGTGTGTGGCGTCTGGTGTGTGGCGTCTGGTGTGTAGCGTCAGGTGCGTGGCGTCTGGTGTGTGACGCCTGATGTGTGGCGTCTGGTGTGTGGCGTCTGGTGTGTGACGCCTGATGTGTGGCGTCTGGTGTGTGGCGTCTGGTGTGTGGCGTCTGGTGTGTGGCGTCTGGTGTGTGACGCCTGATGTGTGGCGTCTGGTGTGTGGCGTCTGGTGTGTAGCGTCAGGTGCGTGGCGTCTGGTGTGTGACGCCTGATGTGTGGCGTCTGGTGTGTGGCGTCTGGTGTGTGGCGTCTGGTGTGTGGCGTCTGGTGTGTGGCGTCTGGTGTGTAGCGTCAGGTGCGTGGCGTCTGGTGTGTGACGCCTGATGTGTGGCGTCTGGTGTGTGGCGTCTGGTGTGTAGCGTCAGGTGCGTGGCGTCTGGTGTGTGACGCCTGATGTGTGGCGTCTGGTGTGTGGCGTCTGGTGTGTGACGCCTGATGTGTGGCGTCTGGTGTGTGGCGTCTGGTGTGTGGCGTCTGGTGTGTGGCGTCTGGTGTGTGACGCCTGATGTGTGGCGTCTGGTGTGTGGCGTCTGGTGTGTAGCGTCAGGTGCGTGGCGTCTGGTGTGTGACGCCTGATGTGTGGCGTCTGGTGTGTGGCGTCTGGTGTGTGGCGTCTGGTGTGTGGCGTCTGGTGTGTGGCGTCTGGTGAGTAGCGTCTGGTGCGTGGCGTCTGGTGTGTGACGCCTGAAGTGTGGCGTCTGGTGTGTGGCGTCTGGTGTGTGGCGTCTGGTGTGTGGCGTCTGGTGTGTGACGCCTGATGTGTGGCGTCTGGTGTGTGACGCCTGATGTGTGGCGTCTGGTGTGTAGCGTCTGGTGTGTGACGCCTGATGTGTGGCGTCTGGTGTGTGGCGTCTGATGCTAAAGTTAACGCTTTATACAGCTCCACGTTCACATCCCTCTCTTCCCAAGAGCTATCAAATGAGCACATACGTTCGTTTCGAAATGAAAGCAAATAAACCCCAAAAGGTGACAAAAATAAAACAAAAACAACAGCAACACAACTACACGAAACACTGAGAGAATTTCTGTGTTGACGTGTTGTGTATTGTGATGGATCTTAGGCTACATATGAAGTCAATACCCTGTGTGGTGTTGCTGATATGTCAAAGATGAACTGTGTTTACGAGATGAGTTGTTGCCCGGAGGTGTGTGTGTGTTGGAAGGGGGGGGGGGACATAACTCATGAGGGAATGTAAGCCACAGGCATGCATGAGGGAGGGCAGCTCTGGAGTGATGGGAACACGTTCAAACCAAACACTCAACTATTTCGTGCCTGAACATCGTAATCGTTTTTTTTTCTTTTGTGGGGGAGTCGGAACATCTTGCTTAGCAGGACATAATGAACATAATATCTATGATGCTATTTTTTTCCTCTTCTAAATGTGCCGACAACAGGGGAGATGGAGTGCAACGATGGCCAAGACAACTGCCTGTGTTCCATGAGTCTAGGAATCCTCACCTGCACCTGTGCACAAGGTTATACGTCGACCGAATTTGCCTGTGAGGGTGAGTGTGTGGAGTTTTAGTGTGTTCTTCCGTTATACAGGGTCGTTGGTAATGAGTTTCTTCTGCAATTGATGTATTTGTCTTTTCTTTTTTTTTTTACGTACAGTGTGAAAATATTGTCCTATCTCTCACTACATATATATATACATACATATATACATATATATATATATATATATATATATATATATATATATATATATATATATATATATATATATATATATATATATATATATATATATATATATATATATATGCAAGTGAATTGGAACGATGTGGTA
This sequence comes from Panulirus ornatus, assembly GCF_036320965.1. Lineage (NCBI taxonomy): Eukaryota > Metazoa > Arthropoda > Malacostraca > Decapoda > Palinuridae > Panulirus > Panulirus ornatus. The sequence goes on along the minus strand of NC_092242.1, from coordinate 19,205,750 downwards.
TACCGGGGTCGACGTGCTGTCAATGGGTTGAACCAGGTCATGTGAAGCGTCTCGGGTAAACCATGAAAAATTCCGTGGGGCCTGGATGTGGAAAGGGAGCTGTGGTTTCGGTGCATTATACATAACAGCTAGAGACTGAGTGTGAACGAATGTGGCCTTTGATGTCTTTCCTAGCGCTCCCTCGAGCACATACGGGGGGAGGGGGTTTTCATTTCATGTGTGGCGGGGTGGTGACGGGAATGAATAAGGGCAGACAGTATGAATTATGTACATGTGTATATATGTATATATCTGTGTGTGTATATATATGTATACGTTGAGATGTATAGGTATGTATATGTGCGTGTGTGGACGTGTATGTATGTACATGTGTGTGTGGGTGGGTTGGGACATTCTTTCGTCTGTTTCCTTGCGATACCTCGCTAATGCGGGAGACAGCGACAAAGTATGATATATATATATATATATATATATATATATATATATATATATATATATATATATATATATATATATATATATATATATATATATATATATATATATATATAAATATTCTTTCTTTTCTTTCAAACTATTCGCCATTTCCCGCATTAGCAAGGTAGCGTTAAGAACAGAGGACTGGGCCTTTGAGGGAATACCCTCACCTGGCCCAATTCTCTGTTCCTTCTTTTGGAAAAAAAAAAAAAAAGAAAAAAAAAAACCGAGGAGAGGATTTCTAGCCCCCTGCTCCCTCCCCTTTTAGTCGCCTTCTACGACACGCAGGGAATACGTGGGAAGTATTCTTAATCCCCTATCCCCAGGGATAATATATATATATATATATACATATATATATATATATATATATATATATATATATATATATATATATATATATATATATATATATATATATATATAAGACTTGTGTGGGGAAGTGCCAGGAGAGACTGAGTGCAGAATGGAAGAAGGTGAGAGCAAAGGATGTAAGGGGAGTGGGGGTGGAATGGAATGTATTTAGGGAAGCAGTGATGGCTTGTGCAAAAGATGTTTGTGGCATGAGAAGCATGGGAGGTGGGCAGATTAGAAAGGGTAGTGAGTCGTGGGATGAAGAAGTAATATTATTAGTGAAAGAGAAGAGAGAGGCATTTGCTCGATTTTGCAGGGAAATAATGTAAATGAGTGGAAGATGTATAAAAGAAAGAGACAGAAGGTCAAGAGAAAGGTGCAAGAGGTGAAAAAAGGGCAATTGAGAGTTGGATTGAGACAGTATCATTATATTTTAGGGAGAATAAAAGGATGTTTTGGAAGGAGGTAAATAAAGTGCGTAAGACAAGAGAACGAATGGGAACATCGGTGAAGGTTCTAATGGGGAGGTAATAACAAGTAGTGATGATTTGAGAAGGAGATGGAGTGAGTATTTTGAAGATTATTGAATGTGTTAGATGACAAAGTGGCAGCTATAGGGTGTTTTGGTCGAGGTGCGAAGTGAGAGGGTTAGGGAGAATGATTTGGTAAACAGAGAATAGGTAGTGAAAGCTTTGCGGAAGATGAAAGCCGGCAAGGCGGCGGGTTTGTATGGTAATGAAGTGGAATTCGTTAAAGAAGGGAGTGACTAGCAGCCATACAGCGAGCATTTTGCCGAACCTAACTGTACAACGCGGAGGTATATGAATACGAACAAAGTGCATATGAATGCGCACCTTCATAGAACATACAAACCTCCAACAGCCAGGATCGAACCCGGGACCCATGTGCAACAGACGGGAGCGCTACCGCTAGGCTATGATCGCCCCTAATACAATTAGGTTCGGGAAAATGCTATCTGCTGGCTGTGTGAGCCTGATAGGAAAAGACCAGTGTAGATCCCGTTGCTCACCAACGTAAGACGAAGGATATTCGAGTACCTAATATTCGAATAGTCATTTCCCAATTATGGTTGATCATAGCTTAGCGGTAGCACTCCCGCCTGTTGCACAAGGGTCCCGGATTCAATCCTGGCTTTTGGAGGTTTCTATGTTCTATGAATGTGTGCGTTCATATGCACTTTGTTCGTATTCATATACCTCAGCGTTGTACGTTTAGGTTCGGTAACATGTTATCTGCTAGCTGTGTGAGTCTGATGGGAAAAGAACGGCGGAGACCCCGTTGCTCACCAACTTGAGACGAAGGGTATTCGAGTACATAGTATTCGAATAGTCATTTCCCTATTAGGGGCGATCATAGTCTAGCGGTAGACTCCCGCCTGCTGCACAGGGGTCCCGGGTTCAACCCTGGCTGTTGGAGGTTTGAATGTTGTATGAAGGTGCGCGTTCATATGCACTCTGTTCGTATATATATATATATATATATATATATATATATATATATATATATATATATATATATATATATATATATATATATATATATATATATATATTTATTTATAGGTGAAAAAGAGGGCAAATGAGAGTTGGGGTGAGAGAGTATCATTAGATTTTAGGGAGAATAAAAAGATGTTCTGGAAGGAGGTAAATAAAGTGCGTAAGACAAGGGAGCAAATGGGAACATCAGTGAAGGGCGCAAATGGAGAGGTGATAACAAGTAGTGATGATGTGAGAAGGAGATGGAGTGAGTATTTTGAAGATCTGTTGAATGTGTTTGATGATAGAGTGGCAGATATAGGGTGTTTTGGTCGAGGTGGTGTGCAAAGTGAGAGGGTTAGGGAAAATGATTTGGTAAACAGAGAAGAGGTAGTAAAAGCTTTGCGGAAGATGAAAGCCGGCAAGGCAGCAGGTTTGGATGGTATTGCAGTGGAATTTATAAAAAAGGGGGTGACTGTATTATTGACTGGTTGGTAAGGTTACTTAATGTATGTATGACTCATGGTGAGGTGCCTGAGGATTGGCGGAATGCGTGCATAGTGCCATTGTACAAAGGCAAAGGGGATAAGAGTGAGTGCTCAAATTACAGAGGTATAAGTTTGTTGAGAATTCCTGGTAAATTATATGGGAGGGTATTGATTGAGAGGGTGAAGGCATGTACAGAGCATCAGATTGGGGAAGAGCAGTGTGGTTTCAGAAGTGGTAGAGGATGTGTGGATCAGGTGTTTGCTTTGAAGAATGTATGTGAGAAATACTTAGAAAAGCAAATGGATTTGTATGTAGCGTTTATGGATCTGGAGAAGGCATATGATAGAGTTGATAGAGATGCTCTGTGGAAGGTATTAAGAATATATGGTGTGGGAGGCAAGTTGTTAGAAGCAGTGAAAAGTTTTTATCGAGGATGTAAGGCATGTGTACGTGTAGGAAGAGAGGAAAGTGATTGGTTCTCAGTGAATGTAGGTTTGCGGCAGGGGTGTGTGATGTCTCCATGGTTGTTTAATTTGTTTATGGATGGGGTTGTTAGGGAGGTGAATGCAAGAGTTTTGGAAAGAGGGGCAAGTATGAAGTCTGTTGTGGATGAGAGAGCTTGGAAGTGAGTCAGTTGTTGTTCGCTGATGATACAGCGCTGGTGGCTGATTCATGTGAGAAACTGCAGAAGCTGGTGACTGAGTTTGGTAAAGTGTGTGAAAGAAGAAAGTTAAGAGTAAATGTGAATAAGAGCAAGGTTATTAGGTACAGTAGGGTTGAGGGTCAAGTCAATTGGGAGGTAAGTTTGAATGGAGAAAAACTGGAGGAAGTAAAGTGTTCTAGATATCTGGGAGTGGATCTGGCAGCGGATGGAACCATGGAAGCGGAAGTGGATCATAGGGTTGGGGAGGGGGCGAAAATCCTGGGAGCCTTGAAGAATGTGTGGAAGTCGAGAACATTATCTCGAAAAGCAAAAATGGGTATGTTTGAAGGAATAGTGGTTCCAAGAATGTTGTATGGTTGCGAGGCGTGGGCTATGGATAGAGTTGTGCGCAGGAGGATGGATGTGCTGGAAATGAGATGTTTGAGGACAATGTGTGGTGTGAGGTGGTTTGATCGAGTAAGTAACGTAAGGGTAAGAGAGATGTGTGGAAATAAAAAGAGCGTGGTTGAGAGAGCAGAAGAGGGTGTTTTGAAATGGTTTGGGCACATGGAGAGAATGAGTGAGGAAAGATTGACCAAGAGGATATATGTGTCGGAGGTGGAGGAACGAGGAGAAGAGGGAGACCAAATTGGAGGTGGAAAGATGGAGTGAAAAAGATTTTGTGTGATCGGGGCCTGAACATGTAGGAGGGTGAAAGGAGGGCAAGGAATAGAGTGAATTGGATCGATGTGGTATACCGGGGTTGACGTGCTGTCAGTGGATTGAATCAGGGCATGTGAAGCGTCTGGGGTAAACCATGGAAAGCTGTGTAGGTATGTATATTTGCGTGTGTGGACGTATGTATATGCATGTGTATGGGGGTGGGTTGGGCCATTTCTTTCGTCTGTTTCCTTGCGCTACCTCGCAAACGCGGGAGACAGCGACAAAATATATATATATATATATATATATATATATATATATATATATATATATATATATATATATATATATATATATATGTATGTATGTCATATAGCATACGAAGTATAAGACATCCCTACAGAAATATGTCTTGAATTTCAGATGTTGACGAATGTTCAGCAGTTTCGTCTCCCTGTGACACCAACGCCATCTGTACCAACAATGTTGGCAGCTTTACTTGCAATTGTCAGGATGGTTTTAACGGCGATGGAATCACTTGCTCCGGTAAGTCCAACTAAATACAAAACATTTGAGTAAACTTAAGTACTTTTTTTAGTAGGTCAAATAAGTGAAAGTATATCTGAATTGTTCTTTGAGTCTCAATTACTCTCATTATGAGCTTCCGTGGGTGTAGTGCTCAGCGTAAGATAAAGAAAAGAATAGAAGAGAAAAACTTGATATTTGATGATGATCAAGAATACCATGTGGGCCCTCAAGCCATAGTTTAAGTGAAAAACACTCCCTTTCCTAAAGGCTAAGGAAAGCATCGAATATTTTTTACATTTTATATATATGTCTAAATCCCTTTCTTCCTTATATGCATTGTGTCCCTAAAACTCACAAAGATGGATATACAGTCAGACCAATTATTTCCTCTGTTAATTATTCTGTTTATAAATCATCCAAATGGTTAGCTAAAAATCTTAGCCATGTTCAAGGAAAAAATCTTTCTATTGCTTGCTATACATAGATTAGATTCTATAAACACGGCAAGGAACATAGTTTTGATGTGAATTTCCTATTGACTATCCTCACTGAAGAGACTTAAGAGGAAATTACCTGATCTCAGTCTTGCCTTATCCATGACAATAAAAAAAAGTTCCTGAACGTAATAAAACTTTGTATTTCCAATAATGTTTTCCAAGACGATGAAGGTAACTTTCATGATCATAAATTTGGTCTTGCCATGACAAATCCCCTTACTCCTATCCTCAGTAACTTATTAATGAAATACTTTGAGACTCTGATTCTAACTTCAATAAGTAATCATCCAAAAACCTGGCTTAGATACATTTATAATGTGTGGCCTTTACGGCCATCTTCATAAGATTATGATGTTTCCGCCCCAGAGGAAACAGGATCGCTACCCCCTGCTTCAGCGAGGTAGCGCCAGGAAAACAAACAGGAAAGGCCGCATTCGTTCACACTCAGGCTCTGGCTATTATGTGTAATGTACCAAAACCTCAGCTCCCTGTCCATATGTAGGCCCCACAGACCTTTTCATGGCTTACCCCAGACGTTTCACGTGCCCCGGTTCAGTCCATTGACAAAATGTCGACCCTAGTATACCACATCATTCCAATTCACTCTATTCCTTGCACGCCTTTCACCCTCCTGTATGTTCAGGCCCCGGTGGCTCAAAAGCGTTTTCACTCCATTCTTCCACCTCCAGTTTGGTTTCTCGCTTCTTTTTCCCTCCACCACTGACACTTATATCCTCTCTCATTCGCTCCATATGTCCAAACCATTTCAACAAACACTCTTCTGTTCCCTCAACCACACTCTTCTTATTTCCACATACCTCTCTTACACTTTCATTACTTACTCGATCAAACCACCTCACATCACATAGTAATTTTTTTTTAACACACCTACCCTCCTCCATACAACCCTATCTATAGCCCATACCTCACAACCATATACTATTGTTGGAATTACTACTGCTTTAGACACACCCATTTTTGCTCTCCGAGACAACGCTCTCTCCCTCCACTCATACATATGTCATGTAGCAAAGTATAAGATTTATCCCTACACAGTTATAATGTCTTGAATTTCATCCTGATGTCAGATGTTGACGAATGTTCAGCAGTTTCGTCTCCCTGTGACACCAACGCTATCTGTACCAACAATGTTGGCAGCTTTACTTGCAATTGTCAGGATGGTTTTAACGGCGATGGAATCACTTGCTCCGGTAAGTCCAATTAAATACAAATACGTTTAAGTAAACCTAAGTACGTTTTAGTAGGTCAAGTAAGTGAAAGTAAATCTGAGTAAGTCTTTGAGTCTCAATTAGCCTCATTATGAGCTTCCTTATTGTAGAACTCAACGTAAGATAAAGAAAAAAAAAAAGAAGAGAAAATCTTGATAGTTGGTAATGATCAAGAATACCACTGGGGCCCTAAAGCTGTGGTTTAACTGAAACCCTTAATTAGAACATTAATGAACCAACTAGGCCAATGGATTAACAAGCATATTGTGACCATATTGTGAGAGGGTGAAGGCATGTACACAGCATCAGATTGGGGAAGAGCAGTGTGGTTTCAGAAGTGGTAGAGGATGTGTGGATCAGGTGTTTGCTTTGAAGAATGTATGTGAGAAATACTTAGAAAAGCAAATGGATTTGTATGTAGCATTTATGGATCTGGAGAAGGCATATGATAGAGTTGATAGAGATGCTCTGTGGAAGGTATTAAGAATATAAGGTGTGGGAGGCAAGTTGTTAGAAGCAGTGAAAAGTTTTTATCGAGGATGTAAGGCATGTGTACGTGTAGGAAGAGAGGAAAGTGATTGGTTCTCAGTGAATGTAGGTTTGCGGCAGGGGTGTGTGATGTCTCCATGGTTGTTTAATTTGTTTATGGATGGGGTTGTTAGGGAGGTAAATGCAAGAGTCTTGGAAAGAGGGGCAAGTATGAAGTCTGTTGGGGATGAGAGAGCTTGGGAAGTGAGTCAGTTGTTGTTCGCTGATGATACAGCGCTGGTGGCGGATTCATGTGAGAAACTGCAGAAGCTGGTGACGGAGTTTGGTAAAGTGTGTGGAAGAAGAAAGTTAAGAGTAAATGTGAATAAGAGCAAGGTTATTAGGTACAGTAGGGTTGAGGGTCAAGCCAATTGGGAGGTGAGTTTGAATGGAGAAAAACTGGAGGAAGTGAAGTGTTTTAGATATCTGGGAGTGGATCTGTCAGCGGATGGAACCATGGAAGCGGAAGTGGATCATAGGGTGGGGGAGGGGGCGAAAATTTTGGGAGCCTTGAAAAATGTGTGGAAGTCGAGAACATTATCCCGGAAAGCAAAAATGGGTATGTTTGAAGGAATAGTGGTTCCAACAATGTTGTATGGTTGCGAGGCGTGGGCTATGGATAGAGTTGTTCGCAGGAGGATGGATGTGCTGGAAATGAGATGTTTGAGGACAATGTGTGGTGTGAGGTGGTTTGATCGAGTAAGTAACGTAAGGGTAAGAGAGATGTGTGGAAATAAAAAGAGCGTGGTTGAGAGAGCAGAAGAGGGTGTTTTGAAATGGTTTGGGCACATGGAGAGAATGAGTGAGGAAAGATTGACCAAGAGGATATATGTGTCGGAGGTGGAGGGAACGAGGAGAAGAGGGAGACCAAATTGGAGGTGGAAAGATGGAGTGAAAAGGATTTTGTGTGATCGGGGCCTGAACATGCAGGAGGGTGAAAGGAGGGCAAGGAATAGAGTGAATTGGATCGATGTGGTATACAGGGGTTGACGTGCTGTCAGTGGATTGAATCAAGGCATGTGAAGCGTCTGGGGTAAACCATGGAAAGCTGTGTAGGTATGTATATTTGCGTGTGTGGACGTGTGTATGTACATGTGTATGGGGGGGTTGGGCCATTTCTTTCGTCTGTTTCCTTGCGCTACCTCGCAAACTCGGGAGACAGCGACGAGGTATAAAAAAAAAAAAAAAAAAAATGAAAATCTAAATCTCTTTCTTCTTTATACGTATGGTCTCCCTAAAACTCACAAAGATGGATATACCATCAGATCAATTATCTCCTCTATTAAATCTTCTAGGTATAGATTATCCAAATGGTTTGCAAAAATCTTAGCCTTGTTCAAGGAAATATTTTTCCATCGCCTTTCATACACAAATTCTGTAAACAGGGCTAGGAACACAGATTTGCCTAAAAAAAACTCACTAGTTTTTACGTGAATTCCCTATTCACTAAAGTCCTCACTGGTGAAACTATCACATACCTAAAGAGGAAATTACCTGATCTCAATCTTGCTTTATCCCTGCCCATGAAAATTTTTATTGATTTAATAAAGCATTGCGATTTCAATAATGTTTTCGAAGACGATAAAGGTAATTTCTGTTGACAGAAATTTGGTCTTGCCATGACAAATCCTCATACTCCTTTGCTCAGTAACTTATTCATGTTATACTTTCAGATTGAGATTCTAACTTTAATCAGTAATCATCCAATAACGAACGCGTCTTAGATACGTTGATGGTGTGTGGTTCTTATGGCCATCTTCCCAAGACTGTGATGTTTCCTTCAATGAATTAGATAACATTAACCCCATCATTAACTTCATGACTGAACGGAAGGAAGAAGGGAAGGTGGCGTTTCTTGATGTGTTGATAACTAGGGAATCTGATTGCCAAGATGATTCCCGGACTGAGGAACAAATGCCATTAGAGCCAATTAAACAACTTGAATCTATTCAGCTTTGAAAAGAGAGGGTGAAGGGTTGATCTGATACAGACATAAAAGGGTTCCATAATCTTGATATAACGAATTTCTTGGGATGGATTTGTCTAATTTCACTCATCATGGTTACAAACTCGTAGGCAAACGTTTCTACCTTGAACGAAGCAAAATACTTTTTCATCAACAGGACTGATAACATATGGCATTATTTCTGAATTACGTTGGTTGCTAATAATACCAGAGACACGTTTAAGAATAAGAATGATAATGTTAACCAAAGACTGACATCATTTTGCACCCCCTAAGCGACGTAAAAAGTGTGTAGTGTTTTCTTTTTTGTCTTTGATGTGTACGTATTTCAAGTCTTACCATACTGATATTGTATTTTAACTTTCTAAAAGGGGAAACAGAAGAAGGAGTCACGCGGGGAGTGCTCATCCTCCTCGAAGGCTCAGATTGGGGTGTCTAAATGTGTGTGGATGTAACCAAGATGAGAAAAAGGAGAGATAGGTAGTATGTTTGAGGAAAGGAGCCTGGATGTTTTGGCTCTGAGTGAAACGAAGCTCAAGGGTAAAGGGGAAGAGTGGTTTGGGAATGTCTTGGGAGTAAAGTCAGGGGTTAGTGAGGGGACAAGAGCAAGGGAAGGAGTAGCACTATTCCTGAAACAGGAGTGGTGGGAGTATGTGATAGAGTGTAAGAAAGTAAATTCTAGATTGATATGGGTAAAACTGAAAGTTGATGGAGAGAGATGGGTGATTATTGGTGCATATGCACCTGGACATGAGAAGAAAGATCTTGAGAGGCAAGTGTTTTGGGAGCAGCTGAATGAGTGTGTTAGTGGTTTTGATGTACAAGACCGGGTTATAGTGATGGGTGATTTTCAATGAATGCAAAGGTGAGTAATGTGGCAGTTGAGGGAATAATTGGTATACATGGGGTGTTCAGTGTTGTAAATGGAAATGGTGAAGAGCTTGTAGATTTATGTGCTGAAAAAGGACTGGTGATTGGGAATACCTGGTTTGAAAAAAGAGATATACATAAGTATACGTATGTAAGTAGGAGAGATGGCCAGAGAGCGTTATTGGATTACGTGTTAATTGATAGGCGCGCGAAAGAGAGACTTTTGGATGTTAATGTGCTGAGAGGTGCAACTGGAGGGATGTCTGATCATTATCTTGTGGAGGCGAAGGTGAAGATTTGTAGGGGTTTTCAGAAAAGAGAGAATGTTGGGTTGAAGAGAGTGGTGAGAGTAAGTGAGCTTGGGAAGGAGACTTTTGTGAGGAAGTACCAGGAGAGACTGAGTACAGAATGGAAAAAGGTGAGAACAAAGGAGGTAAGGGGAGTGTGGGAGGAATGGGATGTATTTAGGGAAGCAGTGATGGCTTGCGCAAAAGATGCTTGTGACATGAGAAGCGTGGGAGGTGGGTTGATTAGAAAGGGTAGTGAGTGGTGGGATGAAGAAGTAAGATTATTAGTGAAAGAGAAGAGAGAGGCATTTGGACGATTTTGGGGGTCTGGATGTGGAAAGGGAGCTGTGGTTTCGGTGCATTATTACATGACAGCTAGAGACTGAGTGTGAACGAATGGGGCCTTTGTTGTCTTTTCCTAGCGCTACCTCGCGGAAGTGGATCATAGGGTGGGGAGGGGGCGAAAATCCTGGGAGCCTTGAAGAATGTGTGGAAGTCGAGAACATTATCTCGGAAAGCAAAAATGGGTATGTTTGAAGGAATAGTAGTTCCAACAATGTTGTATGGTTGCGAGGCGTGGGCTATGGAGGGTGGATGTGCTGGAAATGAGATGTTTGAGGACAATGTGTGGTGTGAGGTGGTTTGATCGAGTAAGTAATGTAAGGGTAAGAGAGATGTGTGGAAATAAAAAGAGCGTGGTTGAGAGAGCAGAAGAGGGTGTTTTGAAATGGTTCGGGCACATGGAGAGAATGAGCGAGGAAAGATTGACCAAGAGGATATATGTGTCGGAGGTGGAGGGAACGAGGAGAAGTGGGAGACCAAATTGGAGGTGGAAAGATGGAGTGAAAAAGATTTTGTGTGATCGGGGCCTGAACATGCAGGAGGGTGAAAGGAGGGCAAGGAACAGAGTGAATTGGATCGATGTGGTATACCGGGGTTGACGTGCTGTCAGTGGATTGAATCAGGGCATGTGAAGCGTCTGGGGTAAACCATGGAAAGTTGTGTGGGGCCTGGATGTGGAAAGGGAGCTGTGGTTTCGGGCATTATTGTATGACAGCTAGAGACTGAGTGTGAACGAATGGGGCCTTTGTTGTCTTTTCCTAGTGCTACCTTGCACACATGAGGGGGAGGGGGATGGTATTCCATGTGTGGCGAGGTGGCGATGGGAATGAATAAATGCAGATAGTGTGAATTGTGTGCATGGGTATATATGTATGTGTCTGTGTGTGTATATATATGTGTACATTGAGATGTATAGGTATGTATATTTGCGTGTGTGGACGTGTATGTATATCCATTGTATATGGGGGTGGGTTGGGCCATTTCTTTCGTCTGTTTCCTTGCGCTACCTCGCAAACGCGGGAGACAGCGACAAAGCAAAATATATATATATATATATATATATATATATATATATATATATATATATATATATATATATATATATATATATATATATATATATATACCTTCCTTATGTATGGAACAGAACAGACGAAGTGTAAGACTTATCCCTACACAGTTATAATGTCTTAAATTTCCTTCTATCATCAGATGTTGACGAATGTTCAGCAGTTTCGTCTCCCTGTGACACCAACGCCATATGTACCAACACTGTTGGCAGCTTTTCTTGCAATTGTCCGGATGGATTTATCAGCGATGGAATCACTTGCTCAGGCAAGTCCAATACGTTTAAGTAAACCTAAGTACGTTTTAGTATTTCAAGGAAGTGAAAGTAAACGTGAATATGTCTTTGAACCTTAATTTTGACGTTCCTTGGCGTAGTGGTGAACGTAAGATGAATAAAGAGAAAAAGAAGAGAAAAACTTGATAGTTAACGGTGACCAAGAAAACCATAGGGGCCTTTAAGCCATAGTTTAAGTGAAACCCTTAAATAGAACATTAATGAGCCAACTAGGCCAATGGACCACCAAGCATTCTGTGACCAATGACTATCTTGTAGGCTAAGGATAGGCCCTGGAATATCTTAGATTTGATATGTAAGTCTAAATCCCTTCTTCCTTTTACGCATGGTCTCCCTAAAACTCACCAAGATAGATATACCGTCAGACCAATTATCTCCTTTATTAAATCTTCTAGTTATGAATTATCCAAATGGTTTGCAAAAATCTAAGCCATGTTCAATGAAAAATCTTTCCATCGCTTGTCATACATAGATTAGATCCTGTAAACACGGCCATGAGCATAAATTTGCCTAAACATAAAAATATTAGTTTCGATGTGAATTACCTGTTCACCAAAGTCCTCACTGAAGAAACTTTCACATACCTGGGGTAGAAATTACCTGATCTCAGTTTTGACTTATTCTTTCCCATAAAAAATTTAATTGTTTTAATAAAGCTTTGTGTTTCCAGTAATGTTTTCCAAGACGATAAAGGTAACTGATATAGACAGAAATTTGGTCTTGCCATGACAGATCCCCATACTCCTTTTCTCAGTAACATATTCATGTTATACTTTATACTTTAAGATTGAGATTCTAACTTTAATCGCTAATCATCCAGTAACTTGTCTTAGATACGTTGATGATGTGTGGTCCTTATGGCCATCTTCCCAAGACTGTTGTGTTTTCTTTAATGAATTAGATAACATTAACCCCATCATCAACTTCATGACTGAACGGAAGGAAGAAGGGAAGGTGGCGTTTCTTGATGTGTTGATAACTAGGGAATCTGATTGCCAAGATGATTCCCGGACTGATGAACAAATGCCATTAGAGCCAAATAAACAACTTGAATCTATTCAGCTTTGAAAAGAGAGGGTGAAGGGTTGATCTGATACAGACATTTGAATCGTAAAGGGTTCCATAATCTTGATATAACGAATTTCATGGGTTGGATTTGTCTAATTTCATGCGTCATGGTTACAAACTCGTAGGCAAACGGTTTTACCTTGAATGAAGCAAAATACTTTTTCATGAACAGGACTGATAACATATGGCATTATCTATGAATTTAGTTGGTTGCTAATGATAGCATAGACACGTTTAATGATAAGAATGATAAATATTTTCATCAACAGGACTGATAACATATGGCATTATCTATGAATTGTGTTGGTTGCTAATTATACCATAGACACGTTTAATGATAAGAATGATAGATATAACCCAAAAACTGACATTATTTTGCGCCCCCAAAACGACATAAAAAGTGTGTTCTGTTTACTTTTTTGTCTTTGATATGTACATATTTCTAGTCTTACCATACTGATCTATGATATTCATGTCTCTTTCACAATCCAAAACAGCGTGGAAAGGATCAAATAGTCTGTTGTAGTTTGAAATCCTTTATAATCCCTTGCATCCTATTATCAGTATTTCATAAGACAATATGTGCAACATGGTTCTCGGATTATCACCACGAAACATGTGTCAAGTGTATTACGAAATACTAGCAAAGTAAATCACCTGAACTCATAACGCATTGTGATTTCATTCTCATGAATATAATCACAGAGAAGTGTGATCATCATAAACAATATATATATATATATATATATATATATATATATATATATATATATATATATATATATATATATATATATATATATATATATTAATTGATATATATATATATCTTTCTTTTAAACTATTCGCCATTTCCCGCGTTAGCGAGGTAGCGTTAAGAACAGAGGACTGGGCCTTTCTTGGAATATCCTCACCTGGCCCCCTTTGTTCCTTCTTTTGGAAAATTAAAAAAAAAAAAAAACGAGAGGGGAAGATTTCCAGCCCCCCGCTCCCTCCCCTTTTAGTCGCCTTCTACGACACGCAGGGAATACGTGGGAAGTATTCTTAATCCCCTATCCCCAGGGATAATATAGAGCAAGGGAAAGAGTAGCATTGCTCCTGAAACTGGAGAGTATGTGATAGAGTGTAAGAAAGTAAACTTTAGAATGATATGGGTAAAGCTGAAAGTTGATGGAGAGAGATGGGTGATTATTGGTGCATATGCACCTGAGCATGAGAAAAAAGATCATGAGAGGCAAGTGCTTCGGGAGCAGCTGAGAGAGTGTGTTTGTAGTTTTGATGCACGAGACCGGGTTATAGTGATGGGTGATTTGAATGCAAAGGTGAGTACTGTGGCAGTTGAGGGAATAATTGGTATACATGGGGTGTTCAGTGTTGTAAATGGAAATGGTGAAGAGCTTGTAGATTTATGTGCTGAAAAAGGACTGGTGATTGGGAATACTTGGTTTAAAAAGAGAGATATACATAAGAATACGTATGTAAGTAGGATAGATAGCCAGAGAGCGTTATTGGATTACGTGTTAATTGATAGGCGCGCGAAAGAGACATTTGGTGCAACTGGAGGGATGTCTGATCATTATCTTGTGGAGGCGAAGGTGAAGATTTGTAGGGGTTTTCAGAAAAGAAGAGAGTGGTGAGAGAAAGTGAGCTTGGGAAGGAGACTTGTGTGAGGAAGTACCATGAGAGACTGACTGCAGAATGGAAAAAGGCGAGAACAAAGGACGTAAGGGGAGTAGTGGAGGAATGGGATGTTTTTAGGGAAGCAGTGATGGCTTACGCAAAAGATGCTTGTGGCATGAGAAGCGTGGGAGGTGGACAGATAAGAAAGGGTAGTGAGTGGTAGGATGAAGAAGTAAGATTATTAGTGAAAGAGAAGAGAGAGGCATTTGCTCGATTTTGCAGGGAAATAATGCAAATGAGTGGGAGATGTATAAAAGAAAGAGGCAGGAGGTCAAGAGAAAGGTGCAAGAGGTGAAAAATAGGGCAAATAAGGGTTGGGATAAGAGAGTATCATTAGATTTCAGGGAGAATTAAAAGATGTTTAGGAAGGATGTAAATACAGTGCGTAAGACAAGGGAGCAAATAGGAACATCAGTGAAAGAGGCTAATGGGGAGATGATAATAAGTAGTGGTGATGTGAGATGGAGATGGAGTAAGTATTTTGAAGGTTTTTTGACTGTGTTTGATGATAGAGTGGCAGATATAGGGTGTTTTGGTCGAGGTGGTGTGCAAAGTGAGAGGGTTAGGGAGAATTATTTGCTAAACAAAGAAGAGGTAGTAAAAGCTTTGCGGAAGATGAAAGCCGGCAAGGCAGCGGGTTTGGATGGTATTGCAGTGGAATTTATTAAAAAAGGGGGTGACTGTATTGTTGACTGGTTGGTAAGGTTATTTAATGTATGTATGACTCATGGTGAGGTGTCTGAGGACTGGCGGAATGCTTGCATAGTGCCATTGTACAAAGGCAAAGGGGATAAGAGTGAGTGCTCAAGTATGTTGAGTATTTCTGGGAAATTATATGGGAGGGTATTGATTGAGAGGGTGAAGGCATGTACAGAGTATCTGATTGGGGAAGAGCAGTGTGGTTTCAAGAGCGGTAGAGGATGTGTGGATCAGGTGTTTGCTTTGAAAAAATTTATGTGAGAAATACTTCGAAAAACAAATGGATTAGTATGTTGTATTAATGGATCTGGAGAAGGCATATGATGGAGTCGATAGAGATGCTCTGTGGAAGGTATCAAGAATATATGGTGTGGGATGTAAGTTGTTAGAAACAGTGAAAAGTTTTTATCGAGGATGTAAGGCATGTGTACGTTTAGGAAGAGAGGAAAGTGATTGGTTCTCACTGAATGTTGGTTTGTGGCAAGGGTGCGTGATGTCTCTATGGTTGTTTGATTTGTTTATGGATGGGGTTGTTAGGGAGGTGAATGCAAGAGTTTTGGAAAGAGGGGCAAGTATGCAGTCTGTTGTGGATGAGAGAGCTTGGGAAGTGAGTCAGGTGTTGTTCGCTGATGATACAGCGCTGGTGGCTGATTCATGTGAGAAACTGCAGATGCTGGTGACTGATATGGTAAAGTATGTGAAAGAAGAAAGCTGAGAGTAAATGTGAATAAGAGCAAGGTTATTAGGTACAGTATGGTTGGAGGACAAGTCAACTGGGAGGTAAGTTTGAATGGAGAAAAACTGGAGAGTGAAGTGTTTTAGATATCTGGGAGTAGATTTGGCAGCGGATAGAGCCATGGAAGCGGAAGTGAATCATAGGGTGGGGGAGGGGGCGAGAATTCTGGGAGCGTTGAAAAACGTGTTGGAAGTCGAGAACCTTATCTTGGAAAGCAAAAATGGGTATGTTTGAAGGAATAGTGGTTCCAACAATGCTATATGGTTGCGAGGCATGGGTTATAGATAGAGTTGTGCGGAGGAGGGTGGATGTGCTGGAAATGAGATGTTTGAGGACAATATATGGTGTGAGGTGGTTTGACCGAGTAAGTAATGAAAGGGTAAGAGAGATGTGTGGTAGTAAAAAGAGTGTGGTTGAGAGAGCAGAAGAGTTTTGAAATGATTTGATCATATGGAGAGAATGAGTGAGGAAGATTGACAAAGATGATATATGTGTCAGAGGTGGAGGGAACGAGGAGAAGTGGGAGACCAAATTGGAGGTGGAAAGATGGAGTGAAGAGAATATTGAGTGATCGGAGCCTGAACATGCATGAGGGTGAAAGGCGTGCAAGGAATACAGTGAACTGGAACGATGTGGTATACCGGGGTCGACGTGCTGTCAATGGATTGAACCAGGGCACATGAAGCGTCTGGGGTAAACAATGAAAAGTTTTGTGGGGCCTGGATGTGGAAAGGGAGCTGTGGTTTCATTGCATTATACATGACAGCAAGAGACTGTGTGTGAACGAATGTGGGTGGCGTTTGTTGTCTTTTCCTAGTGCTACCTCGCGCACATGCGAGGGGGAGGGGTTTTTCATTTCATGTGTGGCTGGGTGGCGACGGGAATAAATGAAGGCAGACAATATGAATTGGGTGCATGTGTATATATGTATGTGTCTGTGTGTGTATATATATATGTATACGTTGAGATGTATAGGTATGTATATGTGCGTGTGTGGACGTGTGCGTATATATGTGCTGTCTCTCGCGTTAGCGAGGTAGCGCAAGGAAACAGACGAAAGAATGGCCCAACCCACCCACATACACATGTATATACATACACGTCCACACACGCAAATATACATATCTATACATCTGAATGTATACATATATATACACACACAGACATATACATATATACACACGTACATAATTCATATTTTCTGCCTTTATTTATTCCCATCGCCACCTCGCCACACATGGAATTACAACCCCCTCCCCCTTCATGTGTGCAAGGTAGCGCTAGGAAAAGACAACAAAGGCCCCATTCGTTCACACTCAGTCTCTAGCTGTCATATAATAATGCACCGAAACCACAGCTCCCTTTCCACATCCAGGCCCCACAAAGCTTTCCATGGTTTACCCCAGACGCTTCACATGCCCTGGTTCAATCCATTGACAGCACGTCGACCCCGGTATACCACATCGTTCCAATTCACTCTATTCCTGGTACGCCTTTCACCCTCATGCATGTTCAGGCCCCGATCACTCAAAATCTTTTTCACTCCATCTTTCCACCTCCAATTTGGTCTCCCACTTCTCCTCGTTCCCTCCACCTCCGACACATATATCCTCTTGGTCAATCTTTCCTCAATGATTCTCTCCATGTGACCAAACCATTTCAAAACACCCTCTTCTGCTCTCTCAACCACACTCTTTTTATTTCCACATATCTCTCTTATCCTTACATTACTTACTCGATCAAACCACCTCACACCACATATTGTCCTCAAACATCTCATTTCCAGCACATCCACCCTCCTACGCACAACTCTATCCATAGCCCACGCTTCACAGCCATACAACATTGTTGGAACCACCATTTCTTCAAATATACACATTTTTGCTTTACGCGATAATGTTCTCGACTTCCAAACATTCTTCAAGGCTCCCAGAATTCTCGCCCCCTCCCCCACCCTATGAATGTATGTGAGAAATACTTAGAAAAGCAAATGGATGTGTATGTAGCATTTAGGGATCTGGAGAAGGCATATGATAGAGTTGATAGAGATGCTCTGTGGAAGGCATTAAGAATATATGGTGTGGGAGGCAAGTTGTTAGAAGCAGTGAAAAGTTTTTATCGAGGATGTAAGGCATGTGTATGTGTAGGAAGAGAGGAAAGTGATTGGTTCTCAGTGAATGTAGGTTTGCGGCAGGGGTGTGTGATGTCTCCATGGTTGTTTAATTTGTTTATGGATGGGGATGTTAGGGAGGTGAATGCAAGAGTTTTGGAAAGAGGGGCAAGTATGCAGTCTGTTGTGGATGAGAGAGCTTGGGAAGTGAGTCAGTTGTTGTTCGCTGATGACACAGCGCTGGTGGCTGATTCATATGAGAAACTGCAGAAGCTGGTGACTGAGTTTGGAAAAGTGTGTGGAAGAAGAAAGTTAAGAGTAAATGTGAATAAGAGCAAGGTTATTAGGTACAGTAGGGTTGAGGGTCAAGTCAATTGGGAGGTAAGTTTGAATGGAGAAAAACTGTAGAAAGTGAAGTGTTTTAGATATCTGGGAGTGGATCTGGCAGCGTATGGAACCATGGAAGTGGAAGTGGATCATAGGGTAGGGGAGGGGGCGAAAATTCTGGGAGCCTTGAAGAATGTGTGGAAGTCGAGAACATTATCTCGGAAAGCAAAAATGGGTACGTTTGAAGGAATAGTGGTTCCAACAATGTTGTATGGTTGGGAGGCGTGGGCTATGGATAGAGTTGTGCGCAAGAGGATGGATGTGCTGGAAATGAGATGTTTGAGAACAATGTGTGGTGTGAGGTGGTTTGATCGAGTAAGTAACGTAAGCGTAAGAGAGATGTGTGGAAATAAAAAGAGCGTGGTTGAGAGAGCAGAAGAGGGTGTTTTGAAATGGTTTGGGCACATGGAGAGAATGAGTGAGGAAAGATTGACCAAGAGGATATATGTGTCGGAGGTGGAGGGAACGAGGAGAAGTGGGAGACCAAATTGGAGGTGGAAAGATGGAGTGAAAAAGATTTTGTGTGATCGGGGCCTGAACATGCAGGAGGGTGAAAGGAGGGCAAGGAATAGAGTGAATTGGATCGATGTGGTATACCGGGGTTGACGTGCTGTCAGTGGATTGAATCAGGGCATGTGAAGCGTCTGGGGTAAACCATGGAAAGCTGTGTAGGTATGTATATTTGCGTGTGTGGACGTATGTACATACATGTGTATGGGGGTGGGTTGGGCCATTTCTTTCGTCTGTTTCCTTGCGCTACCTGTCAAACGCGGGAGACAGCGACAAAGCAAAAGAAAGAAAAGAAAAAAAATACATACATATATATATATATATATATATATATATATATATATATATATATATATATATATATATATATATATATATATATATATATATATATATATATATATATATATATATATATACCTTCCTTAAGTATGTAACAGAACAGACGAAGTATAAGACTTATCCCTACACAGTTATAATGTCTTGAATTTCCTCCTGTTATCAGATGTTGACGAATGTTCAGCAGTTTCGTCTCCCTGTGACACCAACGCCATATGTACCAACAATGTTGGCAGCTTTACTTGCAATTGTCCGGATGGATTTATCAGCGATGGAATCACTTGCTCCGGTAAGTCCAATTAAATAGAAATGCGTTTAAGTAAACCTAAGTACGTTATAGTAGGTCAAGTACGTGAAAGTAAACGTGAATATATCTTTGAATCTTAATGATCAGGTTCTGTGGTGTAGTGCTGAACGTAAGATGAATATACAGAAGAAAGAAGAGAAAAACTTGATAGTTAACGCTGACCAAGAAAACCATAGGGGCCTTTAAGCCATGGTTTAAGTGAACCCTTAATTAGAACATTAATGACCCAACTAGGCCAATGGACTACCAAGCATTCTGTGACCAATGACTGTCTTGTAGGCTAAGGTTAGGCCCCCGAATATTTTTAAATTCAATATGTAAGTTTAAATCCCTTCTTCCTTATATGCATGGTCTCCCTAAAGTTCACAAAGATGGATATACCGTTAGACCAATTATTTCCTCTATCAAATCTTCTCGCTATAAATTATCCAAATGGTTTGCAAAATCTTAGTTAAGTTCAAGGAAAAATCTTTCCATCGCTTCTCATACATAGATTAGATTCTGTAAACACGGCTAGGAACATAAATTTGCCTAAACATAAAATCATTTGTTTTGATGTGAATTCCATATTCACTAAAGTCTTCACTGAAGAAATTATCACATACCTAAGGAAGAAATTACCCAAATTCGGTCTTGACTTGTCGCTGCCCATAAAAGTTTTCATGCCTTGATAAAGCTTTGTGTTTCCAATAATGTTTTCGAAGACGATAAAGGTAGTTTCTATTGACAGAAGTTTGGTCTTGCCATGACAAATCCCCATAGTCCTTTCCTCAGTACCTTATTCAAGCTATACTTTCAGACTGAAATTCTAACTTTTATCAATAATCATCCATTAACGTGTCTTAGATACGTTGATAATGTGTATTCCTTGTGGCCATCTTCCCAAGAGGTAGCACTAGGAAAAGACAACAAAGGCCACATTCATTCACACTCATTCTGTAACTGTCATGTATAATGCACTGAAATCACAGCTCCCTTTCTACATCCAGGTCCCACAAAACTTTCCATGGTCTCTCGTGGTACTTCCTCGCACAAGTCTCTTTCCTAAGCTCACTTAGTCTCACCACTCTCTTCACCCCAACATTCTCTCTTCTTTCCTGAAAACCTCTACAAATCTTCACCTTTGCCTCCAGAAGATAATGATAAGACATCCTTCCGGTTGCACCTCTAAGCACATTAACATCCAAATGTCTCTCTTTCGCGCGCCTATCAATTAACACGTAATCCAATAACGCTCTCTGGCCATCTCTCCAACTTACATACGTATACTTATGTATATCTCTCTTTTTAAACCAAGTATTCCCAATCACCAGTCCTATTTCAGCACACAAATCTACAAGCTCTTCACCATTTCCATTTACAACACTGAACACCCCATGTGCACCAATTATTCCCTCAACTGCCGCATTACTCACCTTTGCATTCAAATCACCCATCATGATAACCCGGTCTCGTGCATCGAATCTGCTAACACACTCACACAGCTGGTCCCCAAACTCTTGCCTCTCATGATCTTTCTTCTCATGCCCAGGTCCATAGGCCTCAATAATCACCCATCTCTCTCCATCCATTTCCAGTTTTACACTCTATCACATACTCCCTCAACTTCTGTTTCAGGAAGAGTGCTACTCCTTCCTTTGCTCTTATCCTCTCACCAACCCCTGAATTTACTCCCAAAACATTCCAAAACCACTCTTCCCCTTTACGCTTAAAGCTTGGTCTTACTAAGAGCCAAAACATCCGGGTTCCTTTCCTCAAACATACCACCTATCTCTCCTTTTTTCTCATCTTGATTACAGCCAAACTCATTAGACACTCCATTCTGAGCCTTTGAGAAAGGTGAGTAGTCCCCGTGTGACTCCTTCTGTTTCCCCTTTTAGAAAGTTAAAATACAAGGGTGGAAGGCTTCTAGCCCCCCGCTCTCGTCCCCTTCAGTCGCCTTCTACGACACGCGGGAAATGCGTAGGAAGTATTCTTTCTCCCCTATCCCCAGGGATATATATATATATATATATATATATATATATATATATATATATATATATATATATATATATATATATATATATATATATATTTTATTTTTTTTATTATACTTTGTCGCTATCTCCCGCGTTTGCGAGGTAGCGCAAGGAAACAGACGAAAGAAATGGCCCCCCCCCCCATACACATGTATATACATACGTCCACACACGCAAATATACGTACCTACACAGCTTTCCATGGTTTACCCCAGACGCTCACATGCCCTGATTCAATCCACTGACAGCACGTCAACCCCGGTATACCACATCGCTCCAATTCACTCTATTCCTTGCCCTCCTTTCACCCTCCTGCATGTTCAGGCCCCGATCACACAAAATCTTTTTCACTCCATCTTTCCACCTCCAATTTGGTCTCCCTCTTCTCCTTGTTCCCTCCACCTCCGACACATATATCCTCTTGGTCAATCTTTCCTCACTCATCCTCTCCATGTGCCCAAACCACTTCAAAACACCCTCTTCTGCTCTCTCAACCACGCTCTTTTTATTTCCACACATCTCTCTTACCCTTACGTTACTCACTCGATCAAACCACCTCACACCACACATTGTCCTCAAACATCTCATTTCCAGCACATCCATCCTCCTGCGCACAACTCTATCCATAGCCCACGCCTCGCAACCATACAACATTGTTGGAACCACTATTCCTTCAAACATTCCCATTTTTGCTTTCCGAGATAATGTTCTCGACTTCCACACATTCTTCAAGGCCCCCAGGATTTTCGCCCCCTCCCCCACCCTATGATCCACTTCCGCTTCCATGGTTCCATCCGCTGCCAGATCCACTCCCAGATATCTAAAACACTTCACTTCCTCCAGTTTTTCTCCATTCAAACTCACCTCCCAATTGACTTGACCCTCAACCCTACTGTACCTAATAACCTTGCTCTTATTCACATTTACTCTTAACTTTCTTCTTCCACACACTTTACCAAACTCAGTCACCAGCTTCTGCAGTTTCTCACATGAATCAGCCACCAGCGCTGTATCATCAGCGAACAACAACTGACTCACTTCCCAAGCTCTCTCATCCCCAACAGACTTCCTACTTGCCCCTCTTTCCAAAACTCTTGCATTTACCTCCCTAACAACCCCATCCATAAACAAATTAAACAACCATGGAGACATCACACACCCCTGCCGCAAACCTACATTCACTGAGAACCAATCACTTTCCTCTCTTCCTACACGTACACATGCCTTACATCCTCGATAAAAACTTTTCACTGCTTCTAACAACTTGCCTCCCACACCATATATTCTTAATACCTTCCACAGAGCATCTCTATCAACTCTATCATATGCCTTCTCCAGATCCATAAATGCTACATACAAATCCATTTGCTTTTCTAAGTATTTCTCACATACATTCTTCAAAGCAAACACCTGATCCACACATCCTCTACCACTTCTGAAACCACACTGCTCTTCCCCAATCTGATGCTCTGTACATGCCTTCACCCTCTCAATCAATACCCTCCCATATAATTTACCAGGAATACTCAACAAACTTATACCTCTGTAATTTGAGCACTCACTCTTATCCCCTTTGCCTTTGTATATATATATATATATATATATATATATATATATATATATATATATATATATATATATATATATATATATATATATATATATATATATATATATATATATATATATATATATATATATATATATATATATATACATATCTTCCTTATGTATGTAACAGAACAGACGAAATATAAGACTTATCTCTAAAGAGTTATAATGTCTTGAATTTCCTCCTGTTATCAGACGTTGACGAATGTTCAGCAGTTTCGTCTCCCTGTGACACCAACGCCATATGTACCAACAATGTTGGCAGCTTTACTTGCAATTGTCCGGATGGATTTAACGGCGATGGAATCACTTGCTCCGGTAAGTCCACTTAAATTGAAATGCGTTTAAGTAAACCCAAGTACGTTTTTGTAGGTCAAGTATGTGAAAGTAAACGTGAAGATATCTTTGAATCTTAATTATCAGGTTCCATGGTGTAGTGCTGAACGTAAGATGAATATAAAGAAGAAAGAAGAGAAAAACATGATAGTTAACGATGACCGAGAACACCATAGGGGCCTTTGCCACTGTACCACCAAGCATTCTGTGACCACTGACTATCTTGTAGGCTAAGGATAGGCCCTAGAATATTTTTGAATTTGATATGTAATTTTAAATCCCTTCTTCCTTATATGCATGGTCTCCCCAAAACTCACAAAGATGGATATACCGCCAAACCAATTATTTCCTCTATTAAATCATCTTGTTATAAATTATCCAGATGGTTTGCAAAATCTTAGTTATGTTCAGTGAAAAATCTTTCCATCGCTTGTCATACATAGATTAGACTTTGTAAACACGGCTAGGAACATAAATTTGCCTAAACATGAAATCATTAGTTTTGATGTGAATTCCATATTCACCAAATTCTTCACTGAAGAAACTGTCACATGCCTAAGGAAGAAATTACCCGAATTCAGTCTTGACTTATTGCTGCCCATAAAAATTTTCAATGTCTTGATAAAGTTTTGTGTTTCCAATAATGATTTCGAAGACGATAAAGGTAGTTTCTACTGACAGAAATTTGGTCTTGCCATGACAAATCCCCATAGTCCTTTCCTCAGTAACTTATTCATATTATACTTTCAGACTGAGATTCTAAATTCAATCAGTAATCATCCATTAACGTGTCTTAGATACGTTGATAATGTGTGTTCCTTGTGGCCATCTTCCCAAGAGGTAGCACTAGGAAAAGACAACAAAGGCCACATTCGTTCACATTCATTCTGTAACTATCATGTATAATGCACCGAAACTACATCTCCCTTTCTACATCCAGGCCTCACAAAACTTTCCATGGTCTCTCGTGGTACTTCCTCACACAAGTCTCTTTCCGAAGCTCACTTAGTCTCACCACTCTCTTCACCCCAACATTCTCTCTTCTTTCCTGAAAACATCTAAAAATCTTCACCTTTGCCTTCAGAAGCTAATGATCAGACATCCCTCCAGTTGCACCTCTCAGCAGTTTAACATCCAAATGTCTCTCTTTCGCGCGCCCATCAATTAACATGTAATCCAATAACGCTCTCTGGCCATCTCTCCAACTTATATACGTACATTGAATATATATCTCTCTTTTTAAACCAGGCATTCCCAATCACCAGTCCTTTTTCAGCACACAAATCTACAAGCTCTTCACCATTTTCATTTGCAACACTGAACACCCCATGTGCACCAATTATTCGCTCAATTGCCACATTACTCACCTTTGCATTCAAATCACCCATCACTATAACTCGGTCTCGTGCATCAAAACATCTGACACACTCACTCAGCTTGTCCCAAAACACTTGCCTCTCATGATCTTTCTTCTCATGCTCAGATCCATAGGTCCCAATAATCACCCATCTCTCTCCATCCACTTTCAGTTTTACACTCTATCACATACTCCCACAACTCCTGTTTCAGGAGTAGTGCTACTCCTTCCTTTGCTCTTATCGTCTCACAAACCCCTAACTTTACTCCCAAAACATTCCCAAACCACTCTTTCCCTTTACCCTTGAGCTTAGTTTCACTAAGAGCCAAAACATCCAGGTTCATTTCCTCCAACATACTACCTATCTCTCCTTTTTTCTCATCTTGGTTACATCCAAACTCATTAGACACTCCTATCTGAGCCTTCGAGGATGGTGAGCAGTCCCCCCGTGAATCCTTCTGTTTCCCATTTTAGAAAGTTAAAATACAAGGATGGAAGGCTTCTAGGCCCCCGCTCCCGTCCCCTTCAGTCGCCTTCTACGACACGCGGAAAATGCCTGGGAAGTATTCTTTCTTCCCTATCCCTAGGGATATATATATATATATATATATATATATATATATATATATATATATATATATATATATATATATATATATATATATATATATATATATATATATATATATATATCTTATTTATTTATTTACTTTTTATTTTGCTTTGTCGCTGTCTCCCGCGTTAGCGAGGTAGCGCAAGGAAACAGGCGAAAGAATGGCCCAACCCGCCCACATACACATGTATATACATACACGTCCACACACGCAAATATACATACCTATACATCTCAATGTACACATATATATACACACACAGACATATACCTATATACACATGTACATAATTCATACTGTCTGCCTTTATTTGTTCCCATCGCCACCTCGCCACACATGGAATAACAACCCCCTCCCCCCTCATGTGTGCGAGGTAGCGCTAGGAAAAGACACCAAAGGCCTCATTCGTTCACACTCAGTCTCTAGCTGTCATGTAATAATGCACCGAAAACACAGTTCCCTTTCCACATCCAGGCCCCACACAACTTTCCATGGTTTACCCCAGACGCTTCACATGCCCTGGTTCAATCCATTGATAGCACGTCGGACCCCGGTGTACCACATCGTTCCAATTCACTCTATTCCTTGCACGCCTTTCACCCTCCTGCATGTTCAGGCCCCGATCACTCAAAATCTTTTTCACTCCATCTTTCCACCTCCAATTTGGTCTCCCACTTCTCCTCGTTCCTTCCACCTCTGACACATATATCCTCTTGGTCAATCTTTCCTCACTCATTCTCTCCATGTGACCAAACCACTTCAAAACACCCTCTTCTGCTCTCTCAACCACACTCTTTTTATTTCCACACATCTCTCTTACCCTTACATTACTTACTCGATCAAACCACCTCACACCACATATTGCCCTCAAACATCTCATTTCCAGCACATCCACCCTCCTGCGCACAACCCTATCCATAGCCCACGCCTCGCAACCATACAACATTGTTGGAACCACTATTCTTTCAAACATACCCATTTTTGCTTTCCGAGATAATGTTATCGACTTCCAAAAATTCTTCAAGGCTCCCAGGACTTTCGCCCCCTCCCCAGCCCTATGATTCACTTCCGCTTCCATGGTCCCATCCACTGCCAGATCCACTCCCAGATATCTAAAACACTTTACTTCCTCCAGTTTTTCTACATTCAAACTTACCTTCCAATTGACTTGACCCTCAACCCTACTGTACCTAATAACCTTGCTCTTATTCACATTTACTCTTAACTTTCTTCTTTCACACACTTTACGAAACTCAGTCACCAGCTTCTGCAGTTTCTTACATGAATCAGCCACCAGCGCTGTATCATCAGCGAACAACAACTGACTCACTTCCCAAGCTCTCTCATTCACAACAGACTGCATACTTGCCCCTCTTTCCAAAACTCTTGCATTCACCTCCCTAACAACCCCATCCATAAACAAATTAAACAACTATGGAGACATCACACACCCCTGCCGCAAACCTACATTCACTGAGAACCAATCACTTTCCTCTTTTCCTACACGTACACATGCCTTACATCCTCGATAAAAACTTTTCACTGCTTCTAACAACTTGCCTCCCACATCATATATTCTTAAAACCTTCCACAGAGCATCTCTATCAACTCTATCATATGCCTTCTCCAGATCCATAAATGCTACACAGAAATCCATTTGTTTTTCTAAGTATTTCTCACATACATTCTTCAAAGCAAACACCAGATCCACACATCCTCTACCACTTCTGAAACCACACTGCTCTTCCCCAATCTGATGCTCTGTACATGCCTTCACCCTCGCAATCAATACCCTCCCATATAATTTACCAGGAACACTCAACAGACTTATACCTCTGTAATTTGAGCACTCACTTTTATCCCCTTTGCCTTTGTACAATGGCACATGCAAGCATTCCACCAATCCTCAGGCACCTCACCATGAATCATACATACATTAAACAACCTTACCAACCAGTCAACAATACAGTCACCCCCTTTTTTAATAAATTCCACTGCAATACCATCCAAACCTGCTGCCTTGCCGGCTTTCATCTTCCGTAAAGCTTTTACTACCTCTTCTCTATTTACCAAATCATTTTCCCTAACCCTCTTACTTTGCACACTACCTCGACCAAAACACCCTATATCTGCCGCTCTATCATCAAACACATTCAACAAACCTTCAAAATACTCACTCCATCTCCTCTCACATCACCACTACTTGTTATCACGTCCCCATTATCCGCCTTCACTGAAGTTCCCATTTGTTGCCTTGTCTTACGCACTTTATTTACCTCCTTCCAAAACATCTTTTTATTTTCCCTGAAATTTAATGATGCTCTCTCACCCCAACTCTCATTTGCCCTCTTTTTCAACTCTTGCACCATTCTCTTGACCTCCTGTCTCTTTCTTTTATACCTCTCCCACTCATTTGCATTTTTTCCATGCAAAAATCGTCCAAATGCCTCTCTCTTCTCTTTTACTAATAATCTTACTTCTTCATCCCACCACTCACTACCTTTTCTAATCAACCCACCTCCCACGCTTCTCATGCCATAAGCATCTTTTGCGCAAGCCATCACTGCTTCCCTAAATACATCCCATTCCTCCCCCACTCCCCTTACCTCCTTTGTTCTTACCTTTTTCCACTCCGTACTCAGTCTCTCCTGGTACTTCCTCACACAAGTCTCCTTCCCAAGCTCACTTACTCTCACCACTCTCTTCACTCCAACATTCTCTCTTCTTTTCTGAAACCCCCCACAAATCTTCACCTTAGCCTCCACAAGATAATGATCAGACATCCCTCCAGTTGCACCTCTCAGCACATTAACATCCAAAAGTCTCTCTTTCGTGCGTCAATCAATTAGCACGTAATCCAATAACGCTCTCTGGCCATCTCTCCTACTTACATACGTATACTTATGTATATCTCGCTTTTTAAACCAGGTATTCCCAATCACCAGTCCTTTTTCAGCACATAAATCTACAAGCTCTTCACCATTTCCATTTACAACACTGAACACTCCATGTATACTAATTATTCCCTCAACTGCCACATTACTCACCTTTGCATTCAAATCGCCTATCACTATAACCCGGTCTTGTACATCAAAACCACTAACACACTCATTCAGCTGCTACCAAATCACATGCCTCTCATGATCTTTCTTCTCATGCCCAGGTGCATATGCACCAATAATCACCCATCTCTCTCCATCAACTTTCAGTTTTACCCATATCAATCTAGAATTTACTTTCTTACACTCTATCACATACTCCCACAACTCCTGATTCAGGAGTAGTGCTACTCCTTCCCTTGCTGTTGTCCTCTCACTAACCCCTGACTTTACTCCCAAGACATTCCCAAACCACTCTTCCCCTTTACCCTTGAGCTTCGTTTCACTCAGAGCCAGAACATCCGGGTTCCTTTCCTCAAACATACTACCTATCTCTCCTTTTTTCACATCTTGGTTACATCCACACACATTTAGACACCCCAATCTGAGCCTTCGAGTAGGATGAGCACTCCTCGCGTGACTCCTTCTTCTGTTTCCCCTTTTAGAAAGTGAAAATACAAGGAGGGTAGGGTTTCTGGCCCCCCGCTCCCGTCCCCTTTAGTCGCCTTCTACGACACGTGAGGAATGCGTGGGAAGTATTCTTTCTCCCCTATCCCCAGGGATAGGGGATATATATATATATATCCCCTATCCCCAGGGATAGGGATATATATATATATATATATATATATATATATATATATATATATATATATATATATATATATATATATATATATATATATATATTCATATATACATTATTCATTTATTATACTTTGTCGCTGTCTCCTGCGTTAGCGAGGTAGCGCAAGGTAACAGACGAAAAATGGCCCAACCCACCCGCATACACGTGTATATACAAACACGTACTTACACGCACATATACATACCTATACATCTCAACGTATACATATATATATATATATATATATATATATATATATATATATATATATATATATATATATACACACTCAGACATATGCATATATACACAGGTACATAATTCATACTGCCGACCTTATTCATTCCTGTCGCCACCCCACAACACATGAAATGATAGCCCCCACCCCCCGCTTGTGCGCGAGGTAGCGTTAGGAAAAGACAACAAAGGCCACATTCGTTCACACTCAGTCTCTAGCTGTCATGTATAATGCACCGAAACTACAGCTCTCTTTCCACATCCAGGCCCCACAAAACTTTCCATGGTTTACCCCAGACGCTTCACATGCCCTCTTTCAATCCATTGATAGCACGTCGACCCCAGTATGCCACACCGTTCTTGCACGCCTTTCACACTCCTGCATGTTCAGGCCCCTATCACTCAAAATCTTTTTCACTCCATCTTCCCACTTTCAATTTGGTCTCCCACTTCTCGTTCCCTCCACCTCTGACACATATATCCTCTTTGTCAATATTTCCTCACTCATTCTCTTCATGTGACCAAACCATTTCAAAACACCTTCTTCTGCTATGTCAACCACACTATTTTTATTACCACACATCTCTCTTACCCTTTCATTACTTACTCGAACAAACCACCTTACACCACATATTGTCCTCAAACATCTCATTTCCAGCACATCCACCCTTCTACGCACAACTCTATCTATAGCCCACGCCTCGAAACCGTATAACATTGCTCGAACCACTATTCCTTCAAACATACCAATTTTTTGCTTTCCAAGATAATGTTCTCCCCTTCCACACATTTTTCAACGCTCCCAGAACTTTTGCCCCCTCCCCGACCCCATGATTCACTTCCGCTTCCATGATTCCATTCGCTGCCAAATCCACTCCTAGATATCTAAAACACTTTACTTCCTCCAGTTTTTCTCCATTCAGACTTACCTCCCAATTGACATGTCTCTCAACCCTACTGTACCTAATATCCTTGATCTTATTCACCTTTGCATTCAGCTTTCTTCTTTCACACACTTTACCAAATTCAGCCACCAGCATCTGCAGTTTCTCACCCAAATCAGCTACCAGCGCTGCATCATTAGCGAAGAACAACTGATTCACATCCTAATCTCTCTCATTCACAAGAGACAGCATACTTGCCCCTTCTCTAAAACTCTTGCATTCACCTCCCTAACAACCAAATCCATAAACAATTAAACAACAATGGAGACATCACGCACCCGTGCCGCAAACCAACATTTACTGAGAGCCAATCACTTTCCTCTCTTCCTACTCGTACAAATCCCTTACATCCTTGATAAAAACTTTTCACTGCTTTCAGCAACTTGCCTCCCACACCATATACTCTTGACACCTTCCACAGAGCATCCATATCAACTCTATAACATACCTTCTCCAGATCCATAAATGCTACATACAAATCCATTTGTTTTTCTAAGTATTTCTTACATACATTCTTCAAAGGAAACACCTGATCCACACATCCTCTACCACTTATGAAACCTGACTGCGCTTCCCCAATCTGATGCTCTGTACATGACTTCACCCCCTCAATCGATACCCTCCCATATAATTTCCCAGGAATACTGAGCAAAATTATATCTCCGTAATTTGAACACTCACCTTTGACCCCTTTGCCTTTGTACAATGGCACTATGCATGTATTCCGCCAATCCTCAGGCACTTTACCATGAGCCATACATACAATGAATATCATCACCAACCAGTCCACAACACAGTCACCCCTACTTTTTTAATAGATTCCACTGCAATAACATCCAAACCCGGCGCCTTGCCGGCTTTCATCTTCCGCAGAGCTTCCACTATCTCTTCTCTGTTTACCAAATTATTCTCCCTGACCCCCCCCCCCCCCTCACTTCGCACACCACCTCGACCGAAACACCCAATATCTGCGAAAAGAAGAACATAGGTAACATCAGCCTCGGCGACGAGACAATGTCACTCGTTCAAGAGTCGGTTACCGGCCCCGCCGGCGGGGCTTGAGACTCGCCCGCCTGTTTCCAGGTGCGCTCGTTCTTAGCGGCCCTGTCGTTAGTGGCCGTCACTCATCTAATACAGTGAACAAACCTTCAAAATACTCACTCCATATTCTCACATCATCACTACTTGTTATTACCTCCCCATTAGCCCACTTCACTGGTGTTCCCATTTATTCTCTTGTCTTATGCACTATATTTACCTCCTTCCAAAACGTCTTTGAATTCTGCCTGAAATTTAATGATACTCTCTCTGACCCAAACTCTCACTTGCCCTCTTTTTCACCTCTTGCAACTTTCTCATGACCTGCTGCCTCTTTCTTTTACACATCTCCCACTCATTTTAAGTATTTCCTGCAAAAATCGTCCAAATGCCTTTCTCTTCTCTTTCACTAATAATCCTACATCTTCATCCCACCACTCACTATCCTTTCTAATCTGCCCACCTTCCACGCTCCTCATGCCACAAGCATCTTTCGCGCAAGCCATCATTGCTTCCCTAAATACATCCCCTTCCTCCCCCAGTCCCCTTCCGCCCTGTGCACTCACCTTTTTCCATTCTGCACTCAGTCTCTCCTGGTACTTCCTCACACAGGTCTCTTTCCCAAGCTCAATTACTCTCACCACTCTCTTCACCCCAACAGTCTCTCTTGTTTTCTGAAAGCTCTACATATATTCACCTTGACTTCCGCAAGATAATGATCAGACATCCCTCCAGTTACACCTCTCAGCATATCAACATCCACATGTCACTCTTCCACGCGCCTATCAATTAACACGTAATCCAATAACGCTCTCTGGCCATCTCTCCTACTTACATACGTATACTTATGTATGTCTCTTTTTAAACCAGGTCCTTTTTCAGTACACAGATCTACAAGCTCTTCACCATTTTCATTTACGACACTGAACATCTCATGTACACCAATTATTCCCTCAACTGCCACATTACTCACCTTTGCATTCAAATTCAGAGGCCCCATAATCACCCATCTCTCTCCATCCACTTTCAGTTTTACCCATATCAATCTAGCGTTTACTTTCTTACACTCTATCACATACTCCCACAACTCCTGTTTCAGGAGTAGTGCTATTCCTTCCCTTAATCTTATCCTCTCACCAAACACTGACTTTACTCCCAAAACATTCCCAAACCACTCTTCTCCATTACCCTTGAGCTTTGTTTCACTTAGAGCCAAAACATCCAGGTTCCTTTCCGCAAACATATCACCTATCTCTCCCTTTTTCTCATCTTGGTTATATCCACACACATATTAAACACTCCAATCTGAGCCTGCGAGGAAGATGAGCACTCTCCGCGTGACTCCTTCTTCTGTTTCCCCTTTTAGGAAGTTAAAACACAAGGAGGTGAGGGTTTCTAGCCCACAGCTCCCGTCCCCTTTAGTCGCCTTTTACGACACGCGGGGAATGCGTGGGAAGAATTCTATCTCCCCTATCCCTAGGGATATATATATATATATATATATATATATATATATATATATATATATATATATATATATATATATATATATATATATATATATATATATATATATATATATATATATATTTATCTTTTCATTTCTATCATGCTTTCCTTATGTATGTAACAGAACAAACGAAATATAAGACTTATCCCTACACAGTTATAATGTCTTGAATTTCCTCCTGTTATCAGATGTTGACGAATGTTCAGCAGTTTCGTCTCCCTGTGACACCAACGCCATATGTACCAACAATGTTGGCAGCTTTACTTGCAGTTGTCCGGATGGATTTAACGGCGATGGAATCACTTGCTCCGGTAAGTCCAATTAAATAGAAATACGTTTAAGTAAACCTAAGTAAGTTATAGTAGGTCAAGTAAGTGAAATTAAACGTGAATATATCTTTGAATCTTAATTATGAGGTTCCTTGGTGTAGTGCTGAACGTAAGATGAATAAAGAGAAGAAAGAGGAGAAAAACTTAATAGTTAACGATGATCATGAACACCATGGGGTACCTTAAGCCATAGTTTAAGTGAAACCCTTAATTAAAACATTAATGACCCAACTAGGCTGATAGACTACCAATCATTCTGTTACCACTGACTGTCTTGCAGGCTAAGGATAGGCCCCCGAATATTCTTACATTTGATATGTAAGTTTGAATCCCTTCTTCTAAGTTTAAATCCCTTCTTCTTATGTGCTTGGTCTCCCTAAAATTCACAATTCAGACCAATTATTTCTTCTGTTAAATATTCTAGTTATAAATTAGCCAAATGGTTGGCAAAAAACCTTAGCCATGTTCAGTGAAAAATCTTTCCATCGCTTGTCTTACATAGATTAGATTCTGTAAACACGGTTAGGAACATAAATTTGTCTGAACAGAACTCATTATTTCTATGTGAATTTTCTCTTCACTAACGTCCTCAGTGAAGATGCTATCACATATCTAAGGAATAGATTACCTGATCTCAGTCTTAACTTATCGCTGCCCATAAAAACTTTCATGGTCTTAATAAAGCTTTGTGTTTTCAAAAATCTTTTCCAAGACGAAAAAAGGTGATTTACATAGACAGAAATTTGGTCTTGCCATGACAAATCCTCATACTCCTTTCCTCAGTAACTTATTCATGTTATACTTTCAGACCGAGATTCTAACTTTAATCAGTAATCATCCAATATCGTGTCTTAGATACCTTATTGATGTGTGGTTCTTGTGGCCATCTTCCCAAGACTGTGATGTTTCCTTCAATGAATTAGATAACATTAACCCCATCATCAACTTCATGACTGAACGGGAGGAAGAAGCCAAAGTGGCGTTTCTTGATGTGTTGTTAACTAGGGAATCTGATTGCCAAGATGATTCCCGGACTGATGAACAAATGCCATTAGAGCCAAATAAGCAACTTGAATATGTTCAGTTTTATAAAGAGAGGGTGAAGGGTTGATCTGATATAGACAGTTCAATTTCAAAAAGGTTCCATAATCTCGATATAACGAATTACATGGGATAGATTTGTCTAATTTAACTCATTATGGCTACAAACTCGTAGGCAAACGTTTCTACCTTGCATAAGGTAAAATGCTTTTCATCAACAGAACGGATAACATATGACATTATTTATGAATTACGTTGGTTGCTAATAAAACCATGGACACGTTTAAGAATAAGAATGATAAATATTTCGCTTCTACTCAAAGACTGATATTATTTTGCCCATCCTAAGCGACATAAAAAGTTTGTAGTGTTCTCTTTTTTGTCTTTGATATGTATGTATTTCTAATCTTACCATAGTGATCTATGATGCTCATGTCTCTTTGATAATCCAAAACAGCGTGGAAGGGATCAAATAGTTTGTTGCAGTTTGAATTCCTTTGTATTCCTTTGCATCCTATTATCAATATTTCATAAGACAATATGTGCAACATGGCTCTCTGATTATCTCCACGAAACATGTTGTGCCTCATGTCTGAACAAATACTGGGTAATTAAACCATCTGACTCTATGTCTCAAAGTGATTTCACCTTCACAAATATCATCATGGACTAATGTGATCATCATAAACTATATATATATATATATATATATATATATATATATATATATATATATATATATATATTTATTTGTTTATTTATTTTGCTTTGTCGCTGTCTCCCGCGTTAGCGAGGTAGCGCACGGAAACAGACGAAAGAATGCCCCATCCCACCCGCATACACATGTATATACATACACGTTCACACACGCAAATATACATACCTATACATCTCAACGTATGCATATATATACACACAGACATATACATATATACGCATGTACATAATTCATACTGTCGGCCTTTATTCATTCCCATTCCCTATCCCTGGGGACAGGGGAGAAAGAATACTTCCCACGCATTCCTCACGTGTCGTAGAAGGCGACTAAAAGGGACGGGAGAGGGGGCTAGAAACCCTCTCCTCCTTGTATCTTAACTTTCTAAACGGGGAAACAGAAGAAGGAGTCACGCGGGGAGTGCTCATCCTTCTCGAAGACTCAGATTGGGGCGTCTAAATGTGTGTGGATGTAACCAAGATGAGAAAAAAGGAGAGATAGGTAGTATGTTTGAGGAAAGGAACCAGGATGTTTTGGCTCTGAGTGAAACGAAGCTCAAGGGTAAAGGGGAAGAGTGGTTTGGGAATGTCTTGGGAGTAATACAGGGGTTAGTGAGAGGACAAGAGCAAGGGAAGGAGTAGCACTGCTCCTGAAACAGGAGTGGTGGGAGTGTGTGATAGCGTGTAAAAAAGTAAACTCTTGATATAGGTAAAACTGAAAGTAGATGGAGAGAGATGGGTGATTATTGGTGCATATGCACCTTGGCATGAGAAGAAAGATCATGAGAGGCAAGTGTTTTGGGAGCAGTTGAGTGAGTGTGTTAGTAGTTTTGATGCACGAGACCGGGTTATAGTGATGGGTTATTTGAATGCAAAGATGGTGTACATGGGGTGTTCAGTGTTATAAGTGGTACTGGTCAAGAGCTTGTAGATTTATGGGCTGAAAAAGGACTGGTGATTGGGAATACCTGGTTTAAAAAGCGAGATATACATAAGTATACGTATGTAAGTAGGAGAGATGGCCAGAGAGCGTTATTGGATTACGTGTTAATTGATTGACGCACGAAAGAGAGACTTTTGGATGTTAATGTGCTGAGAGGTGCAACTGAAGGGATGTCTGATCATTATCTTGTGGAGGCGAAAATGAAGATTTGTAGAGGTTTTATAAAGCCTTAAAGCCGAGTAACTCGAGTGATTGCGCACTTTAAGCCCTAGCTCCGTTGGTTGGTTATCCAGTACATACCAGCCAACAGCTGAGAGTCGGAAGTTGTCCAGCTACGTTTACTGGGATAGTAGGGCAACTACCAAAGGGAAATCCCCAGGACTGAAGCACAACGGCAGTGTCCATCGTCTGACTGCAGTCCTCTACTTCCTTCGGGAGGCAGCACTGTGCGACCAAAGCCGAAGCGTCCACCCTTGTCACGGGTTTTCGCTTCGTGGTACCCGTCACGCATAACCCATTCCTTAGGAATAGCGTACCAGCCTCTGCTGGTATGTCGGGTACCAATAACAGCCATGAGGGAACGGCCGACGAGCGTTCACCCTCTTGCCCACATTGTGGGAAGACCTTCGCCAGCTTTCGGGGCCGTAGGGTCCACGAAAGGCAGGCACATGCTGGCTCCTTCCACCAGGAGCTGGCTACCAGGCACGTTCTGTCCAAGGCTCGGTGGTCTGATGAGGAGATTGAGCTCCTCGCCAGGGCTGAGGCTGGGATGGCAGCTTGTCCCTCACTAGTTGCCGGGCAGGGCTTGAACCAGCGGTTGCGGGAGATTGTCCCTTCTAGGACGGTCGAAGCGATCAAAGGTCTCCGACGCAAAGCGTCGTATAAGACCCGGGTTCAGGAACTGACCTTGAACTTAAACCTCCTCCAGGAAACTGGTGAGAGCGAGGTGTTGGATGGTGCGCCGATTGAGAGGCGTGTCCCAGCCACATCAAGAAGCAACACGCGGAGTGGCGCCCCGGGGGAAGCACCACGTA
This sequence comes from Panulirus ornatus, assembly GCF_036320965.1. Taxonomy (NCBI): domain Eukaryota; kingdom Metazoa; phylum Arthropoda; class Malacostraca; order Decapoda; family Palinuridae; genus Panulirus; species Panulirus ornatus. The sequence goes on along the minus strand of NC_092242.1, from coordinate 19,168,727 downwards.
CAGGGATGTACGCGAGTGCGGAACCCAGTGGTGAGACTACTCCCACGGTTTTATCTGTCCCAGCCATTCCGCGGGTCCCCCAATCCCAATCAATTGCTTCTTTTGTGGTGGAGACTGTCGCTTATTTCGACGCATTACTACTCGTCCCCACAAGTCCATCGTGGGGCGAGGACGTCCTAAATGGAGCCCTTGACCATTTGCGTCGGGGTGACAGCCTCGCCGCAACCAGGGCAGTTGCAGAGCACGCATCACAAATGCTAAGCTCCTGTAACTCGCCCGAAGACCGCCCGAATCGTGGTGGAGGTGGTTCAAGGCAGTCGGCGAACTCTGGCCGCGTACGCCGCGCGGAGGAGGCTCCTTTGCGTGGAAACCGGCTTAGAAGAGAGCAATACCGCAAAGTGCAGAGACTCTATCGTGAGAATAGGTCTTTGGCTGCTGGACAACTACTCAAAGGCGATTGGGAGGTACCGCCAACTTCGGTTGGGCCGGAACGCCTCAATCCCTTCTGGGGTGCTCTCTTCTCTCGACCATCTGAGCCGGATGAACGTGCCATTACCGATTTTGACCTAACACGTGAACAACTGGCAGAGATCATAACCGTAGACGAGGTAGCACACCACCTCAAAGCCACCAGAACATCTGCTCCTGGACCTGATGGAATGTCGACTCGGTTGCTGAAGTCCATTCCTCCGAGGGTTCTGGCCAAAATGTTTAACCTCTGGATAGCTACGTCTGCGTTACCAGAGCCATTGAAGGCTAATAGAACGGTGCTGATACCTAAGGTACCCAGCCCAACCGAACCCAAGGACTACAGGCCTATCACCATCTCCTGTGCCGTAGTCCGCCTGTTACATAAAATCTTGAGCAGCCGCATCTCGAGCCTCGTCCAGATCGATGGAGCTCAAAAGGCATTCGTTCCAGTGGACGGATGCCTTGAGAACCTCACGATCTTGGATGCGATCGTCGGTCGTGCGCGGGCACACGCCCACGGTGTGCACCTGGCATTCCTCGACATGGCCAAAACATTCGATAGTGTTAATCATAGCACTATCGAGCGGGCCATGTCGCGGAAGGGCATTTCTGCCCTCGTCAGGACATACATTATGTCGACGTATGACAGATCCTTCACTAACATCGAAGGCAGCAACGGGATGTCGGACAAGATTAGTATGACTCGTGGGGTCAAACAGGGGGACCCATTATCACCGATTCTCTTCAACCTTGTGATTGACGAGGGAATCGCAAGGGTGAAGGAGACCGGTGTAGGGGTTAAGTTGGGTGACCAAACAGCGTCAGCATTGGCTTTTGCCGATGATTTGGTCCTGGTTGCGCAGACGCCCACTGGCTTGCAGAAGGCAATGGACGTGATGGCTGTGACCCTCGCGGGGGTTGGACTTCAGGTCAATCCAGGCAAGTGTCGTACCCTCAGCATGGAGGTCGACGGCAAGCGCAAGACTTGGTACGTCAATAAGAACAGGACGTTCCAACTCTTGGGTAGCGCTGTCGGATCCATGAGAGCTGAGGACGAATACAAGTACCTCGGGATTCTTGTCGGGTCCGGGGGCCGGCGTAAGTCATACGGGGCTCTGCTAGAAGAGGGGCTTCGAAACATCACCAGAGCCCCTCTAAAACCTCAACAGCGGATTGCGTTGCTTGTGGAGCATCTGATGCCCAAGCTCATGCATCGACTGGTGCTGGGGGAAGTATATAAGACTCAGTTAGCACGCATGGACAGGCAAGTGCGAGTGGCGGTCCGCCGCTGGCTGCGCCTAGCCCATGACGTGTCCTGTGCATTCTTCCACTCGGCAACTGGAGATGGTGGGCTGGGTATACCAGACTTTGTTTCAACCGTCCGGCTAAATAAACAAGCGCGGTTCGAAAAACTACTCACCTCGACCGACCCAGTGATTCAGGCGGCTGTCCGGGAGCCTGCAGTGTTGAGCAAGCTGCAGCGCTGGTCTGGACCCGCATGCATTGCTGGTCGACAGGCGGGTAGTAAATCCGAACGCCAGCACGTATGGAGGGCCAACCTGGTCAGCACCGTCGACGGTGCGGCTCTCACTCCATCTGCCGCTGTGCCTCAGGTGAGCAAATGGGCGAATAGCGGGAACCGCTTCCTGTCAGGCGCTGATTATGTGAGGGTTGTCCAAGTGCGGATAGGCGTATTACCCACCCCTGCCAGGGCGTCCAGAGGCCGGCCCGAGATCAACGGCCTCTGTGACACCTGTCAGAAGCCAGGTACGCTCGGGCACATCGCACAGATGTGCCCTCGTACACACGGCGGGAGGGTAAAACGGCACGAAAACATCTGTGCCTATTTGGCTGGGCGACTGAGACAAAGGGGTTATGAGGTGTCCTGCGAGCCGCGCATTCCGATTGTGGGGTCCTTTCGGAAGCCGGACATCGTGGCTTCCAAAGGCACAGAGGCCTACATCATTGACACTCAGGTCTCTGGGGTTCACTTCCCGCTTTCAGCTGCACACCATCATAAGTGCAGCTACTACGGTACCCCGGAAGTCTTACAAGGCGTACGGGAATACACCGGGAAAGACACCGTGCACGTAACATCGGCCACCTTAAGTTGGCGAGGTGCATGGTGTCAAGAAAGCGCGAGTGCTCTCAGAGGGTTAGGGCTGACATACCGGGACCTTGAGGTGTGCACGAGTCAAAGCCCTAACCTGGACTCACTCCCTTCACAGGATGTGGTCCAAGAGCACAGGTTAAAAATTGGAGTCTGCCTTGTACATCTGGTGTCGGCCACCGGGCAGGCGTAAGGTCATCTCCCCTTTGTTGGCTTGGGATGTGCGGGATTAGGCTGTTCTCCCGTGGTTCCCAATGGCAGGTACCAGTTCCTGAGGTCGGGTGGTCGGGCGGGGTGGTGGACGCCTTGGCAGGGTTGCCCATTGCTCCCGTGCGACAGGCCGCACTGGAAGGTGAGCGGTGCTGGCAGGTCGCTGTGTCCAAGTCGGCAACCTAAGCCGGGATCCATTTACATCCGAAACATCATCTAACTGCCATCTCCTAACTTATTTCTAACTATGCTATCAGCAATCTGATCTACAATCTTCCTCTTATGGTATCCATACACTCCTTCCAACTAACAACTTCTTTCACTATCAACATATAGTTAGGTCGGTTTGCCGACAAACAACAACCTAGCACAGCATATATGTAGATAGACCTTCCCTCACTTCACACTACTAACTGGCAATAGTAAAAAAAAAAAGAAAAAAAATAGAGTGTGTGAAAGTAGAAAGCTGAGAGTAAATGTGAATAAGAGCAAGGTTATTAGGTACAGTAGGGTGGAGGGACAAGTCAATTGGGAGGTAAGTTTAAATGGAGAAAAACTGGAGGAAGTGAAGTATTTTAGATATCTGGGAGTGGATTTGGCAGCGGATGGAACCATTTAAGCGGAAGTGAATTATAGGGTGGGGGAGGGGGCGAAAGTTCTGGGAGCGTTGAAAAATGTGTGGAAGTCGAGAACGTTATCTTGGAAAGCAAAAATGGGTATGTTTGAAGGAATAGTGGTTCCAACAATGTTATATGGTTGCGAGGCGTGGGCTATAGATAGAGTTGTGCGGAGGAGGGTGGATGTGCTGGAAATGAGATGTTTGAGGACAATATGTGGTGTGAGGTGGTTTGATCGAGTGAGTAATGAAAGGGTAAGAGAGATGTGTGGTGATAAAAAGAGTGTGCTTCAGATAGCAGAAGATGATGTTGTGAAAAGGTTTGGTCACAAGGAGAGAATGAGTGAGGAAAGATTGACACAGAGGATATATATGTGAGAGGTGGAGGGAACAAGGAGGAGTGGGAGACCAAATTGGAGGTGGAAAGATGGAGTGAAAAAGATTTTGAGTGATCGGAGCCTGAACATGCATGAGGGTGAAAGGCGTGTAAGGAATAGAGTGGATTGGAACGATGTGGTATAACGGAGTCGACGTGCTGTCTATGGATTGAGCCAGGGCATGTGAAGCGTCTGGAGTAAACTATGGAAAGTTTTGTGGGGCCTGGATGTGGAAAGTGAGCTGTGGTTTCGTTGCATTATACATGACAGCTAGAGACTGAGTGTGAACGAATGTGGCTTTTGTTGTAATTTCCTAGCGCTACCTCGCGCACATGCGGGGGAGGGAGTTTTCATTTCATGTGCGGCGGGGTGGCAATGGGAATGAATAAGGGCAGACAGTAGGAATTATGTACATGTGTATATAGGTATATGTCAGTGTGTGTATATATATGTTGAGATGTATAGGTATGTATATATACGTTGAGATGTATAGGTATGTATATGTGCGCGTGTGGACATGCATATATATACATGTGTATGTGGGTGGGTTGGGCCCTTCTTCCGTCTGTTTCCTTGCGCTAGCTCGCTAACGCGGGAGACAGCGACAAAGTATAATATATATATATATATATATATATATATATATATATATATATATATATATATATATATATATATATATTTCTTTATTTTATCTATTTTGCTTTGTAGCGCTTAGGAAACAGACGAAAGAATGGCCCAACCCACCCACATCCACATATATATATATATATACATACACGTCCACAAACGCAAATATACATACCTATACATCTCAATGTATACATACATATACACACACAGACATATACATATATACACATGTACATAATTCATACTGTCTGCCTTCATTCATTCCCATCGCCACCTCGCAACACATGGAATAACAACCCCCTCCCCCCTCATGTGTGCGAGGTAGCGCTAAGAAACGACAACAAAGGTCAGTTCGTTCACACTCAGTCTCTAGCTGTCATGTAATAATGCACCAAAACACAGCTCCCTTTCCACATCCAGGTTCCTCAGAACTTTCCATGGTTTACCCCAGACGCTTCACATGCCCTGGTTCAATCCATTGACAGCACGTCGACCCTGGTATACCACATCGTTCCAATTCACTCTATTCCTTGCACGCCTTTCACCCTCCTGCATGTTCGGGCCCCGATCACTCAAAATCCTTTTCACTCCATCTTTCCACCTCCAATGTGGTCTCCCACTTCTCCTCGTTCCCTCCACTTCTGACACATATATCGTCTTGGTCAATCTTTCCTCACTCATTCTCTCCATGTGACCAAACCATTTCAAAACACCCTCTTCTGCTCTCTCAACCACACTCTTTTGTTACCACACATCTCTCTTACCCTTACATTACTTACTCGATCAAACCACCTCACACCACATATTGTCCTCAAACATCTCATTTCCAGCAAATCCACCCTCCTGCGCACGACTCTATCCATAGCCCACGCCTCGCAACCATACAACATTGTTGGAACCACTATTCCTTCAAACATACCCATTTTTGCTTTCCGAGATAATGTTCTCGACTTCCACACATTCTTCAAGGCTCCCAGAATTTTCGCCCCCTCCCCAACCCTATGATTCACTTGCGCTTCCATGGTTCCATCCGCTGCCAGATCCACTCCCAGATATCCAAAACACTTCACTTCCTCCAGTTTTTCTCCATTCAAACTTACCTCCCAATTGTCTTGACCCTCAACCCTACTGTACCTAATAACCTTACTCTTATTCACATTTACTCTCAACTTTCTTCTTTCACACACTTTACCAAACTCAGTCACCAGCTTCTGCAGTTTCTCACATGAATCAGCCACCAGCGCTGTATCATCAGCGAACAACAACTGACTCACTTCCCAAGCTCTCTCATCCCCAACAGACATCATACTTGCCCCTATTTCCAAAACTCTTGCATTCATCTCCCTAACAACCCCATCCATAAACAAATTAAACAACCATGGAAACATCACACACTCCTGCCGCAAACCTACATTCACTGAGAACCAATCACTTTCCTCTCTTCCCACACGTACACATGCCTTACATCCTCGATAAAAACTTTTCACTGCTTCTAACAACTTGCCTCCCACACCATATATTCTTAATACCTTCCACAGATCATCTCTATCAACTCTATCATATGCCTTCTCCAGATCCATCAATGCTACGTACAAATCCACTCACTACCCTTTCTAATCTGCCTACCTCCCACCCTTCTCATGCCACAAGCATCTTTTGCGCAAGCCATCACTGCTTCCCTAAATACAACCCATTCCTCCCCCACTCCTCTTACGTCCTTTGTTCTCACCTTTTTCCATTCTGAATTCAGTCTCTCCTGGTACTTCCTCACACAAGTCTCCTTCCCAAGCTCACTTACTCTCACCACTCTCTTCACCCCAACATTCTCTCTTCTTTTCTGAAAACCTCTACAAATCTTCACCTTCGCCTCCACAAAATAATGATCAGACATCCCTCCAGTTGCACCTCTCAGCACATTAACATCCAAAAGTCTCTCTTTCCCGAGCCTACCAATTAACACGTAATCCAATAACGCTCTCTGGCCATCTCTCCTACTTACATACGTATACTTATGTATATCTCTCTTTTTAAACCAGGTATTCCCAATCACCAGTCCTTTTTCAGCACATAAATCTACAAGCTATTCACCATTTCCATTTACAACACTGAATATCCCATGTATACCAATTATTCCCTGAACTGCCACATTACTCACCTTTGCATTTAAATCACCCATTACTATAACCCGGTCTCGTGCATCAAAACCACTAACAGACTCATTCAGCTGCTTCCAAAACACTTGCCGCTCATGATCTTTCTTCTCATGCCATGCCATGGTTCATATGCACCAATAATCACCCATATCTCTCTATCAACTTTCAGTTTGACCCATATCAATATAGAATTTACTTTCTTACACTCTATCACATACTCCCACCACTCCTGTTTCAGGAGTAATGCTACTCCTTCCCTCGCTCTTGTCCTCTCACTAACTCCTGACTTTACTCCCAAGATATTCCCAAAACACTCTTTCCCTTTACCCTTGAGCTTCGTTTCACTCAGAGCCAAAACATCCAGGCTCCTTTCCTCAAACATACTACCTATCTCTCCTTTTTTCTCATCTTGGTTACATCCACACACATTTAGACACCCCAATCTGAGCCTTCGAGGAGGATGAGCACTCCTCGCTTGACTCCGTCTGTTTCCCCTTTTAGAAAGTTAAAGTACTAGGAGGGGAGGGTTTCTGGCACCCCGTTCCCATCCCCTTTAGTCGCCTTCTACGACACGTGAGGAATGCGAGGGAAGTATTCTTTCTCCCGTATCCCCATCCCCAGGGTTACATGATATATATATATATATATATATATATATATATATATATATATATATATATATATATATATACACACAGCTTCCTTCTATATGTCATATTGGAACCAAAGGATGACTTATTCCTACAGGAATATAATCTGTATTGAATTTCCTCCTTATATCAGATGTTGACGAATGTTCAGCAGTTTCGTCTCCCTGTGACACCAACGCCACCTGTACCAACAATGTTGGCAGCTTTACTTGCACCTGTTGGGATGGATTTATCGGTGATGGATTCACTTGCTCCGGTAAGTCCAATCAAGTAAATATACGTTTAAGTAAACGTCAGTACGTTTTAGAACGTCAACTAAGTGAAATTAGAGGTGAATATGTCTTTGAGTCTCAGTCAGTCTCATTACGAATTTCCTTGGTGTAGTGCTCAACGTGAATCACGGGCCTAGCCTTGGTTCGAATCTTGGATTAAGATATATTTACACACACACACACACACACACACACACACACATATATATATATATATATATATATATATATATATATATATATATATATATATATATATATATATATATATATATATATATACATATATATATATATATATATATATATATATATATATATATATATATATATATTTTTTTTTTTTTTTTATACTTTGTCGCTGTCTCCCGCGTTTGCGAGGTAGCGCAAGGAAACAGACGAAAGAACTGGCCCAACCCCCCCCCCCCCCCCCATACACATGTACATATACACGTCCACACACGCAAATATACATACCTACACAGCTTTCCATGGTTTACCCCAGACGCTTCACATGCCTTGCTTCAATCCACTGACAGCACGTCAACCCCTGTATACCACATGACTCCAATTCACTCTATTTCTTGCCCTCCTTTCACCCTCCTGCATGTTCAGGCCCCGATCACACAAAATCTTTTTCACTCCATCTTTCCACCTCCAATTTGGTCTCCCTCTTCTCCTCGTTCCCTCCACTTCCGACACATATATCCTCTTGGTCAATCTCTCCTCACTCATTCTCTCCATGTGCCCAAACCATTTCAAAACACCCTCTTCTGCTCTCTCAACCACGCTCTTTTTATTTCCACACATCTCTCTTACCCTTACGTTACTTACTCGATCAAACCACCTCACACCACACATTGTCCTCAAACATCTCATTTCCAGCACATCAATCCTCCTGCGCACATCTCTATCCATAGCCCACGCCTCGCAACCATACAACATTGTTGGAACCACTATTCCCTCAAACATACCCATTTTTGCTTTCCGAGATAATGTTCTCGACTTCCACACATTTTTCAAGGCTCCCAAAATTTTCGCCCCCTCCCCCACCCTATATATATATATATATATATATATATATATATATATATATATATATATATATATATATATCATTCATTCATTATACTTCGTCGCTGTCTCCCGGTTTAGCGAGGTAGCGCAAGGAAACAGACGAGAGAATGGCCCAAGCCACCCACATACACATGTATATACATACACGTCCACACACACACATATACATACCTATACATCTCAACGCATATATATATATATATATATATATATATATATATATATATATATTGTCCCTGGGGATAGGGGATTAAGAATACTTCCCACGTATTCCCTGCGTGTCGTAGAAGGCGACTGAAAGGAGAGGGAGCGGGGGGCTGGAAATCCTCCCCTCTCATTTTTTTTTTTTTTTTTTTCCAAAAGGAGGAACAGAGGGGGCCAGGTGAGGATATTCCAAAAAAGGCCCAGTCCTCTGTACTTAACGCTACCTCGCTAGCGCGGGAAATGGCGAATAGTTTAAAAGAAAAGAAATATATATATATATATATATATATATATATATATATATATATATATATATATATATATATATATATATATATATATATATATATACACACACACACAGACATAATCATATATACACATGTACACAATCAATACTGTCTGCCTTTATTCATTCCCGTCACCGCCACACATGAAATTACAACCCCCTCCCCACGCATGTGCGGTAGGTAGCGCTAGGAATTAACAACAAAGGCCACATTTGTTCACACTCAGTGTCTAGCTGTCATGTATAATGCACCATAACCACAGCTCCCTTTCCACATCCAGGCCCCACACAACTTTCCATGGTTTACCCAAGAGGCTTCACATGCCCTGGTTCAATCCATTGACAGCACGTCAACCCCAGTATACGACATCGTTTCAATTCACTATATTCCTTGTAAGCATTTCACCCTCCTGCTTGTTCAGGCCCCGATCACTCAAAATCTTTTTCACTCCATCTTTCCACCTCCAATTTGGTCTCCCACTTAAACTCGTTCCCTCCACCTCTGACACATATATTCTCTTTGTCAATCTATCCTCACTCATTCTCTCCATGTGACTAAACCATTTCAAAACACCCTCTTCTGCTCACTCAACCACACTCTTTTTATTACCACACATCTCTCTTACCCTATAATTACTTACTCGATCAAACCACCTCACACCACATATTGTCCTCAAACATCTCATTTCCAGCACATCCACCCTCCTCCGCACAACTTTATCTATGGCCCACGCCTCGCAACCATATAACATTGTTTGAACCACTATTCCTTCAAACATACCCATTTTTTGCTTTCCGAGATAATGTTCTTGGCTTCCACACATTCTTTAACACTCCCAGAATTTTCGCCCCCTCCCCTACCTCATGATTCTCGTCCGCTTTCATGGTTCCATCCGCTGCCAGATCCACTCCCAGATATCTATAACACTTCACTTCCTCCAGTTTTTCTCCATTCAAACTGCCTCCCAATTGACTTGTCCCTCAACCCTACTGTACCTTATAACCTTGCTCTTATTCACATTTACTCTCAGCTTTCTTCTTTCACAAACTTTACCAAACTCAGTCACCAGCTTCTGCAGTTTATCACACGAATCAGCCACCAGCGCTGTATCATCAGCGAACAACAAATGACTTACTTCCCAAGCTCTCTCATCCACAACAGACTGCATACTTGCCCCTCTTTCCAAAACTCTTGCATTCACCACCTCCCTAACAACCCTATCCATGAACAAACTAAACAACCATGGAGACATCACACACCCCTGACGCAAAGCTACATTAACTGAGAACCAGTCACTTTCCTCTCTTCCTACACGTGCATATGCCTTACATCCTCGATAAAAACTTTTCACTGCTTCTAACAACTTGCCTCCCACACCATATATTCTTAAAACCTTCCACAGAGCATCTCTATCAACTCTATCATATGCCTACTTCAGATCCATAAATGCTACATACAAATCCATTCGCTTTTGTAAGTATTTCTCACATATATTCTTCAAAGCAAACACCTGATCCACACATCCTCTACCACTTCTGAAACCACACTGCTCTTCCCCAATCTGATGCTTTGTACATGTCTTCACCCTCTCAATCAATACCCTCCTATATAATTTCCCAGAAATACTCAACAAACTTATACCTCTGTAATTTGAGCACAAACTTTATCGTCTTGAACTTTCTACAATGGAACTATGCAAGCATTCCGCCAATCCTTCGGCATCTCACCGTGAGTCATACATGCATCAAATAACCTTACTAACCAGTCAATAATACAGCCACCCCTTTTTTAATAAATTCCACTGCAGTACCATCCAAACCTGCTGCCTTGCCGGCTTTCACCTTCCGCAAAGCTTTTACTACCTCTTCTCTGTTTACCAAATCATTCTCCCTAACCCTCTCATTTGCACACCACCTAGACCAAAACACCCTATATTTGCCACTCTATCATCAAACACATTCAACAAACCTTCAAAATACTCACTCCATCTCCTCACATTACCACAACTTGTTATCACCTCCCCTTTAGTCCCGTTCACTGAAGTTCCTATTGATTCCCTTGTCTTACGCACATTATATATATACGCACGTTGTATTTTTTTACTTTCTAAAATGGGAAACAGAAGAAGGAGTCACGCGGGGAGTGCTGATCCTCCTCGAAGGCTCAGACTGGGGTGTCTAAATATGTGTGGATGTAACCAAGATGTGAAAAAAGGAGAGATAGGTAGTATGTTTGAGGAAAGGAACCTGGATGTTTTGGCTCTGAGTGAAACGAAGCTCAAGGGTAAAGGGGAAGAGTGGTTTGGGAATGTCTTGGGAGTAAAGTCAGGGGTTAGTGAGAGGACAAGAGCAAGGGAAGGAGTAGCAGTCCTCCTGAAACAGTAGTTGTGGGAGTATGTGATAGAATGTAAGAAAGTAAATTCTCGATTAATATGGGTCAAACTGAAAGTGGATGGAGAGAGATGGGTGATTATTGGTGCATATGCACCTGGGCATGAGAAGAAAGATCATGAGAGGCAAGTGTTTTGGGAGCAACTGAATGAGTGTGTTAGTGGTTTTGATGCACGAGACCGGGTTATTGTGATGGGTGATTTGAATGCAAAGGTGAGTAATGTGGCAGTTTAGGGAATAATTGGTATACATGGGGTGTTCAGTGTTGTAAATGGAAATGGTGAAGAGCTTGTAGATTTATGTGCTGAAAAAGGACTGGTGATTGGGAATACCTGGTTTAAAAAGCGAGATATACATAAGTATACGTATGTAAGTAGGAGAGATGGCCAGAGAGCGTTATTGGATTACGTGTTAATTGACAGGCGCGCGAAAGAGAGACTTTTGGATGTTAATGTGCTGAGAGGTGCAACTGGAGGGATGTCTGATCATTATCTTGTGGAGGCTAAGGTGAAGATTTGTATGGGTTTTCAGAAAAGAAGAGTGAATGTTGGGGTGAAGAGGGTGGTGAGAGTAAGTGAGCTTGGGAAGGAGACTTGTGTGAGGAAGTACCAGGAGAGACTGAGTACAAAATGGAAAAAGGTGAGAGCAATGGAAGTAAGGGGAGTGGGGGAGGAATGGGATGTATTAAGGGAATCAGTGATGGATTGCGCAAAAGATGCTTGTGGCATGAGAAGAGTGGGAGGTGGGTTGATTAGAAAGGGTAGTGAGTGGTGGGATGAAGAAGTAAGATTATTAGTGAAAGAGAAGAGAGAGGCATTTGGACGATTTTTGCAGGGAAAAATGCAATTGAGTGGGAGATGTATAAAAGAAAGAGACAGGAGGTCAAGAGAAAGGTGCAAGAGGTGAAAAAGAGGGCAAATGAGAGTTGGGGTGACAGAGTATCATTAGATTTTAGGAAGAATAAAAAGACGTTCTGGAAGGAGGTAAATAAAGTGCGTAGGACAAGCGAGCAAATGGAAACTTCAGTGAAGGGTGGAAATGGGGAGGTGATAACAAGTAGTGGTGATGTGAGAAAGAGATGGAGTGAGTATTTTGAAGGTTTGTTGAATGTGTTTGATGATAGAGTGGCGGATATAGGGTGTTTTGGTCGAGGTGGTGTGCAAAGTGAGAGGGTTAGGGAAAATGATTTGGTAGACAGAGAAGAGGTAGTAAAAGCTTTGTGGAGGATGGAAGCCGGCAAGGCAGCAGGTTTGGATGGTATTGCAGTGGAATTTATTACAAAAGGGCGTGACTGTATTATTGACTGGTTGTTAAGGTTATTTAATGTATGTATGACTCATGGTGAGGTGCCTGAGGATTGGCGGAATGCGTGCATAGTGCCATTGTACAAAGGCAAAGTGGATAAGAGTGAGTGCTCAAATTTCAGAGGTATAAGTTTGTTGAGTATTCCTGGTAAATTATATGGGAGGGTATTGATTGAGAGGGTGAAGGCATCAGATTGGGGAAGAGCAGTGTGGTTTCAGAAGTGGTAGAGGATGTGTGGATCTGGTGTTTGCTTTGAAGCATGTATGTGAGAAATACTTAGAAAAACAAATGGATTTGTATGTAGCATTTATGGATCTGGAGAAGGCATATGATAGAGTTGATAGAGATGCTCTGTGGAAGGTATTAAGAATATATGGTGTGGGAGGAAAGTTGTTAGAAGCAGTGAAAAGTTTTTATCGAGGATGTAAGGCATGTGTACGTGTATGAAGAGAGGAAAGTGATTGGTTCTCAGTGAATGTAGGTTTGCGGGAGGGGTGTGTGATGTCTACATGGTTGTTTAATTTGTTTATGGATGGGGTTGTTAGGGAGGTGAATGCAAGAGTTTTGGAAAGAGGGGCAAGTATGAAGTCTGTTGTGGATGAGAGAGCTTGGAAAGTGAGTCAGTTGTTGTTCGCTGATGATACAGCGCTGGTGGCTGATTCATGTGAGAAACTGCAGAAGCTGGTGACTGAGTTTGGTGGAATGTGTGAAAGAAGAAAGTTAAGAGTAAATGTGAATAAGAGCAAGGTTATTAGGTACAGTAGGGTTGAGGGTCAAGTCAATTGGGAGGTAAGTTTGAATGGAGAAAAACTGGAGGAAGTGAAATGTTTTAGATATCTGGGAGTGGATCTGTCAGTGGATGGAACCATGGAAGCGGAAGTGGATCATAGGGTGGGGGAGGGGGCGAAAATCCTGGGAGCCTTGAAGAATGTGTGGAAGTCGAGAACATTATCTCGGAAAGCAAAAATGGGTATGTTTGACGGAATAGTGATTCCAACAATTTTGTATGGTTGCGAGGCGTGGGCTATGGATAGAGTTGTACGCAGGAGGGTGGATGTGCTGGAAATGAGATGTTTGAGGACAATGTGTGGTGTGAGGTGGTTTGATCGAGTAAGTAACGTTAGGGTAAGAGAGATGTGTGGAAATGAAAAGAGCGTGGTTGAGAGAGCAGAAGAGGGTGTTTTGAAATGGTTTGGTCACATGGAGAGAACGAGTGGGGAAAGATTGACCAAGAGGATATATGTGTCGGAGGTGGAGGGAACGAGTTTAAGTGGGAGACCAAATTGGAGGTGGAAAGATGGAGTGAAAAAGATTTTGAGTGAACGGAGCCTGAACATGCAGGAGGGTGAAAGGAGGGCAAGGAATAGAGTGAATTGGATCGATGAGGTATACCGGGGTTGACGTTCTGTCAGTGGATTGAATCAGTGCATGTGAAGCGTCTGGGGTAAAGCATGGAAAGCTGTGTAGGTATGTATATTTGCGTGTGTGGACGTATGTATATACATGTGTATGGGGGGTCGGTTGGGCCATTTCTTTCGTCTGTTTCCTTGCCCTACCTAGCAAATGCGGGAGACTGCGGAAAAAGAAAAAAAAAAAAAAAAAATATATATATATATATATATATATATATATATATATATATATATATATGTATATATATATATATATAATCTTTTTCCTATTATACTTTGTCGCTGTCTGCAGCGTTAGCGAGGTAGCGTAAGGAAACAGACGAAAGAATGTCCCATCCCTTCCACATACACAAGTATGTACATACACGTCCACACCCGCACATATAAATCTCATTGTATACATATATTTACACACACAGACGTATACATATACATACACATGTATATAAGTCATACTGTCTGACCTTATTCATTTCCGTCGCCACCCCGCCACACATGAAATGACAATCACATCCCCCCGCATGTGAGCGAGGTAGCAACAGGAAAAGACAAAGGCCACATTCGTTCACACTCATTCTTTAGCTGTCATGTATAATGCACCGAATCCACAACTCCCTTTCCACATCCGGGCCCCACAGAACTTTTCATGGTTTACCCCAGACGCTTCACATGCCCTGGTTTAATCCATTGGCAGCACGTCGACCCCGTATACCACATCGTTCCAATTCACTCTATTCCTTGCACGCCTTTCACCCTCCTGCATGTTCAGGCCCCGATCACTCAAAATCTTTTTCACTCCATCTTTCCACCTCTAATTTGGTCTCCGACTTCTCCACGTTCTCTCCACCTCTGACATATATCCTCTTTCTCAATCTTTCCTCACTCATTCTCTACATGTGACCAGACCATTTCAAAACACCCTCTTCTGCTCTCTCAACCACACTCTTTTTATTACCACACATCTCTCTTACCCTTTCATTTCTTAGTGGATCAAACCACTTCACACCAGAAACATCTCATTTCCAGCACACCCACCCTCCTACGCACAACTCTATCTATAGCCCACGCCTTGCACCCATATAACATTGTCGGAACCACTATTCCTTCAAACATAACCATTTTTGCTTTTCGAGATAACGTTCTCGCCTTTCACAAATTTTCCAACGCTCCCAGGACTTTCGCCCCCACCCCCACCCTATGACTCACTTCCGCTTCCATGGTTCCATCCGCTGCCAAATCCACTACCACATATCTAAAACACTTCACTTCCTCCAGTTTTTCTCCATTCAAACGTACCTTCCAATTGACTTGTCCCTCAACCCTACTGTACCTAGTTACCTTGCTCTTATTCACATTTACTCTCAGGTTTCTTCTTTCACACACTTTACCAAACTCATTCATCAGTTTCTGCAGTTTCTCACCCGAATCAGCCACTAGCACTGTATCATCAGCGAACACCAACTGACTTACTTCCCAAGCTCTCTCATCCATAACAGACTGCATACTTGGCCCTCTCTTCAAAACTCTTGCATTCACCTCCCTAACAACCCCATCCAAAAACAATATATATATATATATATATATATATATATATATATATATATATATATATATATATATATATATATATATATATATACTTTTAGTTATATAGCCTCAGATGTCACGTCTTGTTTCCCGCAACAGTTGATGTCCAAGCCAGATGTGATGAGGGTAAAATATCACACGAGGATGTCTGCTACGATGTAGTTTCCTTAGAACTCGTCTTCGATGAAGCCACTATAATTTGTTCGATGAGGGGAGGTACCCTGGCGAAAATCCCGAATGCAGCGGCTGTCCAACAAATAGGCAGTAACTTAGACGGTAAGTCCTTTTATAACCTGCTATCTCACAGTTAGCTTGCTACACAATAAACCAGACTGTTATACGAAGATGATAATTGAAGTTTTCTTTCTGAAGTCACAAGGAAGGAAGATGGTAGTGATTAATTTTTTTTTTTTTCAGGAGATACTCTCTGGGTTGGAGGCTCGAGGTCCCCGGATGGGGTCTGGCTGTGGAAGGATAATACCGAAGTCGACCTTGATATCATTAGGTCTCCCAATTCGGAAAGAGGGTCCTGCTTGATGCTAAGGTTGCACCCAGATCCAGTGCTAACCCCAGCTGATTGCGCAGATAAAATGAAGTTTCTTTGTCATGAAATGATTTCATTAGATACTCTTAGTGTCGCTTGACTGGAATTCTAAGACTGACAATAATATATCAGCAAAGTGATTAGATATGACGGTGATTAACCTCGTAAGCTGTGAGGATCACCAGTAAGCATTAGTGCCGCTTTGATTTTGTCAATTGCTAAACTGGTGATTCAGCTGGATGCCACATGTTAGTTTTTGATTTACTGATATGACCAGCTCAAAGAGTCGTCGTAAATAAAATGTTATGAAAACGTGCCTCTTCTAATTTGCCCTGCGTGGTTGACCTTATAGAAGTAGGAATGGCCATGGTCATTTCGACTCCTAAGATGTCCTCTGCCATTAGGATATTGGGTGCATTCGTGACATCACTGGACGAACGATATTACATTGTGGATAAAAATCTATTTCACAGACGCTACGAAAAACACTGTTAAAAGTTAGAACAATTAAGCCTGTTTATTCTCGATGTACGTGGATTAGAATAGGAGATGAGCCGAAAGTGGTCCGATTGATGAACTGTCTCAGGCTAACTTCCAAACTTGACCCCCTTGCCCTACGCCGCAATGTTGGTTCACTATCCCTCTTCTATAGGTATTACTTTGGTTTTGCACCCGAGAGCTGGCTGCTTGTGTGCCCCCATCACGAGCTAGACCACGCAATGCTCGACAAGCTGTTGTGTCACATGATTACTGTGTGGCCAACAGCAACTCGAAGGTCGGTCGTTTAATAATTGCTTCTTTCCCTCCACTTCGAACCTTTGGAACTTTCTACCTTCTCATGTCTTTCCCAGTGACTATGACCTGGCACATTTCAAAAGACAGGTTTTTCGCTTCCTCCAAAATTCGTAAACACTTTTGTTTTTTCTTTTTCCCTTTCATAATTCTGCTTA
>NC_092242.1:19131476-19148976 GCF_036320965.1 Panulirus ornatus | reverse complement strand
GCTAAGTGAGGATATTCCCTCAAAGGCTCAGTCCTCTGTTCTTAACGCTACCTCGCTAACGCGGGAAATGGCGAATAGTATGAAGGAACAATATATATATATATATATATATATATATATATATATATATATATATATATATATATATATATATATATATATATATTTTTTTTTTTTTTTTTTATACTTTGTCGCTGTCTCCCGCGTTTGCGAGGTAGCGCAAGGAAACAGACGAAAGAAATGGCCCAGCCCCCCCCCCCATACACATGTACATACACACGTCCACACACGCAAAAATACAAACCTACACAGCTTTCCATGGTTTACCCCAGACGCTTCACATGCCTTGCTTCAATCCACTGACAGCACGTCAACCCCTGTATACCACATCGACTCCAATTCACTCTATTCTTGCCCTCCTTTCACCCTCCTGCATGTTCAGGCCCCGATCACACAAAATCTTTTTCACTCCAGCTTTCCACCTCCAATTTTGTCTCCCTCTTCTCCTCGTTCCCTCCACCTCCGACACATATATCCTCTTGGTCAATCTCTCCTCACTCATTCTCTCCATGTGCCCAAACCATTTCAAAACACCCTCTTCTGCTCTCTCAACCACGCTCTTTTTATTTCCACACATCTCTCTTACCCTTACGTTACTTACTCGATCAAACCACCTCACACCATACATTGTCCTCAAACATCTCATTTCCAGCACATCCATCCTCCTGCGCACATCTCTATCCATAGCCCACGCCTCGCAACCATACAACATTGTTGGAACCACTATTCCCTCAAACATACCCATTTTTGCTTTCCGAGATAATGTTCTCGACTTCCACACATTTTTCAAGGCTCCCAAAATTTTCGCCCCCTCCCCCACCCTATGATCCACTTCCGCTTCCATGGTTCCATCCGCTGACAGATCCACTCCCAGATATCTAAAACACTTCACTTCCTCCAGTTTTTCTCCATTCAAACTCACCTCCCAATTGACTTGACCCTCACCCCTACTGTACCTAATAACCTTGCTCTTATTCACATTTACTCTCAACTTTCTTCTTCCACACACTTTACCAAACTCAGTCACCAGCTTCTGCAGTTTCTCACATGAATCAGCCACCAGCGCTGTATCATCAGCGAACAACAACTGACTCACTTCCCAAGCTCTCTCATCCCCAACAGACTTCATACTTGCCCCTCTTTCCAGGACTCTTGCATTTACCTCCCTTACAACCCCATCCATAAACAAATTAAACAACCATGGAGACATCACACACCCCTGCCGCAAACCTACATTCACTGAGAACCAATCACTTTCCTCTCTTCCTACACGTACACATGCCTTACATCCTCGATAAAAACTTTTCACTGCTTCTAACAACTTGCCTCCCACACCATATATTCTTAATACCTTCCACAGAGCATCTCTATCAACTCTATCATATGCCTTCTCCAGATCCATAAATGCTACATACAAATCCATTTGCTTTTCTAAGTATTTCTCACATACATTCTTCAAAGCAAACACCTGATCCACACATCCTCTACCACTTCTGAAACCGCACTGCTCTTCCCCAATCTGATGCTCTGTACATGCCTTCACCCTCTCAATCAATACCCTCCCATATAATTTACCAGGAATACTCAACAAACTTATACCTCTGTAATTTGAGCACTCACTCTTATCCCCTTTGCCTTTGTACAATGGCACTATGCACGCATTCCGCCAATCCTCAGGCACCTCACCATGAGTCATACATACATTAAATAACCTTACCAACCAGTCAACAATACAGTCACCCCCTTTCTTAATAAATTCCACTGCAATACCATCCAAACCTGCTGCCTTGCCGGCTTTCATCTTCCGCAAAGCTTTTACTACCTCTTCTCTGTTTACCAAATCATTTTCCCTAACCCTCTCACTTTGCACACCACCTCGACCAAAACACCCTATATCTGCCACTCTGTCATCAGACACATTCAACAAACCTTCAAAATACTCATTCCATCTCCTTCTCACATCACCGCTACTTGTTATCACCTCCCCATTTACGCCCTTCACTGAAGTTCCCATTTGCTCCCTTGTCTTACGCACCCTATTTACCTCCTTCCAGAACATCTTTTTATTCTCCCTAAAATTTACTGATAGTCTCTCACCCCAACTCTCATTTGCCCTTTTTTTCACCTCTTGCACCTTTCTCTTGACCTCCTGTCTCTTTCTTTTATACTTCTCCCACTCAATTGCATTTTTTCCCTGCAAAAATCGTCCAAATGCCTCTCTCTTCTCTTTCACTAATACTCTTACTTCTTCATCCCACCACTCACTACCCTTTCTAAACAGCCCACCTCCCACTCTTCTCATGCCACAAGCATCTTTTGCGCAATCCATCACTGATTCCCTAAATACATCCCATTCCTCCCCCACTCCCCTTACTTCCATTGTTCTCACCTTTTTCCATTCTGTACACAGTCTCTCCTGGTACTTCCCCACACAGGTCTCCTTCCCAAGCTCACTTACTCTCACCACCTTCTTCACCCCAACATTCACTCCTCTTTTCTGAAAACCCATACTAATCTTCACCTTAGCCTCCACAAGATAATGATCAGACATCCCTCCAGTTGCACCTCTCAGCACATTAACATCCAAAAGTCTCTCTTTCGCACGCCTGTCAATTAACACGTAATCCAATAACGCTCTCTGGCCATCTCTCCTACTTACATAAGTATACTTATGTATATCTCGCTTTTTAAACCAGGTATTCCCAATCATCAGTCCTTTTTCAGCACATAAATCTACAAGCTCTTCACCATTTCCATTTACAACACTGAACACCCCATGAATACCAATTATTCCCTCAACTGCCACATTACTCACCTTTGCATTCATATCACCCATCACTATAACCCGGTCTCGTGCATCAAAACCGCTAACACACTCATTTAGCTGCTCCCAAAACACTTGCCTCTCATGATCTTTCTTCTCATGCCCAGGTGCATATGCACCAATAATCACCCACCTCTCTCCATCAACTTTCAATTTTACCCATATTAATCGAGAATTTACTTTCTTACATTCTATCACATATATATATATATATATATATATATATATATATATATATATATATATATATATATATATATATATATATATATATATATATATATATATATATATATATATATATATTTATATATATATATATATATATATATATATATATATATATATATATATATATATATATATATATATATATATATATATATATATAAATATATATATATATATATATATATATATATATATATATATATATATATATATATATATATATATATATATATATATATATATATATATATATATATATATATATATATATATATATATATATATATATATATATATATATATATATAAAAGGGTAAAGGGAAGAGTGGTTTGGGAATGTCTTGGGAGTAAAGTCAGGGGTTAGTGAGAGGACATGAGCAAGTGAAGGAGTAGCACTACTCCTAAAACAGGAGCGGTGGGAGTATGTGATAGAGTGTAAGAAAGTAAACTCTAGATTGATATGGGTAAAACTGAAAGTTGATGGAGAGAGATGGGTGATTATTGGTGCATATGCACCTGGGCATGAGAAGAAAGATCATGAGAGGCAAGTGTTTTGGGAGCAGCTGAATGAGTGTGTTAGTGGTTTTGATGCACGAGACCGGGTTAGAGTGATGAGTGATTTGAATGCAAAGGTGAATAATGTGGCAGTTGAGGGAATAATTGGTATTCATGGGGTGTTCAGTGTTACAAATGGAAATGGTGAAGAGCTTGTAGATTTGTGTGCCGAAAAAGGACTGGTGATTGGGAATACCTGGTGTAAAAAGAGAGACATACATAAGCATACGTATGTAAGTAGGAGGGATGGCAAGAGAGCGTTATTGGATTACGTGTTAATTGATAAGCGCGTGAAAGAGAGACTTTTGGATGTTAATATGCTGAGAGGTGCAACTGGAGGGATGTCTGATCATTATCTTGTGGAGGCGAAGGTGAAGATTTGTAGAGGTTTTCAGAAAGGAAGAGAATGTTCGGGTGAAGAAAGCGGTGAGAGTAAGTGAGCTTGAGAAGGGGACTTGTGTGAGGAAGTACCAGGAGAGACTGAGTACAGAATGGAAAAAGGTGAGAACAAAGGATGTAAGGGAAGTGGGGGAGAAATGGGATGTATTAAGGGAATCAGTGATGGCTTGCGTAAAAGATGCTTGTGGCATGAGAAGGGTGGAAGGTGGGCAGATTAGAAAGGGTAGTGAGTGGTGGGATGAAGAAGTAAGATTATTAGTGAAAGAGAAGAGAGAGGCATTTGGATGATTTTTGCAGGGAAATAATGCAAATGAGTGGGAGGTGTATAGAAGAAAGAGGCACGAGGTCAAGCGAAAGGTGCAAGAGGTGGAAAATAGGGCAAATGAGAGTTGGGGTGAGAGAGTATCATTAAATTTTAGGGAGAATAAAAAGATGTTTTGGAAGGAGGTAAATAAAGTGCGTAAGACAAGGCAACAAATGGGAACTTCAGTGAAGGGGGCAAATGGGGGAGGTGATAACAAGTAGTGGCGATGTGAGAAGGAGATGGAGTGAGTATTTTGAAGGTTTGTTGAATGTGTTTGATGATAGAGTGGCAGATATAGGGTGTTTTGGTCGAAGGTGGTGTGCAAAGTGAGAGGGTTGGGGAAAATGATTTGGGAAACAGAGAAGAGGTAGTAAAAGCTTTGCGGAAGATGAAAGCCGGCAAGGCAGCGGGTTTGGATGGTATTGCAGTGGAATTTATAAGAAAATGGGGTGCCTGTATTGTTGACTGGTTGGTCAGGTTATCTAATGTATGTATGACTCATGGTGAGGTGCCTGAGGATTGGCTGAATGCTTGCATAGTGCCATTGTACAAAGACAAAGGGGATAAGAGTGAGTGCTCAAATTACAGAGGTATAAGTTTGTTGAGTGTTCCTGGTAAATTATATGGGAGGGTATTGAAGTACAGAGCATCAGATTGGGGAAGAGCAGTGTGGTTTCAGAAGTGGGAGAGGATGTGTGGATCAGGTGTTTGCCTTGAAGAATGTATGTGAAAAATACTTCGAAAAACAAATGGATTTGTATGTAGCATTTATTGATCTGGAGAAGGCATATGATAGAGTTGATAGAGATGCTCTGTGGAAGGTATTAAGAATATATGGTGTGGGAGGCAAGTTGTTAGAAGCAGTGAAAAGTTTTTATCGAGAATGTAAGGCATGTGTACATGTAGGAAGAGAGGAAAGTGATTGGTTCTCAGTGAATATAGGTTTACAGCAGGGGTGTGTGATGTCTCCATGGTTGTTTAATTTGTTTATGGATGGTGTTGTTAGAGAGGTGAATGCAAGAATTTTGGAAAGAGGGGCAAGTATGCAGTCTGTTGTGGATGAGAGAGCTTGGGAAGTGAGTCAGTTGTTGTTTGCTGATGATACAGCGCTGGTGGCTAATTCATGTGAGAAACTGCAGAAGCTGATGACTGAGTTTGGTAAAGTGTGTGAAAGAAGAGAGTTAAGAGTAAATGTGAATAAGAGCAAGGTTATTAGGTACAGTAGGGTTGAGAGTCAAGTCAATTGAGAGGTAAGTTTGAATGGAGGAAAACTGGAGGAAGTGAAGTGTTTTAGATATCTGGGAGTGGATTTGGCAGCGGATGGAACCATGGAAGAGGAAGTGAATCATAGGGTGGGGAAGGGGCGAAAATCCTGGGAGCCTTGAGGAATGTGTGGAAATCGAGAACACTATCTCGGAAAGCAAAAAGGGTATGTTTGAAGGAATAGTGGTTCCAACAATGTTGTATGGTTGCGAGGCGTGGGCTATGGATAAAGTTGTGCGTAGGAGGGTGGATATGCTGGAAATGAGATGTTCGAGGACAATATGTGGTGTGAGGTGGTTTGATCGAGGAAGTAATGTAAGGGTAAGAGAGATATGTGGAAATAAAAAGAGCGTGGTTGAGAGAGCAGAAGAGGGTGTTTTGAAATGGTTTGGGCACATGGAGAGAATGAGTGAGGAAAGATTGACCAAGAGGATATATGTGTCGGAGGTGGAGAGAACGAGTTTAAGTGGGAGACCAAATTGGAGGTGGAAAGATGGAGTGAAAAAGATTTTGAGTGATCGGGGCCTGAACATGCAGGAGGGTGAAAGACGGGCAAGGAATAGAGTGAGTTGGATCGATGTGGTATATCTGGGTCGACGTGTTGTCAATGG
Source organism: Panulirus ornatus (assembly GCF_036320965.1). Classification (NCBI taxonomy): domain Eukaryota; kingdom Metazoa; phylum Arthropoda; class Malacostraca; order Decapoda; family Palinuridae; genus Panulirus; species Panulirus ornatus. Next base: position 19,142,729 of record NC_092242.1, on the reverse strand, counting down.
ATTGAATCAGGGCATGTGAAGCGTCTGGGGTAAACCATGGAAAGTTGTGTGGGGCCTGGATGTGTAAAGGGAGCTGTGGTTTCGGGTATTATTGCATGACAGCTAGAGACTGAGTGTGAACGAATGGGGCCTTTGTTGTTTCCTAGCGCTACCTCGCACACATGAGGGGGAGGGGGATGTTATTCCATGTCTAGCGAGGTGGCGATGGAAATGAATGAAGGCAGACAGTGTGAATTGTGTGCATGTGTATATATGTATATGTCTGTGTGTGTATATACATGTGTACATTGAGATGTATGGGTATGTATATTTGCGTGTGTGGACGTGTATGTATATTTGCGTGTGGGAACGTGTATGTATATTTGCATGTGGGGACCTGCATGTATATACATGTGTATGAGGGTGGGTTGGGCCATTTCTTTCGTCTGTTTCCTTGTGCTACCTTGCAAACGCGGGAGACAGCGACAAAGCAAAATAAATAATAAAATAAATAAATAAATCAATATATATATATATATATATATATATATATATATATATATATATATATATATATATATATATATATATATATTCTTTTTATACTATTTTCATTCTATTTCATACTGTTTCATACTGTTTCTTCTTTCACACACTTAACCAGACTCAGTCATCAGATTTTGTAGTTTCTTACCCGAATCAGCCACCAGCGCTGTATTTTCAGCGAACAACAGCTGACTCACTTCCCAAGCCGTCTCATCCACAACAGACAGCATACTTGCCCCTCTCTCCAAAACTATTGCATTCATCTCCCTAACAACCCCATCCATAAACAAATTAAACAACCATGGAGACATCACGCACCCCTGCCGCAAACCAACATTCACTGAGAACCAGTCACTTTCCTCTGTTCCTACTCGTTCATATGCCTTACATATATAGAAAATCTACCAATGTATGCTCGTATATCCATTGTTCCTCATCTCAACCTGACAGAGTTAAATTTTTGTCATTTCAATCTTTGTTTCTTAGGACATTACGTATTTGCATTCCAGAGTATATTGGTGATGAGTTTGAGAAGATATTTTCTATTGTATCTAAGTTAAAGTACCCTAGATCTTTCATTGATAAATCCCTTAAGTTAGCAAAGAAATCATTTTATAGAGTTGAGCCCAAATCTCCCGTTGACACCAAGAATCTTTTAGTTCTCCCTTTTAATAATAATTTTACTTTATTTCCTATGTTGCCTAAATCCTTCAATGTAAATGCTGCCTTCAGCAACAATAATACTATAAAGAATATCTTATTCAGGAATTCACCAGAAAATTCTCCTGGGTGCATCTATAAAGTGCCATGTAGAAATTGTGATAAATTTTATGATGGGCAGACTGGTAAGGATCTTTCTCTTCGACTTAAGCAACATAACTATAGTATAAGAACGGGACAAGAATCAAACGCCTTGCTTATTCACGTTAAAAACTATGATCATTGTATTCACTGGAGCGATGCCATCTTAGTTATTAACTATAATTCTATTACCACGAGAAATATCATTGAATCTTCTATTATCAAGTACAAAAAGAATTATAATCTTGATATTAGTGATGGTTTATACAAATTAGATAACTTAATTGTTGATAAAATTTGTAGAATAATAAGTTTATGATACGCTCGTTGTCTGTCTTGGACAATCGCATGTTTACCAAAATCGCGTCCTAGCTACGTCTCTTCTTTGTATATCAACTGACTGTTATATTTCTCTCTTGTGTCTCCCCTGATGATGTGATTATTACACGAAAGTGCACTTGGGAACTTATCGTGTTTCATTTTCCCCGTGGACTCATAAGAATATACTTGATCACGCGCAAAATTGTGATCCTTTCCAATATATATATATATATATATTCTTTTCTTTCAAACTATTCGCCATTTCCCGCATTAGCGAGGTAGCGTTAAGAACAGAGGACTGGGCCTTTGAGGGAATACCCTCACCTGGCCCAATTCTCTGTTCCTTCTTTTGCAAAAAAAAAAAAAAAAAAAAAAAAACGAGAGGGGAGGATTTCCAGCCCCCCGCTCCCTCCCCTTTTAGTCGCCTTCTACGACACGCAGGGAATACGTGGGAAGTATTCTTAATCCCCTATCCCCAGGGACATATATATATATATATATATATATATATATATATATATATATCTATATATATATATATATATATATATATATATATATATATATATATATAGATATATATATATATATATATATATATATATATATATATATATATATATATATATATATATATCTATATATATATATATATATATATATATATATATATATATATATATATATATATATATATATATATATATATATATATATATATATGATAAATCTTGCTGAAACAATGCACAAGCTTTATGCTCCCCCAAACAAAAGAAATCGGCCTAATGGCAACATATCTGTTGCTCCCGGATGTGTATCTTCCGTATCCCGAAGGGATCTATGGACCCTTGGATGGGAATTGCATCTCACGTATCCCCTGATGACGCAGTTTCACGTACACTCCCCTAGGAATCTATAGACCCCAGATTTAGGGCCATCTCACGCTGTGACCCATCCGCATTATTCTATATATACTCGGGTTCAAGTTCACATCTGCCACGTATCTGACTAACTCAGAGGTTGTTAAGGCTGCCTTGTAAATTGAAGCAATCCTCCACACTTTCCACATATTTTCCTCATGATATTTGCGTCATCTCCGTACAAAAAATTCAGGTACGAGTCCATACCCTCTGGCAAGTTATGCACATTGATCAAGAAGATTAATGGTTCCCTTACAGAAAACTGTGGTACTCCGCTGATGATTTTGAGAAGGCTTTCCTGACATGTGTACTTCGATATCTTCCACAAAGATAGTCTTGTATCCATTGAAGGAGCGTCCACCTCATTCCTGCTGGGTGATCCAGTTTCTAAATTAGTATCTCATGCAGTACAGCGTCAAACGTTTTCTGGTAGTCCAGATACAAACATTCCACCAAGCCTTCTTTAATTCTTTTTCCAAGGCAAAACTCACTCTTTCGAAGAAATCTAAAAGGTTCGTTTACACACACACACACACACACACACACACACACACACACACACACACACACACACACAGAACCCAGCCTAAGCCAGGTAACCATTGATCAACCAGCTCCAATGGGAGGATAAACACCTGGAATTGACTGTGTTAAGCTATTGATATAAAGAGTCACCTATCCCGGGTGCTGGCACCTTAATCTTACACTGATTACAACAGATTTGTTTCTTAGACGAAGACAGACTTAAAGTCTAAGAGTAAAGCTATTTTCTCACAGCATGACACTTGTCCAGCCAACAGCCTTCCTTCTGACACACGTCCATATCACGTTCGTCCATCCGACAGCCAACCATCTAACATCGTTCTGTCTGATACTTGCCCAACTGACACCAATCCACCTGACACCCATCCACCTGACGTCCCTCCATCTGACGCCCATCCACCTGACGTCCCTCCATCTGACACCTAGCCTTCTGACAGATATCCTTCCATCTGATACCCATCCACCTGACACCCATCCATCTGATACCAATCCACCTGACGTCCTTCCACCTGACACCCAACCACCTGACGTCCCTCCATCTGACACCCATCCACCTGACGTCCCTCCATCTGACACCTAGCCTACTGACAGACATCCTTCCATCTGATACCCATCCACCTGACACCCATCCATCTGATACCCATCCATCTGGCGTTCCTCCATCTGACAGCCATCCACCTGACGTCCCTCCATCTGACACCTATCCACCTGACGTCCCTCCAGCTGACACCCATCCACCTGGCGTCCCTCCATCTGACACCTAGCCTTCTGACAGACATCCCTCCATCTGATACCCATCCACCTGACGTCCCTCCATCTGACACCTAGCCTTCTGACAGACATCCCTCCATCTGACACCCATCCACCTGACGTCCCTCCATCTGACACCTAGCCTTCTGACAGACATCCCTCCATCTGACACCCATCCACCTGACGTCCCTCCATCTGACACCTAGCCTTCTGACAGACATCCCTCCATCTGACACCCATCCACCTGACGTCCCTCCATCTGACACCTAGCCTTCAGACAGACATCCCTCCATCTGACACCCATCCACCTGACGTCCCTCCATCTGAAACCCGTCCACCTGGCGTCCCTCCATCTGACACCTAGCCTTCTGACAGACATCCCTCCATCTGATACCCATCCAACTGACATCCCTCCATCTGATACCCATCCACCTGACACCTAGCCATCTTACTGACATCCATCCCTCTCACACACGGGTGTCAACGGTGAGGCACTGAACACTGCAGACCACAAGGAGTCGCCTGTAGCCATGAGGTAGACTAACGAGTGACAACCTTTTGTTTCATGAATATTCTCACTTAGGTGGTCAGTATTGGGCCGGGTCAGTCGAACCTTTCTCATGACATTTGGAAAGAGATTTTATGAATAGATTCAAGGAAAAAGATTCTCTACATATTAGGCTACAAATGTCAGGGCTGTTACCAGACATAAAGAAACAGAAAAAGACACAGAGAAATAGAACGAGACGTAGAGAAAAAAAAAAGAGATATCGAGAAACAGAACAAGCCACAGAGAAATAGAACGAGACAGAGGAGAAAGAAGATATCGAGAAGTAGAACAAAACACGAAGAAATAGAAAGGGACAGTGAGAAACAGCAAAAAGAGAAAGTGAAACAGCACAGAACAATGATAAACAGAAGAAGACACAGAGATATCATTTCAACGCGACATACAAAGGTAAGGTGACATGAATTTCACATGGGTCGTTTCTCATGCCTCAAAACGAAACACGAGAATTCAATAACAGAATTTTAATTCAGTACAGTTTTCATATTGGAGAACCACCTCTGACGTGCTCGGAGGGCCTTGCATAATCCATCATTTCATAAACAGTTCTCATCCGCCCATTTTGAGAACGAGGTACCAGCATTAGTGGGTCACTCTTCTCTCCTCCCAGCTAGCGACGACACATTACATCTTGTCGTTCTTCAACTACTTGGTTCGTCGTCGATACTGGCCCATCTATCATGGCCACGATCATAGGAGAAGAGGGTGGGGAGCCTTGCATCGTCGTGGGTGCTGTGACGGTGGGTTGCTGTGTGACGATAGGTTATGTGTTACGGCTGTTGCTGTGTGTCGGTGGATGATGTGTGACGGTGGGTGGCGTGTGAGATGGGTGCTGTGATGTGGTGGGTTGCTGTGATAATAATTGGTGCTGTGTGGCGGTGGGTGCCGTATTGTGGTGGGTGCCGTATTGTGGTGTGTGCTGTGTGATGGTGGGATGTTGTGTGACTGACATTGGGTTGCTGTGTGACAATAGGGTGCTGTGGTGTGGTGGATGCTGTGTGACGGTGGGTTGTGTGTGACGGTGGGGTGCTATAGTAGTGTGGTGGATGCTGTGTGACGGTAGGTTGCTGTGTGATCGTGGGTGTCGTGGATTTCTGTGGGGTTGTGGTGGGCACAGTCGGGTGGGGTCAATACTCGAGTCACCGACATAAACTTTCCCCATCAGTAGCAACCCTCTCTACCCCTCCAGCACACATCATGTCTTCAGTCATATTTCAATCACTACATCCTCTCATCTGATGATTCTCGGTTCTCTGGATGTAAGATGACTACACAAAGCAACGGATTAAAGTGATCACACGGATGTACAAAGGGCAACGCCCAAGACTCGTGTGGTATGGCGGATCTATGAGTTCTTCAGGACCTTCCAAAATCCTTTTATAACTGTCCATGACTCTCGCAACGCTCCAGCACCTTCCTCAAATATCCAGATATCTTGACTCTAAATTCTCGTCAAAGGCCATCAGGTCTCATGTCTTTCCCCTACCCTCCTTACTCCATTTTCCTCCCCCCCACTCATGGTCTATTCATCTCACCCACCGCCCTCTAGTTCTCCACCCACCCGCTGTCGTTGTTCTGTCAACTTGATGACGTTTTCGTTTACCTCGTCTCTCCTCCGTAGTTCATGCCTCACATAATCGTGATGCAGGACGGGTCGTCGTCAGGATTCCACTTCGTGGGCACGCTGATGGAGGTGTTCCGGATCATCAGCCAGCACCTTGGACTATGGTGAGTGAGCTGCCAGACGCCTTCATTTTAACTCACCTCAAGTCGAAGACTTTTCTGCTTTAAACATTCCAAAAGCACTCCTGTTTTTTTTTTTTTATAGATTTTTTTCCCTCTTCGTCTGAAATTGAGAGAATCTTTTGGAACATCTGTTTCGTCGCATTGCAGAGGTTTTTTAATCACGGTTTGCTTAGAATGTTGAGCAGTATTTCATGTCGTGTATCATTTTCATATTATCTATGCTTACCAGTTTCGAGGGAGTTATTTTCAGGTTCAATAGCATCAGTGCATTTGTGGTATAGATCATCTTTATAAGAACGTGAGTATAATTCCAGAGAGCCCAAAGCATTTGTAAGTATAATTTGTCATCAGATATGAACCATTTCGTTGATGTAATTTGTCATCAAACATGAGCAATTTTGTAGGACAAATGTCACCTTAAAAGCCTACGTAAGGTTGGTCCTTTACCTCCAAATGTTTTTAAGTGTGATGTGTCGAAAATATTTGCACTATTCACTTTGTTGTTTGTTGAATCATCGTTAGTTGTCCTGATATGATTTGTGTATCACTGAGGCTACGTATTTCTGTTTCCGTTTTTTTTTTTTGTAAGTATAAGTGAGCATTCACCAGTGCATTACACCATCAGCTTCTTATCTAGAGATGTTATTAACCTCTATGAAAATTGAATTTACTCTCCATACAGCAGCAGATTTAGATATAGTCATACGAGAGAGAACGTATGAACTAGTTAGCTCACCTTATAATTTCCTTTTGTTGTCCTGTCTTACCATAACACCTAACAGAAAATGGAAATTAAAATCCGGGTTGCTCTTCAGATCAAATTTCTTTTGTTCTCAGATGCGTAGCTAGTCACATTTTACGTTCAGTCGCATAATGACTGATCACTTCCCAATGAAGTCCATTCCTGTATTACATCCCTTGCAGCACATCTGGGCAAGGTAGTGGAAGGACATTCGGTAGTGCCTCCACCTCTTCTATCTGAGAGATCATAGAATAACAACAAGGGAGGTCATCAGGATCAGACACGCCCCTATACAGCAAATGAACGATCCAGTATTGTTCCATGGGCCCCTCACAGCCTCAGATTCGTGAGTCAGACTTCCTCTATGACCCTCTATGGCGTATGCTTACGTCCTCACAGCCAGAGTGGCACTGGCTACCAAGCATCACTATCATCTCACCCCACTACAGTATTCCTTCTCTCGACACCTACTTCCAGTCACTACCAACAATACCCTTAACACATCTACCTTTTTTTTTTCCCCCCTCCCTTAACCCCAAGCACTACTGATCATCACCTGTTGTAACCTCTCACCCGCGTGACTACTCCCTCTACCGCTGACATCACCAACAAGACCAACCAATACTAGCCATCTGCTCCCTCCTTCCCCAGTATGAGGCTGGTGAAGGTCCCAGACAACGAGGGAGGTGTGCGAGCAGCCAACGGTTCCTGGTCAGGCTTGGTTGGGATGGTTCATCGTGGGGTAAGCTAGAAGCTTTCATCTCCAGTACGTTAGTGTTGTACAGAAACTGGATTTCTTTTTTTTTTTTTTTTTGATTTTCATGAAGATAATCATAATTTTGATATTTTCTGGAATAACTTCATGTTCCATCATGTAGGTATGTGCTAAGCAAAAAGATTTCCATATATAATAACTTCAATACAGTTTATACTATCAAGTCCAATTGGTTCTACCTTGATCATTCTTAATTGGCTGTTGCGTTTATTAGTTATTTTGTTCTTCTACCAAGTGGTTTTGCATTCATTTGGTGTAACTGTCTTCAACGATCATCCTTTGTATTTAGCACGAAGGTGTCGGATCACAGGACAGATGACCAAAGTCCGCAGTGCATTGAGCGGCGAAAATGAATTGGCGTCATACTGTATCATTGTTACCTCTGACACATACACACACACACACACACACACACACACACACACACACACACACACACACACACACACACACACACATACAAAAAAGAAAAGTCGACTTTAAAGCTACATCGAAATAAAAAGCCCAAGTTAAAGTTACGTTCCGACAGAAAGGCAAGCTTAAAGCTACAGTTTGACAAAAAGTCCACTTTATCAAAGCTAATTTTCGACGAAAAGGCCAGCTTTAAGCTCTTCGACAAAAAAGTTCAGCTTAAAACTACAGCTCTACAAAAAGGAATAAAGAAAAAAGATAAAGTTTAAGCTATATTCAAAAACTTAACTGAGGACCTGACATTCTACACGCTTTAGACATTAGCTATCATCAGTTATCATCAGTTATCACTAACCTCACTTACCATGAGATAAACTAACTTTACGTTATCGTGATTATTTGAGAGTGTGACGAGTGTATATTGACTAAGGAGCAGAAAGCAGGTCCACAACGCCTCTTTCTCATCATCCACGAACACGTTCTACAACACTTGTGACCAGACGTGCATATACACCCCCTGGTTGTGGGAAGATGTGCATAATCCAACCCCCTGGTTGTAGCCACAAGTAAAAATGTATATTCCTGGTTGTAGCCAGATGTACGTGATAAATTCCCTGGTTGTAGTCAGAAGTGAAAATATATATTCCTCGTTTGTAGCCAGATGTACATAATACAACCCCTGGTTGTAGCCAGAAGTAGAAATATATATCCCGGTTGTGGCCAGATATACATTAGTAAATTCCCTGGTTGTAGCCAGAGGTAGAAATATATATCTGGTTGTAGCCAGATATACATTAGTAAATTCCCTGGTTGTAGCCAGAAGTAGAAATATATATCCTCGGTTATAGCCAGAGGTAAAAAAAAAAAAAAAAAAACATACATCACTCGGTTGTAGCTAGATATGCATAGACAATGCCCTGGTCGTAGGCAGAAGTACATAATACCTGGTAACCTCCCCTCTGGTGTTAGGATATCTATATCTCAAGCTACTCAAACCTTCCTCCACCTCCACACACAGGAGGTGAACGTGTCAACGCTGCTGGTAACGACGTGGGAGAGGTTCAAGGACATCGATGCCAGCGAGTTTCTGTACATGGAAGCGCACGCCGCGGGGTACAAGCGACCTGTCTTCGAGTCCGACATTGTCGGGTTCATCAAGCCCTTCTCACCCTCGGTGTGTGTGTGTGTGTGTGTGTGTGTGTGTGTTTTCAATAACTGGTCTCTACGAATGCGTGCAGGATTTGAGAACTTGATCTAATATGCATGTTACTTTTGTCTTAATCTATTTACAAAAAAAAAAAAAAAAGAAAATCCAATCAATAGATCGTAGTTGCAACTCTGGTGCTGCGGAAAGACTCATTTCTAAACTATCATTGTTTTCTTCAAGGATGAATGGTAAACAGAGAAGAGGTAGTAAAAGCTCAGCGGAAGATGAAAGCCGGCAAGTCAGTGGGTTTGGATGGTATTGCAGAGGAATTTATTAAAAAAGGGGGTGACTGTATTGTTGACTGGTTGGTAAGGTTATTTAAAGCATGTATGACTCATGGTGAGGTGCGTGAGGATTGGCGGAATGCTTGCATAATGCCATTGTACAAAGGCAAAGAGGATAAAAGTGAGTGCTCAAATTACAGAGGTATAAGTTTGTTGAGTATTCCTGGGAAATTATATGGGAGGGTATTGATTGAGAGGGTGAAGACATGTACAGAGCATCAGATTGGGGAAGAGCAGTGTGGTTTCAGAAGTGGTAGAGGACGTGTGGATCAGGTGTTTACTTTGAAGAATGTATGTGAGAAATACATAGAAAAGTAAATGGATTTGTATGTAGCATTATGGATCTGGAGAAGGCATATGATAGAGTTGATAGAGATGCTCTGTGGAAAGTATTAAGAATATATGGTGTGGGAGGTAAGTTGTTAGAAGCAGTGAAAAGTTTTTATCGAGGATTTAAGGTATGTGTACGTGTAGGAAGAGAGGAAAGTGATTGGTTCTCAGTGCATGTAGGTTTGCGGCGGGGGTGGGTGATGTCTCCATGGCTGTTTAATTTGCTTATAGATAGGGTTGTTAGAGAGGTGAATGCAAGAGTTTTGGAAAGAGGGGCAAGTATGAAGTCTGTCGAGGATGAGAGAGCTTGGGAAGTGAGTCAGTTGTTGTTCGCTGATGATACATCGCTGGTGGCTGATTCATGTGAGAAACTGCAGAAGCTGGTGACTGAGTTTGGTAAAGTGTGTGAAAGAAGAAAGTTGAGAATATATGTGAATAAGAGCAAGGTTATTAGGTACAGTAGGGTTGAGGGATGTTTGAAGGGTATGTTTGAAGGAATAGTGGTTCCAACAATGTTGTATGGTAGCGAGGCGTGGGCTATGGATAGAGCTGTGCGGATGAGGGTGGATGTGCTGGAAATGAGATGTTTGAGGACAATATGTGGTGTGAGGTGGTTTGATCTAGTAAGTAATAACAGGGTAAGAGAGATGTGTTGTAATAAAAAGAGTGTGGTTGAGAGAGCAGAAGAGGGTGTTTTGAGATGGTTTGGTCACATGGAAAGAATGAGTGAGGAAAGATTGACGAAGAGGATATATTTGTCAGAGGTGGAGGGAAAGAGGAGAAGTGGGAGACCAAATTGGAGATGGAAAGATGGAGTGAAAAAGATTTTGATTGATCGGGGACTGAACATGCAGGAGGGTGAAAGGCTTGAAAGGAATAGAGTAAATTGGAACGATGTGGTATACCGGGGTCGGCGTGCTGTCAATGGATTGAATCAGGGCATGTGAAGCGTCTGGGTTAAACCATGGAAAGTTCTGTGGGGCGTGGATGTGGAAAGGGAGCTGTGGCTTCGGTGCATTATTACATGACAGCTAGAGACTGAGCTGTGAACGAATGTGGCCTTTGTTGTCTTTTCCTGGCGCTACTTCGCGCGCATGAGGGGGGGGGGGGGGTTGATATTTCATGTGTGGCGAGGTGGCGATGGGAATGAATAAAGGCAGACAGTATGAATTATGTACATATGTATATATGTATATGTCAGTGTGTGTATATAAATGTGTACATTGAGATGTATAGGTATGTATATTTGCGTGTGTGGACGTGTATTTATATACATGTGTATGTGGGTGGGTTGGGCCATTCTTTCGTCTGTTTCCTTGCGCTACCTCGC
>NC_092242.1:19041476-19128976 GCF_036320965.1 Panulirus ornatus | reverse complement strand
GATATCTAAAACACTTCACTTCCTCCAGTTTTTCTCCATTCAAACTCATCTCCCAATTGACTTGACCCTCAACCCTGCTGTACCTAATAACCTTGCTCTTATTCACATTTACTCTTAACTTTCTTCTTTCACACACTTTACCAAACTCAGTCACCAGCTTCTGCAGTTTCTCACATGAATCAGCCACCAGCGCTTTATCATCAGCGAACAGCAACTGACTCACTTCCCAAGCTCTCTCATCCCCAACAGACTTCATACTTGCCCCTCTTTCCAAAACTCTTGCATTTACCTCCCTAACAACCCCATCCATAAACAAATTAAACAACCATGGAGACATCACACACCCCTGCCGCAAACCTACATTCACTGAGAACCAATCACTTTCCTCTCTTCCTACACGTACACATGCCTTACATCCTCGCTAAAAACTTTTCACTGCTTCTAACAACTTTCCTCCCACACCATATATTCTTAATACCTTCCACAGAGCATCTCTATGAACTCTATCATATGCCTTCTCCAGATCCATAAATGCTACATACAAATCCATTTGCTTTTCTAAGTATTTCTCTCATACATTCTTCAAAGCAAACACCTGATCCACACATCCTCTACCACTTCTGAAACCACACTGCTCTTCCCCAATCTGATGCTCTGTACATGCCTTCACCCTCTCAATCAATACCCTCCCATATAATTTACCAGGAATACTCAACAAACTTATACCTCTGTAATTTGAGCACTCACTCTTATCCCCTTTGCCTTTGTACAATGGCACTATGCACGCATTCCGCCAATCCTCAGGCACCTCACCATGAGTCATACATACATTAAATAACCTTGCCAACCAGTCAACAATACAGTCACCCCCTTTTTTAATGAATTCCACTGCAATACCATCCAAACCCGCTGCATGTTCAGGCCCCGATCACTCAAAATCTTTTTCACTCCATCTTTCCACCTCCAATTTGTTCTCCCACTTCTCCTCGTTCCCTCCACCTCTGACACATATATCCTCTTGGTCAATCTTTCCTCACTCATTCTCTCCATGTGACCAAACCATTTCAAAACACCCTCTTCTGCTCTCTCAACCAGACTCTTTTTATTTCCACATATCTCTCTTACCCTTACATTACTTACTCGATCAAACCACCTCACACCACATATTGTCCTCAAACATCTCATTTCCAGCACATCCACCCTCCTGCGCACAACTCTATCCATAGCCCACGCCTCGCAACCATACAACATTGTTGGAACCACTATTCCTTCAAACATACCCATTTTTGCTTTCCGAGATCATGTTCTCGACTTCCACACATTCTTCAAGGCTCCCAGAATTTTCGCCCCCTCCCCCACCCTATGATCCACTTCCGCTTCCATGTTTCCATCCGCTGCCAGATCCACTCCCAGATATCTAAAACACTTCACTTCCTCCAGTTTTTCTCCATTCAAACTCACCTCCCAATTGACTTGACCCTCAACCCTACTGTACCTAATAACCTTGTTCTTATTCACATTTACTCTTAACTTTCTTCTTTCACACACTTTACCAAACTCAGTCACCCGCTTCTGCAGTTTCTCACATGAATCAGCCACCAGCGCTGTATCATCAGCGAACAACAACTGACTCACTTCCCAAGCTCTCTCATCCCCAACAGACTTCATACTTGCCCCTCTTTCCAAAACTCTTGCATTCACCTCCCTAACAACCCCATCCATAAACAAATTAAACAACCATGGAGACATCACACTCCCCTCCCGCAAACCTACATTCACTGAGAACCAATCACTTTCCTCTCTTCCTACACGTACACATGCCTTACATCCTCGATAAAAACTTTTCACTGCTTCTAACAACTTTCCTCCCACACCATATATTCTTAATACCTTCCAGAGAGCATCTCTATCAACTCTATCATATGCCTTCTCCAGATCCATAAATGCTACATACAAATCCATATGCTTTTCTAAGTATTTCTCACATACATTCTTCAAAGCAAACACCTGATCCACACATCCTCTACCACTTCTGAAACCACACTGCTCTTCCCCAATCTGATGCTCTGTACATGCCTTCACCCTCTCAATCAATACCCTCCCATATAATTTGCCAGGAATACTCAACAAACTTATACCTCTGTAATTTGAGCACTCACTCTTATCCCCTTTGCCTTTGTACAATGGCACTATGCACGCATTCCGCCAATCCTCAGGCACCTCACCATGAGTCATACATACATTAAATAACCTTACCAACCAGTCAACAATACAGTCACCCCCTTTTTTAATAAATTCCACTGCAATACCATCCAAACCCGCTGCCTGGCCGGCTTTGATCTTCCGCAAAGCTTTTACTACCTCTTCTCTGTTTACCAAATCATTTTCCCTAACCCTCGCACTTTGCACACCACCTCGACCAAAACACCCTATATCTGCCACTCTATCATCAAACACATTCAACAAACCTTCAAAATACTCATTCCATCTCCTTCTCACATCACCACTACTTGTTATCACCTCCCCATTTGCGCCCTTCACTTAAGTTCCCATTTGCTCCCTTGTCTTACGCACTTTATTTACCTCCTTCCAGAACATCTTTTTATTCTCCTTAAAATTTAATGATACTCTCTCACCCCAACTCTCATTTGCCCTTTTTTTCACCTCTTGCACCTTTCTTTTGACCTCCTGTCTCTTTCTTTTATACGTCTCCCACTCAATTTCATTTTTTCCCTGCAAAAATCGTCGAAATGCCTCTCTCTTCTCTTTCACTAATACTCTTACTTCTTCATCCCACCACTCACTACCCTTTCTAATCAACCCACCTCCCACTCTTCTCATGCCACAAGCATCTTTTGCGCAATCCATCACTGATTCCCTAAATACATCCCATTCCTCCCCCACTCCCCTTACTTCCATTTTTCTCACCTTTTTCCATTCTGTACTCAGTCTCTCCTGGTACTTCCTCACACAAGTCTCCTTCCCAAGCTCACTTACTCTCACCACCCTCTTCACCCCAACATTCACTCTTCTTTTCTGGAAACCCATACAAATCTTCACCTTAGCCTCCACAAGATAATGATCAGACATCCCTCCAGTTGCACCTCTCAGCACATCAACATCCAAAAGTCTCTCTTTCGCGCGCCTGTCAATTAACACGTAATCCAATAACGCTCTCTAGCCATCTCTCCTACTTACATAAGTATACTTATGTGTATCTCGCTTTTTAAACCAGGTATTCCCAATCATCAGTCCTTTTTCCGCACATAAATCTACAAGCTCTTCACCATTTCCATTTACAACACTGAACACCCCATGTATACCAATTATTCCCTCAACTGCCACATTACTCACCTTTGCATTCAAATCACATAACACTATAACCCGGTCTCGTGCATCAAAACCACTAACACACTCATTCAGCTGCTCCCAAAACACTTGCCTCTCATGATCTTTCTTCTCATGCCCAGGTGCATATGCACCAATAATCACCCATCTCTCTCCATCAACTTTCAGTTTTACCCATATTAATCGAGAATTTACTTTCCTACATTCTATCACATACTTCCACAACTCCTGTTTCAGGAGTACTGCTACTCCTTCCCTTGCTCTTGTCCTCTCACTAACCCCTGACTTTACTCCCAAGACATTCCCAAACCACTCTTCCCCTTTACCCTTGAGCTTCGTTTCACTCAGAGCCAAAACATCCAGGTTCCTTTCCTCAAACATACTACCTATCTCTCCTTTTTTCACATCTTGGTTACATCCACACACATTTAGGCACCCCAATCTGAGCCTTCGAGGAGGATGAGCACTCCCCGCGTGACTCCTTCTTCTGTTTCCCATTTCAGAAAGTTAAAAAATACAAGGAGGGGAGGATTTCTGGCCCCCCCGCTCCCGTCCCCTCTAGTCGCTTTCTACGACACGCGAGGAATGCGTGGGAAGTATTCTTTCACCCCTATCCCCAGGGATAATATACATATATATATATACACATACACACACATACACACACACGCACATATACACACACACACACATACATATATATACATGTGAAAAATGTAAGAAACAATTTAGAAAACTGAAACTTCTAGCTTGAAATGAAATGAAAAAATGAATGTCACATAATGGTTCAACCTCTGGCTATGGAAAGGAGGTAGTAAAGAGGTAGTAAAAGCTTTGCGGAAGATGAAAGCCGGCAAGGCAGCGGGTTTGGATGGTATTGCAGTGGAATTTATTAAAAAAGGGGGTGACTGTATTGTTGACTGGTTGGTAAGGTTATTTAATGTATGTATGACTCATGGTGAGGTGCCTGAGGATTGGCGGAATGCGTGCATAGTGCCATTGTACAAAGGCAAAGGGGATAAGAGTGAGTGCTCAAATTACAGAGGTATAAGTTTGTTGAGTATTCCTGGCAAATTATATGGGAGGGTATTGATTGAGAGGGTGAAGGCATGTACAGAGCATCAGATTGGGGAAGAGCAGTGTGGTTTCAGAAGTGGTAGAGGATGTGTGGATCAGGTGTTTGCTTTGAAGAAAGTATGTGAGAAATACTTAGAAAAGCAAATGGATTTGTATGTAGCATCTATGGATCTGGAGAAGGCATATGATAGAGTTGATAGAGATGCTCTGTGGAAGGTATTAAGAATATATGGTGTGGGAGGCAAGTTGTTAGAAGCAGTGAAAAGTTTTTTATCGAGGATGTAAGGCATGTGTACGTGTAGGAAGAGAGGAAAGTGATTGGTTCTCAGTGAATGTAGGTTTGCGGCAGGGGTGTGTGATGTCTCCATGGTTGTTTAATTTGTTTATGGATGGGGTTGTTAGGGAGGTGAATGCAAGAGTTTTGGAAAGAGAGGCAAGTATGAAGTCTGTTGGGGATGAGAGAGCTTGGGAAGTGAGTCAGTTGTTGTTCGCTGATGATACAACGCTGGTGGCTGATTCATGTGAGAAACTGCAGAAGCTGGTGACTGAGTTTGGTAAAGTGTGTGAAAGAAGAAAGTTAAGAGTAAATTTGAATAAGAGCAAGGTTATTAGGTACAGTATGGTTGAGGGTCAATTCAATTGGGAGGTGAGTTTGAATGGAGAAAAACTGGAGGAAGTGAAGTGTTTTAGATATCTGGGAGTGGATCTGGCAGCGGATGGAACCATGGAAGCGGAAGTGGATCATAGGATGGGGGAGGGGACGAAAATTCTGGGAGCCTTGAAGAATGTGTGGAAGTCGAGAACATCATCTCGGAAAGCAAAAATGGGTATGTTTGAAGGAATAGTGGTTCCAACAATGTTGTATGGTTGCGAGGCGTGGACTATGGATAGAGTTGTGCGCAGGAGGATGGATGTGCTGGAAATGAGATGTTTGAGGACAATGTGTGGTGTGAGGTGGTTTGATCGAGTGAGTAACGTAAGGGTAAGAGAGATGTGTGGAAATAAAAAGAGCGTGGTTGAGAGAGCAGAAGAGGGTGTTTTGAAATGGTTTGGTCACATGGAGAGAATGAGTGAGGAAAGATTGACCAAGAGGATATATGTGTCGGAGGTGGAGGGAACGAGGAGAAGAGAGAGACCAAATTGGAGGTGGAAAGATGGAGTGAAAAAGATTTTGTGTGATCGGGGCCTCAACATGCAGGAGGGTGAAAGGAGGGCAAAGAATAGAGTGAATTGGAGCGATGTGGTATACCGGGGTTGACGTGCTGTCAGTGGATTGACACAAGGCATGTGTATGGGGTGGGTTGGGCCATTTCTTTCGTCTGTTTCCTTGCGCTACCTCGCAAACGCGGGAGACAGCGAGAAAGCAAAAAAAAAAAAAAAAAAATATATATATACATATATATATATATATATATATATATATATATATATATATATATATATATATATATATATATATATATATATATGTGTGAAATAGAAAGTTAAGAGTAAATGTGAATAAGAGCACGGTTATTAGGTACAGTAGGGTTGAGGGTCAGGTAAATTGGGAGGTAAGTTTGAATGGAGTAAAACTGGAGGAAGTAAAGTGTTTTAGATATCTGGGATTGGATCTGGCAGCGGATGGAACCATGGAAGCGGAAGTGAATCATAGGGTGGGGGAGGGGGCGAAAATTCTGGGAGCCTTGAAGAATGTGTGGAAGTCGAGAACATTATCTCGGAAAGCAAAAATGGGTATGTTTGAAGGAATAGTGTTTCCAACAATGTTGTATGGTTGCGAGGCGTGGGCTATGGATAGAATTGTGCGCAGGTGGGTGGATGTGCTGGAAATGAGATGTTTGAGGACGATGTGTGTTGTGTGGTGGTTTGATCGAGTAAGTAATGTAAGGGTAAGAGAGATGTGTGGAAATAAAAAGAGCGTGGTTGAGAGAGCAGAAGAGGGTTTTTTGAAATGGTTTGGGCACATGGAGAGAATGAGTGAGGAAAGATTGAAAAAGAGGATATATGCGTCGGAGGTGGAGGGAACGAGGAGAAGTGGGAGACCAAATTGGAGGTGGAAAGATGGAGTGAAAAAGATTTTGTGTGATCGGGGCCTGAACATGCAGGAGGGTGAAAGGCGGGTAAGGAATAGAGTGAATTGGATCGATGTGGTATACCAAGGGTTGACGTGCGGTTTGGACTGAATCAGGGCATGTGAGGCGTCTGGGGTAAACCATGGAAAGTTGTGTGGGGCCTGGATGTAGAAAGGGAACTGTGGTTTCGGGCATTATTGCGTGACAGCTGGAGACTGAGTGTGAACGAATGGGGCCTTTGTTGTCCTTTCCTAGTGCTACCTCGCAGACAGGAGGGGGGAGGGGGATGTTATTCCATGTGTGGCGAGGTGGCGATGGGAATGAATTGGGGCAGACAGTGTGAATTGTGTGCATGGGTATATATGTATGTGTCTGTGTGTGTATATACATGTGTACATTGAGATGTATAGGTATGTATATTTGCGTGTGTGGGCGTGTGTGTGTACATTGTGTATGGGGATGGGTTGGGCCATTTCTTTCGTCTGTTTCCTTGCGCTGCCTCGCAAACGCGGGAGACAGCGACAAAGCAAAATAAATAATAAATAAATAAATATATATATATATATATATATATATATATATATATATATATATATATATATATATATATATATATATATATATATATATACACGGTGTTAAAAAACGATAGATACAAAATTTGACAGTAGACAGGGACACCCAAAGCAAACACTTTTTCAGGAATACCAAAAATTGCAAAACTAGTTGGTTTTCGAGATACTGAGCTGTAAAGTTTTAACTTGACACCTATTCACAAGCATTTTCGTTTCTAACAGATATAGTGAAAAATGAAACAAATACTGTGTAAACAGATGTATTATCGGTCACAATCTACAATTGCAATTCGAAGTGCCTGCCTTCTGCTTCAATGCAAACCTGACACCTCCTCTGAAAGGACTGCTAGACACGAGACAACATTCTTGGATCTTGATTAGACAAATGTGCCTTGTTGTGACCACGACGTGCAACGGTGAACTAATTCTTAAACACCGTGTGATGCCACACCTTAATCAACCGAGTGTTGCCAGATTGTAAGCTAATATTACATTTAAAGTTTACAGTTCAGACATACCAAAGTTAAACTTTAAAGCTCGGTATCTCGAAAACTAACTAGTTCTGCAATTTTTGGTATTCTTGAAAAAGTGTTTGCTTTGGGTGTCCCTGTCTACTGTCAAATTTTGTACCTATCGTTTTTTAACACCCTGTATATATATATATATATATATATATATATATATATATATATATATATATATATATATATATATATATATATATATATATATATATATATATATATATATATGTATATATATATACATATATATACATTGGAAAGGATCACAGTTTTGGGCGTGATGAAGATGAGTCCACGGGGAAAATGAAGCACGTTAAATTCCCAAGTGCACTTTCGTGTAATAATCACATCATCGGGGGAGACACAAGACAGAAATAGAACAGTCCGTTGATATACATCGAAGAGACGAAGCTAGGACGCCATTTGGTAAGTATGCGATTGTGCAATACAGACAACGATCGTTAATAAACTTATCATTTTGCAAATTGTTTCAAAGATAAATCTATCTAATTTGTATAGACCATCACTAATATTAAGATTATAATTCTTTATGTATTTAATAATAGAAGATTCAGTGATATTTCTCGTGGTAATAGAGTTGATAAGTGTGATGGCATTACTCCAGTAAATACAATGATCATAGTCTTTAACGTGATTAAACAAGGCATTTGATTTTTGTCCCGTTCTTATACTATGTTTGTCTTGCTTAAGTCTATGAGAAAGATCCTTACCAGACTGCCTAACATAAAAGTTATCATAATTTCTACATGGCACTTTATAAATGCATCCAGGAGAATTTTCTGGTGAATTCCTGATCAAGATATTTCTTATAGAATTATTGTTGCATTAAAGGATTTAAGCAACATAAATATAGCATAAGAACGGGACAAGAATCAAAATGCTTGTTTGATCACGTTATAAACTATGATCATTGTATTGACTGGAGTAATGCCATCTAAGTTACTGACTCTACCTCTATTACCACGAGAAGTATCATTGAACCTTCTGTTATCAGATACACAAAGAATTATAATCTTAATATTAGTGATAGTCTGTACAAATTAGATAAGTTTATTGTCGATAAAATTTGTAAAATGATAAGTTTATGAACGCTCGTTGTTTGTCTTTGACAATCGCATGTTCACCAAATGGCGTCTTAGCCTCGTTTCTTCGATGTGTATCAACTGACTGTTATATTTCTCCCTTGTGTCTTCCCTGATGATGTGATTATTACACGAAAGTGCACTTGGGAACTTATCGTGTTTCATTTTCCTCGTGGACTCATAGGAATATATATATACACATATATATATATATATATATATATATATATATATATATATATATATATATATATATATATATATATATATATATATATATATATATGTATATATATATATATATATATATATATATATATATATATATATATATATATATATATATATATATATATATTTATTTATTTATTTTGCTTTGTCGCTGTCTCCCGCGTTTGCTAGGTAGCGCAAGGAAACAGACGAAAGAAATGGCCCAACCCACACCCATACACATATATATACATACACGTCCACACACACAAATATCCATACCTATACATCTCAATGTACACATATATATACACACACAGACACATACATATATACCCATGCACACAATTCCCACTGTCTGCCTTTATTCATTCCCATCGCCACCTCGCCACACATGGAATACCATCCCCCTCCCCCCTCATGTGTGCGAGGTAGCGCTAGGAAAAGACAACAAAAGACAACTCATAGGAATATGAAAGTTGATGGAGAGAGGTGGGTGATTATTGGTGCATATGCACCTGGGCATGAGAAGAAAGATCATGAGAGGCAAGTGTTTTGGGAGCAGCTGAATGAGTGTGTTAGCGGTTTTGATGCACGAGACCGGGTTATAGTGATGGGTGATTTGAATGCAAAGGTGAGTAATGTGGCAGTTGAGGGAATAATTGGTATGCATGGGGTGTTCAGTGTTGTAAATGGAAATGGTGAAGAGCTTGTAGATTTATGTGCTGAAAAAGGACTGATGATTGGGAATACCTGGTTTAAAAAGCGAGATATACATAAGTATACTTATGTAAGTAGGAGAGATGGCCAGAGAGCGTTATTGGATTACGTGTTAATTGACAGGCGTGCGAAAGAGAGACTTTTGGATGTTAATGTGCTGAGAGGTGCAACTGGAGGGATGTCCGATCATTATCTTGTGGAGGCTAAGGTGAAGATTAGTATGGGTTTTCAGAAAAGAGGAGTGAATGTTGGGGTGAAGAAGGTGGTGAGAGTGAGTGAGCTTGGGAAGGAGACCTGTGTGGGGAAGTACCAGGAGAGACTGTGTACAAAATGGAAAAAGGTGAGAACAATGGAAGTAAGGGGAGTGGGGGAGGAATGGGATGTATTTAGGGAATCAGTGATGGATTGCGCAAAAGATGCTTGTGGCATGAGAAGAGTGGGAGGGGGGCTGTTTAGAAAGGGTAGTGAGTGGTGGGATGAAGAAGTAAGAGTATTAGTGAAAGAGAAGAGAGAGGCATTTGGACGATTTTTGCAGGGAAAAAATGCAATTGAGTGGGAGAAGTATAAAAGAAAGAGACAGGAGGTCAAGAGAAAGGTGCAAGAGGTGAAAAAAAGGGCAAATGAGAGTTGGGGTGAGAGACTATCAGTAAATTTTAGGGAGAATAAAAAGATGTTCTGGAAGGAGGTAAATAGGGTGCGTAAGACAAGGGAGCAAATGGGAACTTCAGTGAAGGGCGTAAATGGGGAGGTGATAACAAGTAGCGGTGATGTGAGAAGGAGATGGAATGAGTATTTTGAAGGTTTGTTGAATGTGTCTGATGACAGAGTGGCAGATATAGGGTGTTTTGGTCGAGGTGGTGTGCAAAGTGAGAGGGTTAGGGAAAATGATTTGGTAAACAGAGAAGAGGTAGTAAAAGCTTTGCGGAAGATGAAAGCCGGCAAGGCAGCAGGTTTGGATGGTATTGCAGTGGAATTTATTAAAAAAGGGGGTGACTGTATTGTTGACTGGTTGGTAAGGTTATTTAATGTATGTATGACTCATGGTGAGGTGCCTGAGGATTGGCGGAATGCGTGCATAGTGCCATTGTACAAAGGCAAAGGGGATAAGAGTGAGTGCTCAAATTACAGAGGTATAAGTTTGTTGAGTATTCCTGGTAAATTATATGGGAGGGTATTGATTGAGAGGGTGAAGGCATATACAGAGCATCAGATTGGGGAAGAGCAGTGCGGTTTCAGAAGTGGTAGAGGATGTGTGGATCAGGTGTTTGCTTTGAAGAATGTATGTGAGAAATACTTAGAAAAGCAAATGGATTTGTATGTAGCATTTATGGATCTGGAGAAGGCATATGATAGAGTTGATAGAGATGCTCTGTGGAAGGTATTAAGAATATATGGTGTTGGAGGCAAGTTGTTAGAAGCAGTGAAAAGTTTTTATCGAGGATGTAAGGCATGTGTACGTGTAGGAAGAGAGGAAAGTGATTGGTTCTCAGTGAATGTAGGTTTGCGGCAGGGGTGTGTGATGTCTCCATGGTTGTTTAATTTGTTTATGGATGGGGTTGTAAGGGAGGTAAATGCAAGAGTCCTGGAAAGAGGGGCAAGTATGAAGTCTGTTGGGGATGAGAGAGCTTGGGAAGTGAGTCAGTTGTTGTTCGCTGATGATACAGCGCTGGTGGCTGATTCATGTGAGAAACTGCAGAAGCTGGTGACTGAGTTTGGTAAAGTGTGTGGAAGAAGAAAGTTGAGAGTAAATGTGAATAAGAGCAAGGTTATTAGGTACAGTAGGGGTGAGGGTCAAGTCAATTGGGAGGTGAGTTTGAATGGAGAAAAACTGGAGGAAGTGAAGTGTTTTAGATATCTGGGAGTGGATCTGTCAGCGGATGGAACCATGGAAGCGGAAGTGGATCATAGGGTGGGGGAGGGGGCGAAAATTTTGGGAGCCTTGAAAAATGTGTGGAAGTCGAGAACATTATCTCGGAAAGCAAAAATGGGTATGTTTGAGGGAATAGTGGTTCCAACAATGTTGTATGGTTGCGAGGCGTGGGCTATGGATAGAGATGTGCGCAGGAGGGTGGATGTGCTGGAAATGAGATGTTTGAGGACAATGTGTGGTGTGAGGTGGTTTGATCGAGTAAGTAACGTAAGGGTAAGAGAGATGTGTGGAAATAAAAAGAGCGTGGTTGAAAGAGCAGAAGAGGGTGTTTTGAAATGGTTTGGGCACATGGAGAGAATGAGTGAGGAGAGATTGACCAAGAGGATATATGTGTCGGAGGTGGAGGGAACGAGGAGAAGAGGGAGACCAAATTGGAGGTGGAAAGATGGAGTGAAAAAGATTTTGTGTGATCGGGGCCTGAACATGCAGGAGGGTGAAAGGAGGGCAAGGAATAGAGTGAATTGGAGTCATGTGGTATACAGGGGTTGACGTGCTGTCAGTGGATTGAATCAGGGCATGTGAGGCGTCTGGGGTGAACCATGGAGAGCTGTGTGGGTATGTATATTTGCGTGTGTGGACGTGTGTATGTACATGTGTATGGGGGGGGGGGGTTGGGCCATTTCTTTCGTCTGTTTCCTTGCGCTACCTCGCAAACGCGGGAGACAGCGACAAAGCAAAAAAAAAAAAAAAAAAAAAAAAATATATATATATATATATATATATATATATATATATATATATATATATATATATATATATATATATATGTATTTATCTATTTATTTATTTTGCTTTGTCGCTGTCTCCCGCGTTTGCTAGGTAGCGCAAGGAAACAGACGAAAGAAATGGCCCAACCCACACCCATACACATATATATACATACACGTCCACACACGCAAATATCCATACCTATACATCTCAATGTACACATATATATACACACACAGACACATACATATATACCCATGCACACAATTCACACTGTCTGCCTTTATTCATTCCCATCGCCACCTCGCCACACATGGAATACCATCCCCCTCCCCCCTCATGTGTGCGAGGTAGCGCTAGGAAAAGACAACAAAAGACAACTCATAGGAATATATATATACATATATATATATATATATATATATATATATATATATATATATATATATATATATATATATATATATATATATATATATATATATATATCCTCGATAAAAACTTTTCACTGCTTCTAACAACTTGCCTCCCACACCATATATTCTTAATACCTTCCACAGAGCATCTCTATCAACTCTATCATATGCCTTCTCCAGATCCATAAATGCTACATACAAATCCATTTGCTTTTCTAAGTATTTCTCACATACATTCTTCAAAGCAAACACCTGATCCACACATCCTCTACCACTTCTGAAACCACACTGCTCTTCCCCAATCTGATGCTCTGTACATGCCTTCACCCTCTCAATCAATACCCTCCCATATAATTTACCAGGAATACTCAACAAACTTATACCTCTGTAATTTGAGCACTCACTCTTATCCCCTTTGCCTTTGTACAATGGCACTATGCACGCATTCCGCCAATCCTCAGGCACCTCACCATGAGTCATACATACATTAAATAACCTTACCAACCAGTCAACAATACAGTCACCCCCTTTTTTAATAAATTCCACTGCAATACCATCCAAACCTGCTGCCTTGCCGGTTCTCAGTGAATGTAGGTTTGCGGCAGGGGTGTGTGATGTCTCCATGGTTGTTTAATTTGTTTATGGGTGGGGTTGTTAGGGAGGTAAATGCAAGAGTCTTGGAAAGAGGGGCAAGTATGAAGTCTGTTGGGGATGAGAGAGCGTGGGAAGTGAGTCAGTTGTTGTTCGCTGATGATACAGCGCTGGTGGCGGATTCATGTGAGAAACTGCAGAAGCTGGTGACGGAGTTTGGTAAAGTGTGTGGAAGAAGAAAGTTAAGAGTAAATGTGAATAAGAGCAAGGTTATTAGGTACAGTAGGGTTGAGGGTCAAGTCAATTGGGAGGTGAGTTTGAATGGAGAAAAACTGGAGGAAGTGAAGTGTTTTAGATATCTGGGAGTGGATCTGTCAGCGGATGGAACCATGGAAGCGGAAGTGGATCATAGGGTGGGGGAGGGGGCGAAAATTTTGGGAGCCTTGAAGAATGTGTGGAAGTCGAGAACATTATCTCGGAAAGCAAAAATGGGTATGTTTGAAGGAATAGTGGTTCCAACAATGTTGTATGGTTGCGAGGCGTGGGCTATGGATAGAGTTGTGCGCAGGAGGATGGATGTGCTGGAAATGAGATGTTTGAGGACAATGTGTGGTGTGAGGTGGTTTGATCGAGTAAGTAACGTAAGGGTAAGAGAGATGTGTGGAAAGAAAAAGAGCGTGGTTGAGAGAGCAGAAGAGGGTGTTTTGAAATGGTTTGGGCACATGGAGAGAATGAGTGAGGAAAGATTGACCAAGAGGATATATGTGTCGGAGGTGGAGGGAACGAGGAGAAGAGGGAGACCAAATTGGAGGTGGAAAGATGGAGTGAAAAAGGATTTTGTGTGATCGGGGCCTGAACATGCAGGAGGGTGAAAGGAGGGCAAGGAATAGAGTGAATTAGAGCGATGTGGTATACAGGGGTTGACGTGCTGTCAGTGGATTGAATCAAGGCATGTGAAGCGTCCGGGGTAAACCATGGAAAGCTGTGTAGGTATGTATATTTCCGTGTGTGGACGTGTGTATGTACATGTGTCTGGGGGGGGGGTTGGGCCATTTCTTTCGTCTGTTTCCTTGCGCTACCTCGCAAACGCGGGAGACAGCGACAAAGTCTAAAAAAAAAAAAAAAAAAAAAAAAAAATATATATATATATATATATATATATATATATATATATATATATATATATATATATATATATATTTATCTATTTATTTATTTTGCTTTGTCGCTGTCTCCCGCGTTTGCTAGGTAGCGCAAGGAAACAGACGAAAGAAATGACCCAACCCACCCCCATACACATGTATATACATACACGTCCACACACGCAAATATCCATACCTATACATCTCAATGTACACATATGTATACACACACAGACACATACATATATACCCATGCACACAATTCACACTGTCTGCCTTTATTCATTCCCATCGCCACCTCGCCACACATGGAATACCATCCCCCTCCCCCCTCATGTGTGCGAGGTAGCGCTAGGAAAAGACAACAAAGGCCCCATTCGTTCACACTCAGTCTCTAGCTGTCATGCAATAATGTCCGAAACAACAGCTCCCTGTCCACATCCAGGCCCCACACAACTTTCCATGGTTTACCCCAGACGTTTCACATGCCCTGATTCAATCCACTGACAGCACGTTGACCCCGGTATACCACATCGATCCAATTCACTCTATTCCTTGCCCGTCTTTCACCCTCTTGCATGTTCAGGCCCCGATCACTCAAAATCTTTTTCACTCCATCTTTCCACCTCCAATTTGGTCTCCCACTTCTCCTCGTTCCCTCCACCTCCGACACATATATCCTCTTTTTCAATCTTTCCTCACTCATTCTCTCCATGTGCCCAAACCATTTCAAAACACCCTCTTCTGCTCTCTCAACCACACTCTTTGTATTATCACACATCTCTCTTACCCTTTCATTATTTACTCATACAAAACACCTCACACCACCTATTGTCCTCAAACATCTCATTTCCAGCACATCCACCTTCCTCCGCACAATTCTATCTATAACCCACGCCTCGCAACAATAGAACACTGTTGGAACCACTATTCCTTCAAACATACCCATTTTTGCTTTCCAAGATATCATTCTCGACTTCCACACATTTTTTAACGCTCCCAGAACTTTCGCCCCCTCCCTCACCCTACGATTCACTTCCGCTTCCATGGTTCCATCTGCTGCCAAGTCCACTCCCAGATATCTAAAACACTTTACTTCCTCAAGTTTTTCTCCATTCAAACTTACCTCCCAATTGACATGTCCCACAACCCTACTGTATCTAATAACCTTGCTCTTATTCACATTTACGCTCAGCTTTCTTATTTCACACACTTTACTAAACTCAGTCACCAGCTTGTGCAGTTTCTCTCCCGAATCAGCTACCAGGGCTGTATGATCAGCGAACAACAACTGACTC
Organism: Panulirus ornatus; assembly: GCF_036320965.1. NCBI lineage: Eukaryota > Metazoa > Arthropoda > Malacostraca > Decapoda > Palinuridae > Panulirus > Panulirus ornatus. Next base: position 19,113,262 of record NC_092242.1, on the reverse strand, counting down.
ACTTCCCAAACTCTCTCATCCACAACAGACTGCATACTTGCCCCTCTTTTCAAAACTCTTGCATTCACCTCCCTAACAACCCCATACATAAACAAATTAAACAACCATGGAGACATCATGGACCCCTGTCGCAAACCAACATTCACTGAGAACCAATCACTTTCCTCTCTTCCTACACGTACACATGTCTTACATTCTCGATAAAAACTTTTCACTGCTTCTAACAACTTACCTCCCACGCCACATATTCTTAATACCTTTCACAGAGCATCTCTATCAACTCTATCATATGCCTTCTCCAGATCCATAAATGCTACGTACAAATCCATTTGCTTTTCTAAGTATTTCTCACATACACTCTTCAAAGCAAACACCTGATCCACACATCCTCTACCACTTCTGAAACCACACTGCTCTTCCCCAATCTGATGCACTGTACATGCCTTCACCCTCTCAATGAATAACCTCCCATATAATTTCCCAGGAATACTCAACAAATTTATACCTCTGTAATTGGAGCACTCACTTTTATCCCCTTTGCCTTTGTACGATGGCACAATGCAAGCATTCCGCCAATCCTCAGGGACCTCACCATGAGTCATACATACATTAGATAACCTTACCAACCAGTCAACAATAAAGTCATCCCCTTTTTTGATAGATTCCACTGCAATACCATCCAAACCCGCTGCCTTTGCCGGCTTTCATCTTTCACAAAGGTTTTACCACCTCTTCCCTCTTTACTAGTTTATCGACCAACCCCCAGGGGAAGATGAAAGGCTGGGTTGACTGTATTCCGACTGCTCTCTATGTTCACTCAAAGTAGATGGCCAAGCCTATTCAGATTATGAAAAAGGTATCTCAGGATCAGAGGCGGGATTCAAGAGTATCAGAAAGTGGCTTTATATAACCTAACACAGTAAAAATGCAACTCACAAGTGACCACACATTCAAATTTCTCAACATTCGGCCCTGAAGGTCATTTGAAGGCCCTCATGGCCATTTTCATACAATTATTTTTTACTTGTATAAGCTTTTTCACAACATACAATGCCAGGAAACCCATTTGATAGAAAACGATGATAATCACAACAACAATCATAATAATAATAACCTACATTTACATGGTGTTGTATGTGGGTGGGTGTAAATGACCACCTGTCTGTCTGTGTATAAAAGTTATCGTATGACCTTACTCCCCAATTGATAGGTGAAAGGTCAGTGGTACCACCCATGATGGCCTTAGTAGTTAAGATGAACGTGTAGTGAAGAAGAAAGTGTAGTGAAGAAGGGTATAGGGTTCACAAAACATTGGACTAGGCTGAGAAGGAGTCGCTGGAAACATGCAAGACGCTGGGCAACAAAGTCCACAGTCTTCAGATTCCCTCTCCATTGGCTGGTACTGGACTGTATAAAATGCTGTGGATTGGTAGGATGATATTCTTTGCAGTGCGTTTTACGCGAAATTTTCTTTATTATGAAAGACGTTGATGGTGTGCAGATCTATAACTAGACGTATGTTTGGAACCATGCAGGAGAATAGAGCAAGAGATGTAGCGCCATAGCTAGGGAGTTGTAAGGTGTAGTAGCAGCAGGAATATGTTGTCACAGATTTGTAATCACAGGTGTTTGTGCGTCTGTCTATCTTTCGCCTTCCTGCAGGTGTGGTTGATGGTGCTGATGACGGTCGGGTTGGTGCTCACCGCGATATGCCTCTTGAGACTGGCTAGGGAGAGTTTTCAGTGGGTTAGGTAGAGTAACCTCAACCTTGAAAGAAACTTATGGTAGGGAATTAAATGAAGATCCCGTGGAAGATGTAGATAATATTCACTTCTGAAAAGAGTTCAAAGTAATGGTGTATAGAGTTAGATGGTTCTAACGATACATTGAAACCTGAGATAGAACTAGTAAATTTAGAAATACTAGAATCAATCAGACTGACTAAAAGAAGCTTGAAACCAATCAAAATGTTTCTGTACTCACAAGCACACATACTCTAAGGTATGAATCTCAACAATTATCTTAACAGGAGTTTAAATGTAATTGCAGCCAAGTACTGTTGATCCGTTATAATCACAGTCTCTCGTCATTGTAGGATGTCGAGTTCCTTGGGCCCCGTAGAACCCCAGACGACGAAGTCGGTTGGCGTGGGTACCATCACGGAAGAATCAGTCCTTTGGACGGTGAGCGCCTTCCTCGCTCAGGGTAACTATAGTAGGTCCTTTATACCACTGTGAAGACGCTTGCTCTCAGGGTCCGAAGGTGTTTTGATCATCTTGTCATACACGGGGCTCAGAGGTCTCTTCGCTCAAAAGAGCCCGAGCAATAGTGTAGGAAAACGATTTAGCTACTGGAACATAGACGTGTGAGTAGTGACCATACAGACATGCTGCATCCTTCTCTAGTCACACCCTCTCTGAATGGTGTGCCTTAAGTTCCTCTGGACGCAGAGACTACTGAGCCCTAGAAACACAGAGGAACCAACCTCCTTAATGTTGTAGATGGTGTGGAAGGTATGACGATGGTGGAGAACAGATGCAGATGATGCGACATTAAGTGTAAATAGTGAGCTTTGCAGGTACATTAAGACGTATAGATTCAGACATTGATTGATACAGACTACAGAGGCTTAATATATAGATGAAGATAAAGTGGCATAGGGATGTATTAGTACGGGAATGTATATTGAATGTGAGACATAAAAGCTTGAATAATGAGGCATACAAATCCAGGGTGTTGAGGCATGCAAATTATCCACGACTGACATTTCTAGGGACGAGTACTGTATGACATGACATATTCCTGTCCTCAACCTTCTTTTTCTTGTTCTTCTTCTTGTTCTTGTTCTTGTTGTTGTTGTTGTTGTTGTTGTTGTTGTTGTTGTTGTTGTTCTTGTTCTTCTTCTTCTTCTTCTTCTTCTTCTTCTTCTTCTTCTTCTTCTTCTTCTTCTTCTTCTTCTTCTTCTTCAGCCGTGCCGCTGCGCTCTCCTGAAGGAGTGGTGAGGCAGGTGACGGGGCTATGGCTCCCTCTGGCCCTCATCCTGGTGACAGTGTACCGCTCCAACCTCAAGGACATGCTCATCCTGCCGAAGGTCTCCCTACCCTTCGACAACCTGGAGGAGTTAGTGCAGACTGATCTGCCAGTCTGGGTGGCCACGGGTTCCATCCTCCACGATGCTGCTAAGGTAGACCAAAGCTGTAGAAGTTCTAGTTTCAGTGTTGCTTCTCTAAAATCAAGCTGACAAGATAAGCACCTCGTGTAAAGCTGTATTTACGACGCATGAAATAGATCTAGTGTAGAATTAGTAGTTTTGCCTAATTCATGGGCAAGGTTAATCGCATTCTGTAATCACATTATCTTGCTGTCATTACTAATGAATAAATCAATTACTCAGAATCCTTTTGAGTCATCAGTTCTTGTGTCACAACCTCGATTAAAAGCCTTTGCTTTTTGCTTTTGTTTTTATCTGCTGTATTTAAGGGCACAGCATCATTCTTAGAAGCGTTCAGGACAAACCACGTCGCTTGGACCTTGGGTCTTTGTGGTCTGTGTATGGTCTGTTAATTTATTAAACTCTTGTACGACAAGAGTCTGTAGAGGCTATCAGCCCCCACACCATCAGACGCCAACATCACGATCATTAGTGGTGTTTGTTAGTCTCCTTCTGTTTTAATTTTTGGTCTTGCTGGCTTCTGTTGCAGACGGCGGCTGCGAACACCGCTCTGGGACGACTCAACCCGATGTTTAACAGCGTTTCGGCCCCGACCAACGTCACTTGGGGTGTGGAGGATTTTCTGCTAGGTAAACACGTCATAACTGGGCCACGTTCAGCCATCCACCAGATAATCCATGACTCTTTTTCGCAGGTATGTATTATACTCAGACTTGGATAGGATATCTTGGTGGGGAAAACAAAATCTTGTTAAGTTTAATGCAGTTCTTCCCCAGTTCCTTCCCATCGCTCAATCAAAAATCCCCTCACAATATTCGTCTTTCGTTTAACTTTTCTGTAATTCCACCTCTTGACTTAAAGAACATACTTGGTGTTACAATAACATCCACTCTTTCTTAGAAGCCCCACATTACAAGAATAGCTAAGAATGTCTCTAAGAAACTGAACAGTTGCTTCGTTTATGAAAGTGATTGACCGAACTGGTTGACTGGTAAGGACATCCACTGCTAGACCGCTCGAATGGATCTCCAGAACCATACCATCTGTTTGACCTTCCATAACTAGACCATCTGTAAACACTTCCATCACTAGACCATCTGTATGCCCTTCCATCACTAGACCATCTGTAAACACTTCCATCACTAGACCATCTGTATGCCCTTCCATATCTACATCTGTAGATACTTCCATCACTAGACCATCTGTATACACTTTAATCACTAGACCATCTGTATACACTTCCATCACTAGACCATCTGTATACACTTCCATCACTAGACCATCTGTATACACTTCCATCGCTAGTCCATCTGTATACACTTCCATCATTAAACCGCCTGTATGAGCTGCTATCATTTTAAGATCCTATTAGAAGCCCCTTCATCATTCCGCAAGCACAGTATGAGCTTTCCCGACTACCATCTCATGACCATTAGTATGAGAGTCCGTCACTACATCAGTCGTTCGTAGCTCGCTACTATTGTGTGACCTCCGTCCCCCACTGGGTCCACTCTGGTGATGTCTTATCTTTCTAATTCCTCCCTTTACACATATCTATTATCCACTTCTCCCCTGCCTCACTTGCCTCATCTCTAATACCACAAAAAGATTTCACATAAAGCCCTTGACAAATGTCCCTCACGTTACCATATGTCAATCAATAAGGCCCGTTAATTCTTAAGTATCAATGTACTTAAGAAAGTTACATCATAATCTTTACCATCCCACTCTATCTTTGAAACAGCTTGATATTGACGGAATATTCAAATACTCCTCAAATACTCAAACATCAATCAATATTTACATGATGTCTCCTTAGTTTCGTCCATTTTTAAAGTGAGTACAAAAAGTACAAAAGTGAGTACGAAAGTCCTGTCGATGGGTCATGTAATGGTGGACCTCCCTGTTGCAGACGGGACGTTGCATGACGTACCTCATGTCAGAGAGCTTCATCACGACGTTGATGGGCAGCCTCGTGTTCACCAAGGGATCGTCTCTCAAAGCCAAGTTCGACCCCATGTACGTTCCTTGACTTGGTCGACACACACGCGTTGCTCAACCCGCTCAGAACATGTTTGTTACTCATCTTGTGTATCATATGTACGTTTCTCATCTTCTGTAGGACTTGGACATTACTCATCCTGTTCAACGTATGTGCGTTACTCATCATATTCATAACTTGCATGTTGCTCATCTTGTTCAACGTATGTGCGTTACTCATCTTCTTCAGCACTTGTACGTTACTCATGTTGTTCAACATATGTGCGTTACTCAACTTTTTTAGCACTTGTATGTTACTCATCCTGTTCAACGTATGTACGTTACTCATCTTCAGCATTTGTATGTTACTCATCTTGTTCAACGTATATGCGTTACTCATCTTCTTCAGTACTTGTACGTTACTCATCTTGTTCAACGTATTTGCGTTAGTCATCTTCTTCAGCACTTGTACGTTACTCATCTTGTTCAGCGTATGTATGTTACTCAACTTCTTCGACACTTTTATGTTACTCATCTCGTTTAACGTATGTTACGTTACTCAACTTCAACACTTGCACTTTACTCATCTTGTTGAACGTCTGTACGTTACTCCACTTCTTCAATTGCACGTTACTCATCTTGTCAGTGCTCAAGCCTGTCCTGTGACTTGAAAGAAACCACTACCGATTGCCCACTGCCTCATAGTCCCTACACGTACCTGTTGCCCGACAGCCGATGCCTCACACATGCCCCCTGCCCACAGCCACTGCCCCACAAGTACCTCCTGCTAAACAGCCACTGCGCCACGAATGTGTTGTACCCCAAAGCCAGTGCCCACCCTTGCCTCCTGCCCCATAGACAGTGCCCCATACGTGACTATTACCCCACAGCCAGTGCCCCAGACATGTCTCCTGCCCCACAACCAGTGCCCCAAACATGCCTTTTGCCCCACAACAAGTGCCCTACATATGCCTCCTGTCCCACAGCCAGAGCCCCACACATGCCTCCTGCCCCACAGCCAGTGATCCATACATGCCTCCTGCCCCACAGCCGTTGCCCCACACGTGCCTCTTGCTCCAAAGCCATTGCCCCACACATGCCTCCTGCTCCACACCAAGTGTCCTAAACATGCCTCCTGCCCCACAGCCAGTGCCCCACATATGCCTTCTGCCCTACAGCCGTTGCCCCACACGTACCTCCTGCCCTATAGCCAGTGCCGTACACATGCCTCCTACCCCAAAGCCGGTGCCCCACACATGCTTCCTGCCCCACAGTCGTTGCCCAACACATACCTCCTGCCTAACAGCTAGTTCCCCATACATGCCTCCTGCCCCACAGCCGTTGCCCCATACGTGCCTCCTGCCCCACAGCCAGATCCCTACACGTGCCTCGTGCTCCACACCCAGTGCCCCACACATGCCTCCTGCCGCACAGCCAGTGCCCCACACATGTCTCCTGCCCCACAGCCAGTGCCCCACACATGCCTTCTGCCCCACAGCCAGTGCCCTACATATGCCTCCTGCCCCACAGCCAGTGTCCCACACGTGCCTTCTGCAACAGAGCCAGTGCCCCACACATGTCTCCTTCCCCACAGCAAGTGCCCCACACATGCCTCCTGTCCCACAGCCAGTGAACACCATATGCCTCCTCCCCCACAGCCATTGCTCACACGTGCCTCCTGCCCCATAGCCAGTGCCCAACACATGCCTCCTTCCCCACACCCAGCGCCCCACATATGCCTCCTGCCCCACAGCCAGTGCTCCAAACATGCCTCCTCCACCACAGCCAGTTCCCCACACATACCTCCTGCCCCACAGCCAATGCCCTATATATGCCTAATGCCCCAGAGCCATTTCCCCACACATGCCTCCTGCCCTAAACCCAGTGCACCACACATGCCTCCTACGCCACACTCAGTACCCCGTACATGCCTCCTGCTCCACAGCCGTTGCCCTACACGTGCCTTTTGCCAGACAGCCAGTGCCCCACACATGCCTCCTGCCCCACACCCAGTGCCCCACACATGCCTCCTGCCCCACAGCCAGTGCCCAACAAATGCCTCCTGCCCCACAGCCAGTGCCCCACACGTGCCTCCTGCCCCACAGCCAGTGCCGTGCACATGCCTTCTGCCCCATAGCCAGTGCCCCACACATGCCTCCTGCCCAGCAAGCCAGTGCCCCATACATGCCTCCCGCCCCACCGCCGTTGCCCTACACGTACCTAATGCCCCACACCACCAAGTGCCCCAAACATGCCTCCTGCCCCACACCCAGTGCCCCACACATGCCTCCTGCCCTAAAAACAGTGCCCCACAAATGCCTCCTACCCTACAGTTAGTGCCCTACATATGACCCCTGCCCAACAGCCAGTGTCAAAAACATGCCTCCTGCCCCATAACCAATGCCCCACACGTGCCTCCTGCCCCATAGCCAGTGCATCACACATGTCTCCTACCCCACAGCCATTGCCCCACACATACCTTCTGCCCCACACTACCCAGTGCCGTGCACATGACTCCTGCCCCACAGACAGTGCCCTAAACATGCCTCCTGCCAAACAGGCATTGCCCCACATGTGCCTCCTGCCCCATAGCCAGTGCCCTACACCTGTCTCCTGCCCCACAGAGAGAGCCTTACACATGCCTTCTACCACACAGCCAGTGCCCAAAACATGCCTCCTGCCCCACAGCCAGTACCCTACACATGCGTCCTGCCCCACAGCCAATACCCCACACATGCCTTCTGCCCCACACCACCCAGTGGCCTTCATGCCTCTTGCCCCACACCTAGTGCCCGACACATGCCTCCTGCCCTACAGCCAGTTCCCTACATATGAATTCCTGCCCAACAGCCGGTGCTCCACACATGCCTCCTGCCCTACAGCCAGTACCCTACATATGCCTCTTGCCCCACAGCCATTGCCCCACACATGCCTCCTGCACCACACTCAGTTCCCCACACATCCCTCCTGCCCCACACCCAGCGCCCCACACATGCCACCTGCCCCACAGCCGTTGCCCCACGCGTGCCTCCTGCCCCACAGCCAGTGACCCACACATGCCTTTTGCCTCACACCCAGTGCCCTACATATGCCTTTTGCCCCAGAGCCAGTGCCCCGCATATGCCTTATGCCATACCGCCGTTGCCCCACACGTGCCTCCTGTCCCACAGCTAGTGTCCTGCACATGCCTCCTGTCTTAGAGCTAGTGGGTCACACATGCCTCCTGCCCCACAGCCAGTGCTCCACACACGTCTCCTACCTCACAGCCAGTGCCCCACTTATGCCCCTGCCCCAAAATCATTGCCTCATACGTGCCTCCTGCACCACAGCCACTGCCTTCACATGCCATTAGCTCCACACCCAGTGCCCCAAACATGTCTCCTGCCCCACAGCAAGTGCCTCACACATGCCTTCTTCCCCACAGCCAGTGCCCTACATATGCCTCCTGCCCCACAACCAGTGCCCTAGACGTGCCTCCTGCCCCACAGCCAGTGTAATACATATATCTTCTGCCCAACAGCCAGTGACCCAAACATGTCTCCTACCCTACACCCAGTGCCCTACACATGCCTCCTGCCCTAGACCCATTGCCAAATACATACCTCCTGCCCCAGAGCAAGTGCCCTACGTATGCTTCGTGCTCAACACCCAGTGCACTAGAAATGCCTCCTGCCCCACAGCCAGTGCCCCACACATGTCTTGTGCCCCACAGCCAGTGCCCCACACATGCCTTCTGCCCCACAGCCAGTGCCCTACATATGCCTCCTGCCCCAAAGCCAGTGCCCCATACGTGCCTCCTGCCCCAATGCCAGTGCCCTACACATGTCAGCTGCACCACAGCTAGTGCCCCACACATGTCTCCTGCCGTACAGCCAGTGAACATCATATCCCTCCTCCCACACAGCCACTGCCCCACACGTGCCTCCTGCCAAACAGCCAGTGCCCCACACATGCCTCCTGCCCCACAGCCAGTGCCCCACACATGCCTTCTGCCCCACAGCCAGTGCCCTACATATGCCTCCTGCCCCAAAGCCAGTGCCCCATACGTACCTCCTGCCCCAGAGCCAGTGCCCTACACATGTCTCCTGCACCACATCTAGTGCCCCACACATGCCTCCTGCCCTACAGCCATTGAACATCATATTCCTCCTCCCACAAAGCCATTGCCCCACACGTGCCTCCTGCCCCACACCCAGTGCCCTACATATGCCTCATGCCCCACACATGGCTCCTGCCCCATTGCCACTACCCCACACATGGCTCCTGCCTCACAGCCAGTGCCCCACACATGCTTCCTGCACCACAACAAGTGCCCGCCACATGCCTCCTGCCTCACAGCTAGTGCCCTATATATGCCTCCTGCCCCACAGCCATTGCTTCACACATGCCTCCTGCCCTACACCCGGTGCCCCACACATGCCTCCTGCCCAACACTCGGTGCTCCACACATGCCTCCTGCCCCACAGCCGTTGCCTCACACGTGCCTCCTGCCCCACAGCCAGTGCCCCACACGTGCCTAAAGCCCGACATCCAGTGCCCTACACATGCCTTCTGCCCCACACCACCCAGTACCCCACAGCCAGTGCCTGTCACATGCCTCTTGCCTCACAGCCAGTGCCCTACATATGCCTCCTGCCCCACAGCCATTGCCGAACACATGCCTCCTACCCTACACCCAGTGCCTCACACATGCCTCCTGCCCCACAATCTGTGCCACACACATGTCTCCTACCCCACAGCCAATGCCCTAAACGTGCTTCCTGCCCAACAGCCAGTGCCCCACACGTGCCTCCTGCCCCATAATCAGTGCCCCACAGATGTCTCCTGCCCCACAGCCAGTGCCCCACACATGCCCTCTGCCCCACAGCCAGTGCCAGGCTTATGACGTTTACCTGACAGCCAGTGCCCTACATATGCCTCCTGCCCCAAAGCCAGTGCCCCATACGTGCCTCCTGCCCCAGAGCCAGTGCCCTACACATGTCAGCTGCACCACAGCTAGTGCCCCACACATGTATCCTGCCGTACAGCCAGTGAACATCATATCCCTCCTCCCACACAACCACTGCCCCACACATGCCTCCTGCCAAACAGCCAGTGCCCCACACATGCCTCCTGCCCCACAGCCAGTGCCCCACACATGCCTTCTGCCCCACAGCCAGTGCCCTACATATGCCTCCTGCCCCAAAGCCAGTGCCCCATACGTGCCTCCTGCCCCAGAGCCAGTGCCCTACACATGTCTCCTGCACCACAGCTAGTGCCCCACACATGCCTCCTACCCTACAGCCATTTAACATCATATTCCTCCTCCCACAAAGCCATTGCCCCACACGTGCCTCCTGCCCCATACCCAGTGCCCCACATATGCCTCCTGCCCCACACATGGCTCCTGCCCCATTGCCACTACCCCACACATGGCTCCTGCCTCACAGCCAGTGCCCCACACATGCTTCCTGCACCACAACCAGTGACCACCACATGCCTCCTGCCTCACAGCCAGTGCCCTATATATGCCTCCTGCCCCACAGCCATTGCTTCACACATGCCTCCTGCCCTACACCCGGTGCCCCACACATGCCTCCTGCCCAACACTCGGTGCTCCACATATGCCTCCTGCCCCACAGCCGTTGCCTCACACGTGCCTCCTGCCCCACAGCCAGTGCCCCACACGTGCCTAAAGCCCGACATCCAGTGCCCTACACATGCCTTCTGCCCCACACCACCCAGTACCCCACAGCCAGTGCCTGTCACATGCCTCTTGCCTCACAGCCAGTGCCCTACATATGCCTCCTGCCCCACAGCCATTGCCGAACACATGCCTCCTACCCTACACCCAGTGCCTCACACATGCCTCCTGCCGCACAATCTGTGCCACACACATGTCTCCTACCCCACAGCCAATGCCCCTAACGTGCTTCCTGCCCAACAGCCAGTGCCCCACACGTGCCTCCTGCCCCCAATCAGTGCCCCACAGATGTCTCCTGCCCCACAGCCAGTGCCCCACACATGCCCTCTGCCCCACAGCCAGTGCCAGGCATATGACGTTTACCTGACAGCCAGTGCCCTACATATGCCTCCTGCCCCACAGCCAGTGCCCCACAAATCTCCGCTGCCCCAGAGTGGGTGCTCCACACATGCCTCATGCCCCGCAGCCAGTGCCCTACATATGACTCTTGCCCCACAGCCATTGCCCCACACATGCCACCTGCTACACACACAGTTCCCCACACATGCCTCCTGCCCTACACCCAGTGCCCCACACATACCTTCCGCTCCATAGCCGTTGCTCCAGACGTGCCTCTTGCCCACAGCCAGTGACCCACACATGCCTTTTGCCCCACAGCCAGTGCCCTACACATGCCTCCTGCTCCAGAGCCAGTGCCCCACACATGCCTCCTGCCCCACAGCCAGTGCCCCACACGTGTCTCCTGCTCCACAGCCAGTGCCCTACACATGTCTTGTGCTCCACAACCAGTGCCCCACACATGCCACCTGCCCCACAGCCAGTGCCCTACACATGCCTCCTGCCCCACAGCCAGTGCCCCACACATGTCTTCTGCCCCACAGCGAGTGCCTCACACATGCCTTCTGCCCCACAGCCAGTGCCCTACATATGCCTCCTGCCCCACAACCAGTGCCCTGGACGTGCCTCCTGCCCCACAGCCATTGCAATACACATGTCTTCTGCCCCACAGCCAGTGACCCAAACATGACTCCTGCCCCACAACCATTTCCCCATACATGCCTCCTGCCCTACAGCCGTTACCCCGCACGTGCCTTCTGCCCCAGAGACAGTGCCATACACATGCCTTCTGCCCCACACCCAGTGCCCTACACATGCCTCCTGTTCCACAGCCAGTGCCTCTCACATACCTCCTGCCCTACGTCCGTTGCCACACACGTGCCTCCTGCCCCACAGCCAGTGCCCTACATATGCCTCCTACCCCAAGGCCAGTGCCCCACACATGCCTTCTGCCCCAAAGGCGTTGCCCCACATATGCCTCGTGCCCCACAGGCGTTGCCAAATATGTCTCCTGCCCTACAATCAGTGCCCTACATATGCCTCGTGTTCCATACCCAGTGCCCCACACATGCTTTCTGCCCCACAGCCATTGCCCCACACATGTCTTCTGCCCCACAGTCAGTGCCCCACACATGCCTTCTGCCGCAGAGCCAGTGGCCTACATATGCATCCTGCCTCACAGCCAGTGCTCCACACGTGCCTCCTGCCCCAGAGCCAGTGCCCTACATATGCCTCCTGCCCTACACCCAGAGTCCCACACGTGCCTCCTGCCCCACACCTGGTGCCCCGAGCATGCCTCCTTCCCCAAAGCCGTTGCCCCATACGTGCCTCCTGGCCCACTGCTAGTGCCTCACAGCCAGTGCCCCACATATGCCTTCTTCCCAGCAGCCAGTACCCTATAAATGATTCCTGCCCCACAGTCAGTGCCCCGCAAGTGCCTCTTGACCCACAGCTAGTGCCCCACACGTACCTCCTGTCCCACAGCCAGTGCCCCAAAAGTGCCTCTTGCCCAACAGCCAGTGCCCCACACATGCCTTCTGCCCCAAAAATAGTGCCCTACATATGACTCCTGCCCCACAACCAGTGCCCTACATATGCTCCTACCCCAGAGCCATTGCCCCACACATGCCTCCTGCCACACACCCAGTTCCCCACACCTGCCTCTTGCCCCACAGCCAGTGCCCTACGCATTCCCCTGCCCCACAGCCAGTGCCCTACACATGCCTCCTGCCCCACAGCCAGCGCCCCAAACGTGTTTCCTGCCCCACAGTATCCGGCAGCTGCAGGAATACGGCATCCTGGACTACTTGTACCGCCAGGGTGTGTCCAACTCCAGCGAGTGCCTGAAGCCCATCACTGCCACCCTGCCAGACTCCACCCGAGCGCTCGCACGGCGCGGTATACCGTGAATCACACACACACACACACACACACACACACATACACACACACACACACACACACACACACACACACACACACACACACACACACACACACACACACACACACACACACACACACACACACACACACACACACACACACACACACACACACACACATTATATACATGTAATGAGCACTGATGATAATATAATGAATATAATAACGATATCATATATACTGATTGCAATGAGAAATAGTCTCGACTGTATATCTGTTTTCAGATCAATGTAGGCGTTCACAAACTCTCTTCTCCCAAGGTCTGGGGCTGGCGTGTGTGGCTTTCGTGGTTGAGCTGCTGCTGTTGCTGCTGGCCTCCCAGGACCCCCAGGGAGGATGGGACCCACCGTCAGGAGGGGCCTCTCCTGGTGGCGTCATCACCCCCTTCCCCCATCAAGAGTTGCGCTGCCCTTAAATCCTCAGATGAAAGTCGGCCACCTCACTCCTCCCCGAGATCACACACAGTCAGGACACCGAAGCATTATTGGAACCTCTTCGGTTTGATGGAGATGGAAACAGAAGAAGGAGTCACGCGGGGAGTGCTCATCCTCCTCGAAGGCTCAGATTGGGGTGTCTAAATGTGTGTGGATGTAACCAAGATGAGAAAAGAGGAGAGATAGGTGGTATGTTTGAGAAAAGGAACCTGGAGGTTTTGGCTCTGAGTAAAACGAAGCTCCAGGGTAAAGGGGAAGAATGGTTTGGGAATGTCTTCGGAGTAAAGTCAGGGGTTAGTGAGAGGACAAGAGCAAGGGAAGGAGTAGCACTACTCCTGAAACAGGAGTAGTGGGAGTATGTGATAGAGTGTAAGAAAGTAAATTCTAGATTGATATGGGTAAAACTGAAAGTTGATGGAGAGAGATGGGTGATTATTGGTGCATATGCACCTGGGCATGAGAATAAAGGTCATGAGAGGCAAGTGTTTTGGGAGCAACTGAATGAGTGTGTTAGTGGATTTGATGCACGAGACCGGGTTATAGTGATGGGTGATTTGAATGCAAAGGTGAGTAATGTGATTTATGTGTTGAAAAAGGACTGGTGATTGTGAATACCTGGTTTAGAAAGAGATATACATAAGTGTACGTATGTAAGTAGGAGAGATGGCCAGAGAGCGTTATTGGATTACGTGTTAATTGACAGGCGCGCGAAAGAGAGACTTTTGGATGTTAATGTGCTGAGAGGTGGAACTGGAGGTATGTCTGATCATTATCTTGTGGAGGCAAAGGTGAAGATTTGTAGAGGTTTTCAGAAAAGAAGAGAGAACGTTAGGGTGAAGAGAGTGGTGAGAGTAAGTGAGCTTGGGAAGGAGACTTGTGTGAGGAAGTACCAGGAGAGACTGAATACAGAATGGAAAAAGGTGAGAACAAAGGAGGTAAGGGGAGTGGGGGAGGAATGGGATGTATTTAAAGAGGCACTGATGGCTTGCGCAAAAGATGCTTGTGGCATGAGAAGGGTGGGAGGTGGGCAGATTAGAAAGGGTAGTGAGTGGTGGGATGAAGAAGTAAGATTATTAGTGAAAGAGAAGAGAGAGGCATTTGGACGATTTTTGCAGGGAAATAATGCAAATGAGTGGGATATGTATAAAAGAAAGAGACAGGAGGTCAAGAGAAAGGTGCAAAAGGTGAAAAAGAGTGCAAATTAGAGTTGGGGTGAGAGAGTATCATTAAATTTTAGGGAGAATAAAAAGATGTTTTGGAAGGAGGTAAATAAAGTGCGTAAGGCAAGGGAACAAATGGGAACTTCAGTGAAGGGGGCAAATGGGGAGGTGATAACAAGTAGTGGTGATGTGAGATGGAGATGGAGTGAGTATTTTGAAGGTTTGTTGAATGTGTTTGATGATAGAGTGGCAGATAGAGGGTGTTTTGGTCGAGGTGGTGTGCAAAGTGAGAGGGTCAGGGAAAATGATTTGGTAAACAGAGAAGAGGTAGTAAAAGCTTTGCGAAAGATGAAAGCCGGCAAGGCTGCGGGTTTGGATGGTATTGCAGTGAAATTTATTAAAAAAGGGGGTGACTGTATTGTTGACTGGTTGGTAATTTTATCTAATGTATGTATGATTCATGGTGAGGTGCCTGAGGATTGGCGGAATGCTTGCATAGTGCCATTGTACAAAGGCAAAGTGGATAAGAGTGAGTGCTCAAATCACAGAGGTATAAGTCTGTTGAGTATTCCTGGTAAATCATATGGGAGGGTATTGATTGAGAGGGTGAAGGCATGTACAGAACATCAGATTGGGGAAGAGCAGTGTGGTTTCAGAAGTGGTAGAGGATGTGTGGATCAGGTGTTTGCTTTGAAGAATGTATGTGAGAAATACTTAGAAAAGCAAATGGATTTGTATGAAGCATTTATGGATCTGGAGAAGGCATATGATAGAGTTGATAGAGATGCTCTGTGGAAGGTATTAAGAATATATTGTGTGGGAGGCAAGTTGTTAGAAGCAGTGAAAAGTTTTTATCGAGGATGTAAGGCATGTGTACGTGCGGGAAGAGAGGAAGGTGATTGGTTCTCAGTGAGTGTAGGTTTGCGGCAGGGGTGTGTGATGTCTCCATGGTTGTTTAATTTGTTTATGGATGGGGTTGTTCGGGAGGTGAATGCAAGTGTTTTGGAAAGAGGGGCAAGTATGCAGTCTGTTGTGGATGAGAGAGCTTGGGAAGTGAGACAGTTGTTGTTCGCTGATGATACAGCGCTGGTGGCTGATTCATGTGAGAAACTGCAGAATCTGTTGACTGAGTTTGATAAAGTGTGCGAAAGAAGAAAGTTGAGAGTAAATGTGAATAAGAGTAAGGTTATTAGGTACAGTAGGGTTGAGGGTCAAGTCAATTGGGAGTTAAGTTTGAATCGAGAAAAACTGGAGGATGTGAAGTGTTTTAGATATCTGGGAGTGGATTTGGCAGCGGATGGAACCATGGAAGCGGAAGTGAATCATAGGGTGGGGGAGGGGGCGAAAATTCTGGGAGCCTTGAAGAATGTTTGGAAGTCAAGAACATTATCTCCGAAAGCAAAAATGGGTATGTTTGAAGGAATAGTGGTTCCAACAATGTTGTATGGTTGCGAGGCGTGGGCTATGGATAGAGTTGTGCCCAGGAGGGTGGATGTGCTGGAAATGAGATGTTTGAGGACAATATGTGGTGTGAGGTTGTGTGATCAAGTAATAATAGGGTAAGAGAGATGTGTGGTAATAAAAAGAGTGTGGTTGAGAGAGCAGAAGAGGGTGTTTTGAAATGGTTTGGTCACATGGAGAGAATGAGTGAGGAAAGATTGACCAAGAGGATATACGTGTCAGAGGTAGAGGGAACGAGGAGAAGTGGGAGACCAAATTGGAGGTGGAAAGATGGAGTGAAAAAGATTTTGAGTGATCGGGGCCTGAACATGCAGGAGGGTGAAAGGCGTGCAAGGAATAGAATGAATTGGAACGATATGGTATACCGGGGTGGACGTGCTGTCAATGGATTGAATCAGGACATGTGAAGCGTCTGGGGTAAACCATGGAAAGTTCTGTGGGGCATGGATGTGGAAAGGGAGCTGTGGTTTCGGTGCATTATTACATGACAGCTAGAGTCTGAGTGTGAACGAATGTGGCCTTTGTTGTCGTTTCCTAGCGCTACCTCGCACACATGAGGGGGGAGGGGGCTGCTATTCCATGTGTGACGGGGTGGCAATGGGGATAAATAAAGGCAGACAGTATGAATTATGTACATGTGGATATATGTATATGCCTGTGTGTGTATATATATGTGTACATTGAGATGTATAGGTATGTATATTTGCGTGTGTGGACGTGTATGTATATACATGTGTATGTGGGTGGGTTGGTCCATTCTTTCGTCTGTTTCATTGCGCTACCTCGCTAACGTGGGAGACAGCGACAAAGCAATATATATATATATATATATATATATATATATATATATATATATATATATATATATATATATATATATATATATATATATATATATATATATATATATATATATATATACCGGAAGTTTCTATGTTATTTGACAAGCGGTCATTAGAATATTTGCTGGTCGATTTTTTATAATCATCGTTTAATATATTTCAAACCTAAAATGATAGATAAATGAGAATGAATCCTAAGTACAATGCATTTCATCGGCTAATATCCATCATCAAATTATCATTATCGTCTTTAAAATAAGAGGATTATATCACCATATGTTCTAACAAGGTTTGGTATCATTATACATGTTCCAACCTTGTGTTGTAACAAGGTTTGGTATCAGTATACATGTTCTAACCATATGTTCTAACAAGGTTTGGTATCATTATACATGTTCCAACCTTGTGTTCTAACAAGGTTTGGTATCATTATACATGTTCCAACCTTGTGTTCTAACAAGGTTTGGTATCATTATACATGTTCCAACCTTGTGTTCTAACAAGGTTTGGTATCAGTATACATGTTCTAACCATATGTTCTAACAAAGTCTGGTATCAACATACGTTTTAATCATATGTTCAAACAAAGTTTGGTATCACTTCATTTTGCCTTACCATCGAAAATTAGAATTAAGAATCGCATTGGCTTGTGAATGATAATGATAATAATGATAATAATAATGTTGATAATAATAATAATGATAATAATAATAATGATAATAATAATAATAATAATAATAATAATAATAATAATAATAATAATAATAATAATAATAATGATAATAATAATAATAATAATAATAATAATAACAATAAAAATCATGATGATGATAATAATAATATTGATAATGATGATAATAATGATATTGATGAAAGTAATAATAATAGTAATAATAATAATGATAATGATGATAATTATAAAAATAATGATAATAATAACAATGATAATAATAATAATGATGAAAGTAATGATAATGATAATAATAAGTGATAGCAATGATAATAATAGCAATAATGGTTAGTTATTCGTTCACTTTTGAAACGACTTGTCAAAGATTAAGTTGTGTTGACAAGGACAAAGATGTGACAGTTCATTATGCAGGAAGTTACAATGACAGTTGTGTTGATGCAAAGCTTGATTACTTGTACCTGACAATCACTACGACTATGGTTACCTATGAGGCTTTTTCTTTTTTATAGAATTCATTTCAATTTTCTCTATGTTCCGTACGGTAGGGGGTCAGGTGGCTTATCCAACCCCCACGGTCAACTACGCTAAATGATTGGATTCAAATGGATTAACTTGCATGGAAAAATCTTTTTTTCTTAATGATAAGAAGGTTAACTAACATTAAAACAGTGAATCTAAAGGTAGGTAAATCACAAATGTGATTTTTGTCAGGGAGGGGATCCGAGACTGCGAAGAGTTGTGAGGGAGACGCGCCAGTCTGGTCATTGTTGAGATTAAGTTTTATCCGTCGACAGAAAGAAGGAATCAGCAACACATGCAAGCGTAAGTCACGAGGGTAGTCTTGTGTTCGAGAGGAGCGACGAGGTTCTTCGTGGAGAACTCCTTCTTGAAGCCACAATGTTGTTGTCGGCTGTGTCATTCCTCAACGATATTGTCATGTGTGGTGAGCGGTGGGTATGCCGAGGCAATCCGTCATCATCATCATCAGATCTCTGCCAGTCAGGTCCCTTTTTTTTGGCACTTGATGAAGACCTTACTTTACCGCTTGTGCTGTAAGCTGTGGTCTGGTAGGGTCTGAAACACCACCCGAATTACTCGTTCTCTTAAATAGTCTTTCTCTATTAGAAGTGCTTGAGAAATAGATAAATGATACGCACGTGGGACTTATCTATCAGTGCTTAGGTTTCTCAGCAGCCGGGCCGTCATAGGCATGTCTCTCATCCAGAGTTGGCACCTTCATGGGCACAAAATGCCTGTACATGATCACCTGGTCCAGGAAGGCCAGCACCATCCCACCAGTCAAGATGCTGAAGCACCATATGGTACCAAGGTTTGTGTAGACGTATGACACGAAGATGGGGCCCAGGATCCGGGACAGACTCCCAACAGCTGTCAGAATCCCCATCCATACGCCTTGCGGCTTGGGGCCCAGGATCTTGGAGAATATAGACTGTTGGACGGCCAGAGCCACGGGGTAACCGATGACAACGATAGTGAATGCGATGATGAGTTGAGCCTCGGGAAGCTGGGGTGTGGAAATGCACCATTCCTGCTCATCCACGGGACAACCCTTGCAATTGGCCGCGGCAATAACGGAAGTGTGAGTAGATCCATCTATGGCGTCGAACGTGGATTCAGAGGCCATAAGTACGGTGGTCATTTCCGTTGTCGCAGTATCGTTGTTGTCCTGGCAAATCTGTGGAGGGATGGGAGTGTTTCCCCAGGGTAAGAAGAGGAAAGTCCCTATCACGAGCGGAATGAACCCTATGATCAGCATCACCTTCCTCTCATCGAACCTCTTGATGAGGAAGCCGTTGAAGACGTACATGCCAATGGATAGGATGCCAGCGGCGGCAAGGGCAATGCCTACAACGACCACGGCCTCCTTCTCCGTCCACCTGTACTGGTCCATGACGAAGGGCACGGCCAGGGTCTCCAGCAGAACGTAGATGAAAAGTGCAAAGAAGAAAGAGAAGAGGATTGACCCCAGGGCTAAGTAATCAGGCTTGGGCAACTTGACATTCTCATCTTTCTCTCTCTTCGCCTTCAACAGCTCTCGTTCCTTCTCCGCAATGTTGTATTCCTGCGAAAAAAACACTAATGTAATCTCGTAAACGCCTCTATAGTTTCTTATATTTCAGTCGTGCACATATCATGGTAAGGAAGGTTACAATACTACAGTTTATAGGGAATTATCAGTTTACGGACACACTTGTTAAAGTTGATAGATGCTCTTATTTCAAAATTTCGCGTTTTCTAGAGTGGCGATAATTTCTGCCGAAACACATCCGCTGACCTAATATGCTTAACGGGGAAACAGTTACTTCTTGGGCAAGTACTGGACCAAATAACTCCAGATATTGATACAAGCTTCTCGCCAGCCTCCGATACCGCTTTCAAAAGCTCGGAGTACTGAGCGCGACGGGTGGAATCAGAGCACCGCGCCTCCTGACGACTTCGAGATGTGTGGAAAGTGTTTACGGCTCACCTGGAAGATGTACGGAGTGAGGAGGATGAGGTTGATCAAGCCCAGGAAGGACGCAACCCAGCCCGCCGCCGTGTACCCGTCCAGCAGGAACCAACCGGAGCGATCATCCGGGGCGTCAGGTATGGTCATGGTGAGAACCGCCTGAATGACTGAAAACAACATGGTTAATAGTGAGAGGAGGAGGAGGAGGAGGAGGAGGAGGAGGAGGAAGAGGAAGGCTGGCAGAATTGGCACTGCAGTAACGAGACACTGAGTCACAGGGAAAGGATATTATAGAGGCCGTAGGGCCTTCCTCACCATGGAAGAGGGTGGAGTGAGGGCGTGACCTGATCACAACCTTTTAAGTTTTTGAACCATCTTGGTGAGTTAGGGAAGAGTTCTTCGAGAGATTTAGAGACAGGACAGGCAGATGACATAACCTGAAATACAGAAAGAAACAATCAAAACGAAAATGTAGAGAACAACATTTTCAGTGCCAGAGAGGTGAATAAATGGAATACACTGAAGGAGGAAATAACAAAGGTGAACAGTATACAAAATCTTTGAGAATGTTGTATAATAATAGAGAGGGTTTAAGAGATGAGGGCCCCAACGAATGTAAGCCTCCCTTCCATTACAGCCCAAATAGGTAATAACACGAAATGGAACGTAGAAAGCCAAGTGGAAGACAATACAGCACCCAGTACAACTAAACATGGGATGGGGATGAATACTTTGAAACCACTGTAAATGTTTGAGGAGACATAAGATTGCAGTTGGATCTATATAAAAAAAATGGATCATATGAACATTGTGTACTCCACTTGATTACCTCCTTGTGAAGAGAATTATTGTTCGAGAGGGTGTAGTGCCAAGGAAGTGGAAGACAACGAATTCTGTGCTTATTTTCAAGAGAGGAGAGTCGGGTATTACACTGATGCACAGACTAATATCTCTAACGACTGTGGTCTGTGAAATGCTGGAAAAGATAATCAGAAAGGAAATGAATTATATCTTACCTGGGAAAAACACTAGCTTAGTTAGAAGCAAAGAGGGCTGAGAGGAAGATGCGTTACTAATATCTTAAGACATCTACGATAGTGTGAGTTCTGCCTCAAGTTTGATAGCTGGATGGATGGATTTGGTGTACCTGGGTTAACGGGAGGCATCTGAGATTTTCCCAAACAAGAAAGTGGTAAACAAGTTGGGTTTCTAGGAAGGCATGAGAGGGCTAGCTTTCTTAGTCCATTGAAAACAGTGGAAGGAAACAGAGGAAGCATGTCAGTAGAAGCCTTTACTGAATGGGTTGGAGCAAACCAATGGCGTGCCGCAGGGTCATTCTTAGGGCCTTTGCTATCCATGATCCATGCTAATGACATACCAGCAGGACTGGATTCATGCTTATAAATGTTTGCGAATGATGCCAAAGAATGTAGAAATGACACCACTAACCAAAGAATAACAAGTTAGTTACAGACACCATTAACAGGAGACAAGCTGACACCTCTAATAGCAGACAAGTTAGCAACAGAAGACACCACCAACAACAGAGGACACAACGAACAAGAAACAAACAGACAATAGAATACACCACTTCCAAGAAACACATTAACAACAGAAGACACCACAAAAAAGAGACAAACTAACAACAGAAACACCACTAACAACAGATAATGCCACTAAGAACAGAAGACTCAACTAACAAGAGACAAATTAACAATGGAAAACACCACTAACAACAGATAATGTCACTAACAACAGAAGACTCAGCTAACAAGAGACAAACTAACAATAGAAGTCGCCACTAAGAACAGACACACAGCAGCAACAAAGTGGAACTGACCGGGTCCGATGACAAAGCCTAGGGCCTGGGAGGCGGCGATGATGGATATGGCGATGGTGCGTTCCTTCATGGTGGTGGAGGCAACTACATAAGACCGGCAGAGCGTCACGTTAGCTGTTGATTACAGACATATTTTGCTATGTTTTCCCCTTATGGCATACAACTACACATGTGTCTTGTCCTCAGAACAAGTTGTCACACATTAGTGGATCGTTTCGCATCTCGTCGGACATCCTATGTGTTATTTCCTCACAGCACTCATAACACTTGTGTCTTTTACTCACAGTACGAGGCACACAGACAGAAGATGTAGAACAGTCAGTTGATATACTAGGGAAGATACATAGATAAAGCGCTGCTTTTGCTCTCACCCTATGCCATTCTACACACATCTGGTATTTCTTCATGTAAGGCTTTTTTCCAAAATCAGTTACTCTCACTACTTTTTTCTCATCAACATTATTCACCCTCGGCTCCTACAAGATAGTATCAAACATCCCACCAGCTGCCCCTGTCAACACATATCCAAGGTCTCTCGTTTACATGCTTATCAGTCAATATATAATCGAAAAATGTCCGATGGCCATCTCTCCTAATCGCATGTGCATGCTTGTATATATACCGCATTTAGACCAGGTATTCCCAATCACCAGTCCTTTTCCAGTACACAACTCCTTCAGCTGTTCACCATTTCCATTCATAACACTGAATACCCAGTGGCTCTCACTTATACTTTCAACTACCACATTACTCACCCTCATATTTGAATCACCCATCATTGATATTCGGTCTCCTACATTAAAACTGCTGACACACTCACTTAGCTGCACCCAAAACACTTGCTTCTCATGAACTTTCATCTCATGGTGAGATGCATAAACACCAATAAAATCCATATCTCGCCATCCACTTTGTTTAACCATATCAATCTAGATTTTACTTCCTTACAATCCCACAGTTTCAGGAATAGAACTACTCCGTTCTTAGCATCTGATGTTTCACAATCCTCTTACTTCACATCTGACATTTCCTAACCATTCCTCCCCTTTACCCTTGATCTTTGATTCGCTCAGAGCCAGAATATCTAGGTTTCTTTCCTCAAACACACTACCTATCTCTCCTCTTTTCTCATCTTGGTTACTTTCACACACATTCAAACACCCAAGACTGAGCCTTCGAGGAGGATTGGCGTTACCCGCTTGGTTCCTACTGTTCCTTCTTTTAGAAACTGAAATACAAGACGAAGGGTTTGGAGTTAAAGCGCCCCACTCCCTCCCCTATTAGCTGTCTTTCACAGTGGTAGGATACATATATAACCTTATCATAGTTTTTTCACGGTAAGATAATACTAGTAATCTAACAACATAGGGCTTAATTACAGTTTTTACATGTTGAGATATTATTGATTAACAGTAACACATTGTATATATTCATCATCCATATATATGAGAAACGTGGGAGATGGGCAGATTACAAACGGTAGTGAGTGGTGGGATGAAGAAGTAAGACTATTAGTGACAGAGAAGAGAGAGGCATTTGCACGATTTTTGCAGGGAAATAATGCAAATGAGTGGGAGATGTATAAAAGAAAGAGGCAGGAGGTCAAGAGAAAGGTGCAAGAGGTGAAAAAGAGGGCAAATGAGAGTTGTGGTGAGAGAGTATCATTAAATTTAAGGGAAAATAAAAAGATGTTTTGGAAGGAGGTAAATAAAGTGCGTAAGACAAGGGAGCAAATGGGAACTTCAGTGAAGGGCGCAAATGGGGAGGTTATAACAAGTAGTGGTGATGTGAGAAGGAGATGGAGTGAGTATATATATATATATATATATATATATATATATATATATATATATATATATATATATATATATATATATATATATATATATATATATATATATATATATATATATCTTAATTATCTATTTCTTATTTTACTATGTCGCTGTCTTCCGCGTTAGCGAAGTAGCGCAAGGAAACAGACGAAAGAATGGCCCAACCCACCCACATACACATGCATATATATACACATCCATACACGCACATATACATACCTATACATTTCAACGTATACATATGCATATACGTGTACAGACATATACATATATAAACATGTACAAAATTCATATTTGCTGCCTTTATTCATTTCCGTCGCCAACCCCCTCCCTCCGCACGTGTGCGAGGTAGCACTAGGAAAAGACAACAAAAGCCACATTCGTTCACACGCAGTCTCGTGCTGTCATGTATAATGCACTGAAATCACAGCTCCCTTTCCACATCCAGGCCCCACAAAACTTTCCATGGTTTACCCCAGACGCTTCACATGCGCTTGCTTAACTCAATGACAGCACGTCGACCCCGGTACACCACATCGTTCCAATTCACTCTATTCCTTGCACGCCTTTCACCCTCCTGCATGTTCAGGCCGCGATCACTCAAAATGTTTTTCACTCCATCTTTCCACCTCCAATTTGGTCTCCCACTTCTCGTTCCCTCCACCTCTGACACATATATCCTGTTGGTTAATCTTTCCTCACTCATTCTCTCCATGTGAACAAACCATTTCAAAACACCCTCTTCTGCTCTCTCACCCACACTCTTTTTGTTACCACGCATCTCTCTTACCCTATTATTACTTACACGATCAAACCCCCTCATACCACATATTGTCCTCAAACACCTCATATCCAGAACATCCACCCTCCTCTGCACAACTCTATCTATAGCCGACGCCTAGCAACCATATAACATTGTTGGAACCACTCTTCCTTCAAACATAGCCATTTTTACTTTCCTAGATAATGTTCTCGACTTCCACATATTTTTCAACGCTCCCAGAACTCTCGCCCCCTCCCCCCACCCTATGATTCACTTCTGTTTCCATGGTTCCATCCGCTGCCAAATTCACTCCCAGATATCTAAAACACTTCACTTCCTCCAGTTTTTCTCCATTCAAACTTACCTCCCAATTGACTTGTCCCTCAACCCTACTCTCCATAATAACCTTGCTCTTATTCACATTTACTCTCAGCTTTCCATTTTCATACACTTTACCAAACTCAGCCACCAGCTTCTGCAGTTTCTCAATCGAATCAGCCACCAGCGTTGTATCATCAGCAAACAACAACTGACTCACTTCCCATGCTCTCTTACCCACAACAGACTACATATTTGCCCCTCTTTCCAAAACTTGTGCATTCACCTCCCTAACAACCCTGTCCATAAACAAATTAAACAACCATGGAGACATCACACACCCCTGCCGTAAACCAACATTCACTGACAACCAATTACTTTCCTCTCTTCCTACATGTACACATGCCTTACATCCTCGATAAAAACTTTTCAGTGCTTCTAACAACTTGCCTCCCACACCATACATTCTTAATACCTTCCACATAGCATCCCTATCAACTCTATCATATGACTTCTCCAGATCCATAAATGCTACATACAAATCCATTTGCTTTTCTAAGTATTTCTCACATACATTCTTCAAAGCAAACACCTGATCCACACATCCTCTATCACTTCTGAAACCACACTGCTCTTTCCCAATCTGATGCTCTGTACATGCCCTGACCCTCTCAATCAATACCCTCCCATATAATTTCCCAGGAATACTCAACAAACTCATACCTCTGTAATTTGAGTACTTACTTTTATCACCATTGCCTTTGTACAATGGCACTATGCAAGCATTCCGCCAATCCTTAGGAACTTCACCATGAGTCTTACATACATTAGATAACCTTACCAACCAGTCAAGAATAGAGGCACCCTCTTTTTTGATAAATTCCACTGCAATACCATCCAAACCCGCTGCCTTGCCGGCTCTCATCTCCCGCAAAGCTTTTACTACATCATCTCTGTTTACCAAATCATTTTCTCTAACCCTCTCACTTTGCACACCATCTCGACCAAAACACCCTATGTCTGCCACTCTATCATCAAACACATTCAACAAACCTTCAAAATACTCACGGCATCTCCTTCTCACATCATCACTTCTTGTTATCACCTCCCCATTAGACCCCTTGACTGAAGTTCCCATTTGTTCCTTTGTCTTACGCACTTTATTTACATCCTTTCAAAATATCATTTCATTCTCCCTAAGATTTAATGATGCTCTCTCACCGCAACTATCATTTGTCCTCTTTTTCACCTTTTGCACCTTCCTCTTGACCTCCTAAGTCTTTCATTTATACATCTCCCAGTCATTTGCAAAAATCGTCCAAATGCCTCTCTCTTCTCTTTCACTAATAATATTACTTCCTCATCCCACCACTCACTACCCTTTCGAATCTGCCCACCTCCCACGCTTCTCATGCCACAAGCATCTTATGCGCATGCCTTCACTGTTTTCATATATATATATATATATATATATATATATATATATATATATATATATATATATATATATATATATATATATATATATATATATATATATATATATATATATATATATGGAGATGGAGTGAGTATTTTGAAGGTTTGTTGAATGTGTTCAACGATAGAGTGGCAGATATAGGGTGTTTTGGTCGAGGTGGTGTGGAAAGTGAGAGGGTTAGGGAAAATGATTTGGTAAACAGAGAAGAGGTAGTAAAAGCTTTGCGGAAGATGAAAGCCGGCAAGGCAGCAGGTTTGGATGGTATTGCAGTGGAATTTATTAAAAAAGGGGGTGACTGTATTATTGACTGGTTGGTAAGGTTATTTAATGTATGTATGACTCATGGTGAGGTGCCTGAGGATTGGCGGAATGCGTGCATAGTGCCATTGTACAAAGGCAAAGGGGATCAGAGTGAGTCCTCAATTTACAGAGGTATAAGTTTGTTGAGTGTTCCTGGTAAATTATATGGGAGGGTATTGATTGAGAGGGTGAAGGCATGTACAGAGCATCAGATTGGGGAAGAGCAGTGTGGTTTCAGAAGTGGTAGAGGATGTGTGGATCAGGTGTTTGCTTTGAAGAATGTATGTGAGAAATACTTAGAAAAGCAAATGGATTTGTATGTAGCATTTATGGATCTGGAGAAGGCATATGATAGAGTTGATAGAGATGCTCTGTGGAAGGTGTTAAGAATATATGGTGTGAGAGGCAAGTTGTTAGAAGCAGTGAAAAGTTTTTATCGAGGATGTAAGGCATGTGTACGTGTAGGAAGAGAGGAAAGTGATTGGTTCTCAGTGAATGTAGGTTTGCGGCAGGGGTGTGTGATGTCTCCATGGTTGTTTAATTTGTTTATGGATGGGTTGTTAGGGAGGTGAATGCAAGAGTTTTGGAAAGAGGGGCAAGTATGAAGTCTGTTGGGGATGAGAGAGCTTGGGAAGTGAGTCAGTTGTTGTTCGCTGATGATACAACGCTGGTGGCTGATTCATGTGAGAAACTGCAGAAGCTGGTGACTGAGTTTGGTAAAGTGTGTGAAAGAAGAAAGTTAAGAGTAAATGTGAATAAGAGCAAGGCTATTAGGTACAGTAGGGTTGAGGGTCAAGTCAATTGGGAGGTAAGTTTCAATGGAGAAAAACTGGAGGAAGTTAAGTGTTTTAGATATCTGGGAGTAGATCTAGCAGCGGATGGAACCATGGAAGCGGAAGTGGATCATTGGGTGGGGGAGGGGGCGAAAATCCTGGGAGCCTTGAAGAATGTGTGGAAGTCGAGAACATTATCTCGGAAAGCAAAAATGGGTATGTTTGAAGGAATAGTGGTTCCAACAATGTTGTATGCTTGCGAGGCGTGGGCTATGGATAGAGTTGTGCGCAGGAGGGTGGATGTGCTGGAAATGAGATGTTTGAGGACAATGTGTGGTGTGAGGTGGTTTGATCGAGTAAGTAACGTAAGGGTAAGAGAGATGTGTGGAAATAAAAAGAGCGTGGTTGAGAGAGCAGAAGCGGGTGTTTTGAAATGGTTCGGGCACATGGAGAGAATGAGTGAGGAAAGATTGACCAAGAGAATATATGTGTCGGAGGTGGAGTGAACGAGGAGAAGAGGGAGACCAAATTGGAGGTGGAAAGATGGAGTGAAAAAGACTTTGTGTGATCGGGGCCTGAACATGCAGGAGGGTGAAAGGAGGGCAAGGAATAGAGTGAATTGGATCGATGTGGTATACCGGGGTTGACGTGCTGTCAGTGGATTGAATCAGGGCATGTGAAGCGTCTTGGGTAAACCATGGAAAGCTGTGTAGGTATGTATATTTGCGTGTGTGGACGTATGTATATACATGTGTATGGGGGTGGGTTAGGCCATTTTTCTCGTCTGTTTCCTTGCGCTACCTCGCAAACGCGGGAGACAGCGACAAAGGGAAAAAAAAAATATATATATATATATATATATATATATATATATATATATATATATATATATATATATATATATATATATATATATATATATGTATATATATATATATATAAATGTGTTCATCAATTCAGCTGCTTCCCGACGAAGCCTTGTGCCTCCGGTGTGGGGCTCCTGACAAGGGAAGACCTCCTTACCTGAACTAACGCCGACGATGAACCGTGAGATGATCATAGCGTAGAAACACGCCCAGTCACCGAGCCCTTGGAACGCGGAGATTAATGCATACATGGCGTTTCCCACGATGAAGAAGAACACCGTGGTGAGGCAGGCTCCTCTGAAAGAGCAAACGAGCTGAGGAACTCGAAAGGAGGTGTTTACTAATCTTCTGATTTAGAACATGCGATCAAATAGACGCTATAGCTTACATGTATTTCATTTTGTATGCATGTATGTACGTTGCTGGATGTGATATATATTAGAGGGGTCATTAAGTCAGAAATCAGCACAATACACATTGACTAGATACGCCAAAAATCAGTATCAGGAGTCGTTTGTGAAGCCAAGACATTTTCCTGTCTGTCTACGACAATTCTATTTGGTAATGTACGATCGTTACTGCTGACAATATTTACACTTTAAGTCCAGGTGTACTATAGACTGGTTCCCATTGTAGAAGTGCTTTTGTAATACACAGAATTATTTATTTTCTGAAAGGAAAACAATGGACAATGTATGAAAGGAATGGGTGACCACATACTGGGGATATGGTAACGATTTGAAGGAGGGCTTTGCTTGATGACGTATGGTGATCTGTGATGAATATGGTCTGTAGGTAAACATGACCCGATGGTGTCTTTTGACTTGATATAGTCGTCATTATGATGGCTACCTCGGCCTACATATGACCTTCATATGTTCTCCTACCCTACTGGATGACCCAGCACATGACCCTCCATGATTCTAATCGAACAATGTTGCTGTAAAAATATAACCAATGATCAAAAAGTGACCTAATGTAGTGACCAGTACATCGTGAGCTTGAGGTGAGACGATCTTTGATCTCATTTGCCATTCAGACTGAAAGCAGACGATTACCTGATGGGAACCCTGACGTGAGGGGTGACTCGTACATATAAGTGACCTAGAGAGACCAGCTTACCTGATTTTTCCGACCTTGTTTCCCCATAACCCTAGGAGGGGCGCGGACACCATCTGTCCGAGCGGGTTGGATGCGATGACCCATCCAAGGTATTCCTTCGACAGTGACGGTGCCAGCTGTGAGGAAGGGAAAGCTTATTAGTAAAGGAGAGAGAGTAAATTAGAGTAAAGGAGTAGTAAATGAGAGTAGTAAAGGTAAGTTGTAAAGCAGAGAGAGAGAGAGAGAGAGAGAGAGAGAGAGAGAGAGAGAGAGAGAGAGAGAGAGAGAGAGAGAGAGAGAGAGAGAGAGAGAGAGAGAGAGAGAGAGAGAGAGAGAGAGAGAGAGAGAGAGAGAGCACTGACCTCATGAAGGTAGGGCCAGACGCCGCTGAGGACAATGGAGAAACCAATGCTCATGACGAATATGGTGGTGTAGGCGACCCAATGAGACCTTTTCCGAGCCCTCTTATGCGACGGCGACTCGACCAGGTTGGTGGGTTCTTTCTGGTAGGCGGGCGGTGTGTCCCTGGAACACGAGTGCATCGTGCATCCAGACATGAGAAGAAGAGAAGGTATAGAGAAGTGACAAGAGAAGGAATACTCATGGTAGAAGCATAAAAAGTTCAGCAACATAGAATAGCATCAATATTTCTCAGAATCATGAGGCCAGTAAGTTACCCGTTGCGAGGTAGGTAGAAACCACCTACCGGAGGAACCAGGGAGAAGCCAGTACCTACCTGGAGGAGATGGTGGAGACGGAGTCGTGCCAAGGTGAATCACTTCTCATACCATAAAGCGGTATGTCATCCATGGTATGATCCACCACCCAGGAACCGCTCTTACCAAACGTAACGCCCATACTGTACCGTTTGTAATGGCCTTTGTGTTGTCACGAAAGATCGCGGGGTTGAAGTCTTGACTTACAGGTGTCCCTCTAGGGTCACACATACATCCAAAGCTTCACTTATTCCTCTGTGATAACTGAGTTAGTGTGATTTATTATCTTCTATATCTGATTTTCCTCCTCTGATGTAATAATCACAGGTTTTTCTCTTCACTCAGGAGTTAACATGGACGATCAGGTCAAGGCACATTTCTATCAGTGGTAAGGAGACATTACCATTCACTAATCATTCCCAAGCACAACTGCACGTAAAGTCTGAGGCAGTGCCTTGCACCCCCCTGTTGTTGTTGCCACACTTGATGATATGGAGAGGATGATTGGAGTATTATCGGTGTGGGCGAGAAAAACAGCATCAGACATGGAGGTAAGGCTCAAAATATACTGTAACGCAGATGTTCAATGTTTGGATAGGATTGCATCGTCTGGTGTTTGAAACAACGGCATGGTTATGTACGTGCCATCATGATGTACGCTTAATGCTTGGTTTGTACCGCTGAAATACAATATTGATACAAAAGATTCAAAAGGGACAATGGAGAAAAACTGGAGGAAGCAAGGTGTTTTAGATATCTGGGAGTGGATCTAGCAGCGGATGGAACCATGGAAGCGGAAGTGAATCATAAGGTGGGGGAGGGGGCAAAAATTCTGGGAGCCTTGAAGAATGTGCGGAAGTCGAGAACATTATCTCGGAAAGCAAAAATGGGTATGTTTGAAGGAATAGTAGTTCCAACAATGTTGTATGGTTACGAGGCGTGGGCTATGGATAGAGTTGTGCGCAGGAGGGTGGATGTGCTGGAAATGAGATGTTTGAGAACAATATTTGGTGTGAGGTAGTTTGATCGAGTAATTAATGTAAGGGTGAGAGAAATGTGTGGAAATAAAAAGAGTGTGGTTGAGAGAGCAGAAGAGGGTGTTTTGAAATGGTTTGGTCACATGGAGAGAATGAGTGAGGAAAGATTGACCAAGAGGATATATAAGTCAGAGGTGTAGGGAACGAGGAGAAGTGTGAGACCAAATTGGAGGTGGAAAGATGGGGTGAAAAAGATTTTGAGTGATCGGGGCCTGAACATGCGCGAGGGTGAAAGGCGTGCAAGGAATAGAGTGAATTGGAACGATGTGGTATACCGGGGTCGACGTGCTGTCAGTGGATTGAACCAGGGTATGTGAAGCGTCTGGGGTAAACCATGGAAAGTTCTGTGGGGCCTGGATGTGGAAAGGGAGCTGTGGTTTCGGTGCATTATTACATGACAGCTAGAGACTGAGTGTGAACGAATGAGGCCTTTGTTGTCTTTTCCTAGCGCTACCTCGCACACATGAAGGGGGAGGGGGATGTTATTCCACGTGTGGCGAGGTGGCGATGGGAATAAATAAAGGCAGACAGTATGAATTATGAACATGTGTATATATGTATATGTCTGTGTGTGTATATATATGTGTACATTGAGATGTATAGGTATGTATATTTGCGTGTGTGGACGTGTATGTATATACATGTGTATGTGGGTGGGTTGAGCCATTGTTTCGCCTGTTTCGTTGCGCTACCTCGCTGACGCGGGAGACAGCGACAAAGCAAAATACATAAATAAATAATATATATATATATATATATATATATATATATATATATATATATATATATATATATATATATATATATATATATATATATATATATATATATATATATATATATATGCGTACATTTAGAGTGGGGTGTCTAAATGTGTGTGGATGTAACCAAGATGAGAAAAAAGGAGAGATAGGTAATGTGTTTGAGGAAACGAACTTGGATGATTTGGCTCTGAGTGAAACAAAACTCAAGGGTAAAGGAGAAGAGTGGTTTGGGAATGTCTCGGGATTAAAGTCAGAGGTTGGTGAGAGGACAAGAGGAAGGAAAGGGGTAGCACTACTCCTGAATCAGGAGTGGTGGGAGTATGTGATAGAGTGTAAGAAAATAAACTCTAGATTGATATGGGTAAAACTGAAAGTTGATGGAGAGAGATGGATGATTATTGGTGCATGGGCACCTGGGCATGAGAAGAAAAATCATGAGAGGCAAGTGTTTTGAGAGCAGCTGAGTGAGTGTGTTAGTAGTTTTGATGCACGAGACCGGGTTATAGTAATGGGTGATTTGAATGCAAAGGTGAGTAATGTGGCAGTTGAGGGAATAATTGGTATACCTGGGGTGTTCAGAGTTGTAAATGGAAATTGTGAAGAGCTTGTAGATCTATGTGCTGAAAATGGACTGGTAATTGGGAATACCTGGTTTAAAAAGCGAGATATACATAAGTATACGCATGTAAGTAAGAGAGATGGCCAGAGAGCGTTATTGGATTACGTGTTAATTGACAGGCGCGCGAAAGAGAGACATTTGGATGTTATTGTGCTGAGAGGTGTAACTAGAGGGATGTCTGATCATTATCTTGTGGAGGCCAAGGTGAAGATTTGTAGAGGTTTTCAGAAAAGAAGAGATAATGTTGGGGTGAGAGAGTGGTGAGAGTAAGTGAGCTTGAGAAAGAGACTTGTGTGAGGAAGTTCAGGAGAGATTGAGTACAGAATGGAAAAAGGTAGGAACAAACGAAGTAAGGGGAGTAGGGAGGAATGAGATATATTTACTGAAGCATTGATAGCTTGCGCAAAAGATGCTTGTGGCATGAGAAGCGTGGGAGGTGGGCAGATTAGAAAGGGTAGTGAGTGGTGGGATGAAGAAGTAAGATTATTAGTGAAAGAGAAGAGAAAGGTATTTGGACGATTTTCGTAGGGAAAAAATGCAAATGAGTGGGAGATGTATAAAAGATAGAGGCAGGAGGTCAAGAGATATGTGCAAGAGGTGAAAAAGAGGGCAAATGAGAGTTGGGGTGAGAGAGTATCATTAAATCTTAGGGAGAATAAAATGATGTTTTGGGAGGAGGTAAATAAAGTGCGTAAGACAAGGGAACAAATGGGAAACTCAGTGAAGGGGGCTAATGGGGAGGTGATAACAAATAGTGGTGATGTGAGAAAGAGATGGAGTGAGTATTTTGAAGTCTTGTTGAATATGTTTGATAATAGAGTGGCAGATACAGGGTGTTTTGGTCGAGGTGGTGTGCAAAGTGAGAAGGTTAGGGAAAATGATTTGGTAAAAAGAGAAGAAGTAGTAAAAGCATTGTGGAAGATGAAATCCGGCAAGGCAGCGGGTTTGGATGATATTGCAGCAGAATTGACTAAAAGGGGGTGACTGTATTTTTGACTGTTTGGTAAGGTTATTTAAAGTATGTATGAATCTTGGTGAGGTGCCTGAGGATTGGCGGAATGCTTGCATAGTACCATTGTACAAAGGCAAAGGGGATAAGAATGAGTGCTCAAATTACAGAGGTATAGGATAATGTTGAGTATTCCTGGGAAATTTTAGGGGAGGGTATTGACTGAGAGGGTGAAGGCATGTATAGAGCATCAGATTGGGGAAGAGCAGTGTGGTTTCAGAAGTGGTAGAGGATGTGTGGATCAGGTGTTTGATTTGAAGAATGTATGTGAGAAATTCTTAGAAAAGCAAATGGATTTGTATGTAGCATTTATGGATCTGAAGAAGGCATATGATAGAGTTGATAGAGATGCTCTGTGGAAGGTATTAAGAATATATGGTGTGGGAAGCAAGTTGTTAGAAGCAGTGATAAGATTTTATCGAGGATGTAAGTCTTGTGTACGTGTAGGAAGAGAGGAAAGTAATTGGTTCTCAGTGAATGTAGATTTGCGGCAGGGGTGTGTGATGTCTCCATGTTTGTTTAATTTGTTCATGGATGGGGTTGTTACGGAGGTGAATGCAAGAGCTTTGGAAAGAGGGGCAAGTATGCAGTCCGTTGTGGATGTGAGAGTTTGGGAAGTGAGTCAGTTGTTGTTCGTTGATGATACAGCGCTGGCGGCTGACTCATGTGAGAAACTGCAGAAGCTGGTGACTGAATTTGGTAAAGTGTGTGAAAAGAGAAACCTGATAGTAAAGGTGAATAAGAGCAAGGTTATTAGGTACAGTAGGGTTGAGGGACAAGTCAATTGGGAGGTAATTTTGAATTGAGAAAAACTGGAGGATATTTGGGAGTGGATTCGGCAGCGGATGGAACCATGGAAGCGGAAGTGAATCATTGGGTGGGGGAGGGGGCGAAAGTTCTGGGAGCATTGAAGAATGTGTGGACGTCTAGAACATTATCTCGGAAAGCAAAAATGGGTATTTTTGAAGGAACAGTGGTTCCAACATTGTTATATGATTGCGAGGCGTGGGCTATGGATAAAGTTGTGTGGAGGAGGGTGGATGTGCTGGAAATGAGATGCTTGAGGACAATATGTGGTGTGAGGTAGTTTGATCGAGTAAGTAATGATAGAGAGATGTGTGGTAATAAAAAGAGTGTGGTTGAGAGAGCAGAAGAAGGTGTTTTGAAATGGTTTGGTCACATGGAGAGAATGAGTGAGGAAACATTGACCAAGAGGATATATAAGTCATAGGTGGAGGGAACGAGGAGAAGTGTGGGACCAAATTGGAGGTGGAAAGATGGAGTGAAAAAGATTTTGAGTGATCGGGGCCTGAACATGCGCGAGGGTGAAAGGCGTGCAAGGAATAGAGGGAATTCGAACGATGTGGTATACCGGGGTCGACGTGCTGTCATTGGATTCAAGCAGGCATGTGAAACGTCTGGGGTAAACCACGGAAAGTTCTGTGGGGCCTGGATGTGGAAAGGGAGCTGTGGTTTCTGTTCATTATTACATGACAGCTAGCGACTGAGTGTGAACGAATATGGCCTTTGTTGTCTTTTCCTAGCGCTACATCGCGCACATGAAGGGGGAGGGGGTTGTTATTTCATGTGTGGCGGGGTGGCGATTGGAATGAATAAAGGCAGTCAGAATGAATTATTTACATGTGTATATATGCATATGTCTTTGTGTGTATATATATATGTATACGTTGAGATGTATAGGTATGTATATTTGCGTGTGTGGACGTGTATGTATGTACATGTGTATGCGGGTGGGTTGGGCCATTCTTTCTTTTGTTTCCTTACGCTTCCTCGCTAACGCGGGAGACAGCGACAAAGCAAAATGAATAGATAAATTATATATATATACATACATATATATATACATATATATATATATATATATATATATATATATATATATATATATATATATATATATATATATATATATATATATATATTCACATTTACTCTTAACTTTCTTCTTTCACACACTTTACCAAACTCAGTCACCAGCTTCTGCAGTTTCTTACATGAATCAGCCACCAGCGCTGTATCATCAGCGAACAACAACTGACTCACTTCCCAAGCTCTCTCATCCCCAACAGACTTCATACTTGCCCCTCTTTCCAAAACTCTTGCATTCACCTCCCTAACAACCCCATCCATAAACAAATTAAACAACCATGGAGACATCATGGTTATTAGGTACAGTAGGGTTGAGAGTCAAGTCAATTGGGAGGTAAGTTTGAATGGAGAAAAACTGGAGGAAGTAAAGTGTTTTAGATATCTGGGAGTGGATCTGGCAGCGGATGGAACCATGGAATCGGAAGTGGATCATAGGGTGGGGGAGGGGGCGAAAATCCTGGGAGCCTTGAAGAATGTGTGGAAGTCGAGAACATTATCTCGGAAAACAAAAATGGGTATGTTTGAAGGAATAGTGGTTCCAACAATGTTGTATGCTTGCGAGTCGTGGGCTATGGATAGAGTTTTGCGCAGGAGGATGGATGTGCTGGAAATGAGATGTTTGAGGACAATGTGTGGTGTGAGGTGGTTTGATCGAGTAAGTAACGTAAGGGTAAGAGAGATGCGTGGAAATAAAAAGAGCGTGGTTGAGAGAGCAGAAGAGGGTGTTTTGAAATGGTTTGGGCACATGGAGAGAATGAGTGAGGAAAGATTGACCAAGAGGATATATGTGTCGGAGGTGGAGGGAACGAGGAGAAGTGGGAGACCAAATTGGAGGTGGAAAGATGTAGTGAAAAAGACTTTGTGTGATCGGGGCCTGAACATGCAGGAGGGTGAAAGGAGGGCAAGGAATAGAGTGAATTGGATCGATGTGGTATACCGGGGTTGACGTGCTGTCAGTGGATTTAATCAGGGCATGTGAAGCGTCTTGGGTAAACCATGGAAAGCTGTGTAGGTATGTATATTTGCGTGTGTGGACGTATGTATATACATGTGTATGGGGATGGGTTGGGCCATTTCTTTCGTCTGTTTCCTTGCGCTACCTCGCAAACGCGGGAGACAGCGACAAAGGAAAAAAAAATATATATATATATATATATAATACTATAAAATACAATACAATATAATACAATAGTCTTATAAAGAATATCATAATTAGGAATTCACCAGAAAATTCTCTTGGATACATCTATGAAGTGCCTTGTGGAAATTGTGAATAATTTTATTTTGGTCATACTGGTAAGGATCTTTCTGTTGGACTTAAGGAGCATAAATGTAGTATAAGAACGGGACAAGAATCAAATGCTTTGTTTAATCACGATAAAAACTATGATCATTGTATTGAATGGGGTGATGCCATCTCAGGTATTAACTCTAACTCTATCACCAAGAAAATTATCATTGAATCTTCTATTATTAAATAGACAAGGAATTATAATCTTAATATTAGTGATGGTCTATACAAATTAGATAACTTTATTATTGATAAAATTTGTAAGATGATAAGTATATGAACGCTCGTTGTATGTTTTCGAAAATCACATGTTTACAAAATGGAGTCCTAGTTTCGTCTCTTCGATGTCCATCAACTAACTTATATTTCACTCTTGTGTCTCCCCTGATGATGTGATTGTTACACGAAAGTGCACTTGGGAACTTATCGTGTTTCATTTTCCCCGTGGACTCATAGGAACACACACACACACACATATATATATATATATATATATATATATATATATATATATATATATATATATATATATATATATATATATATATATATATATATATATATATATATATATATAGGTATATATATATATATATATATATATATATATATATATATATATATTCATATATATATATACATATACATATATATATCTTATCATCTATATATATATATACATATACATATATATATCTTATCATCTATATGTATATATATATATATATATATATATATATATATATATATATATATATATATATATACATATATATATATATATTTTTTTTTTTTTTTTTTTCTTTTTATTTTTTGCTTTGTCGATGTCTCCCGCGTTTGGGAGGCAGTGCAAGAAAACGGACGAAAGGAATGGCCCAACCCACCACCATACACATGTATATACATACACGTCCACACACGCAAATATACATACCTACACAGCTTTCCATGGTTTACCCCAGACGCTTCACATGCCCTGATTCAATCCACTGACAGCACGTCAACCCCGGTATACCACATCGATCCAATTCACTCTATTCCTTGCCCTCCTTTCACCCTCCTGCATGTTCAGGCCCCGATCACACAAAATCTTTTTCGCTCCACCTTTCCACCTCCAATTTGGTCTCCCACTTCTCCTCGTTCCCTCCACCTCCGACACATATATCATCTTGGTCAATGTTTCCTCACTCATTCTCTCCATGTGCCCAAACCATTTCAAAACACCCTCTTCTGTTCTCTCAACCACGCTCTTTTTATTTCCAACCATCTCTCTTACCCTTACGTTACTTACTCGATCAAACCACCTCACACCACACATTGTCCTCAAACATCTCATTTCCGGCACATCCACCCTCCTGCGCACAACTCTATCCATAGCCCACGCCTCGCAGCCATACAGCATTGTTGGAACCACTATTCCTTCAAACATACCCATTTTTGCTTTCCGAGATAATGTTCTCGACTTCCACACATTCTTCAAGGCTCCCAGGATTTTCGCCCCCTCCCCCACCCTATGATCCACTTCCGCTTCCATGGTTCCATCCGCTGCCAGATCCACTCCCAGATATCTAAAACACTTTACTTCCTCCAGTTTTTCTCCATTCAAACTTACCTCCCAGTTGACTTGACCCTCAACCCTACTGTACCTAATAACCTTGCTCTTATTCACATTTACTCTTAACTTTTTTCTTTCACACACTTTACCAAACTCAGTCACCAGCTTCTGCAGTTTCTCACATGAATCAGCCACCAGCGCTGTATCATCAGCGAACAACAACTGACTCACTTCCCAAGCTCTCTCATCCACAACAGACTTCATACTTGCCCCTCTTTCCAAAACTCTTGCATTCACCTCCCTAACAACCCATCCATAAACAAATTAAACAACCATGGAGACATCACACACCCATGCAAACCTACATTTACTTAGAACCAATGACTTTCCTCTCTTCCTACACGTACACATGCCTTACATCCTCGATAAAAACTTTTCACTGCTTCTAACAACTTGCCTCCCACACAATATATTCTTAATACCTTCCACAGAGCATCTCTATCAACTCTATCATATGCCTTCTCCAGATCCATAAACGCTACATACAAATCCATTTGCTTTTCTAAGTATTTCTCACATACATTCTTCAAAGCAAACACATGATCCACACATCCTCTTCCACTGCTCTTCCCCAATCTGATGCTCTGTACATGCCTTCACCCTCTCAATCAATACCCTCCCATATAATTTACCAGGAATACTCAATAAACTTATACATCTGAAATTTGAGCACTCACACTTATCCCCTTTGCCTTTGTACAATGGCACTATGCACACATTCCTCCAATCCTCAGGCACCTCACCATGAGTCATACATACATTAAATAACCTTACCAACCAGTCAATAATACAGTCACCCCCTTTATTAATAAATTCCACTGCCATACCATCCAAACCTGCTGCCTTGCCGGCTTTCATCTTTCGCAAAGCTTTTGCTACCTCTTCTCTGTTTACCAAATCATTTTCCCTAACCCTCTCACTTTGCACACCACCTCGACCAAAACACCCTATATCTGCCACTCTATCATCAAACACATTCAACAAACCTTCAAAATGCTCACTCCATCTCCTTCTCACATCACCACTACTTGTTATCATCTCCCAATTTGCGCCCTTCACTGAAGTTCCCATTTGCTCCCTTGTCTTGCGCACTTTATTTACCTCCTTCCAGAACATCTTTTTATCCTCCCTAAAATTTAATGATACTCTCTCACCCCAACTCTCTTTTGCCCTTTTTTCACCTCTTGCACCTTTCTCTTGACCTCCTGTCTCTTTCTTTTATACATCTCCCACTCAATTGCATTTTTTCCCTGCAAAAATCGTCCAAATGCCTCTCTCTTCTCTTTCACTAATAATCTTACTTCTTCATCCCACCACTCACTACCCTTTCTAATCACCCCACCTCCAACTCTTCTCATGCCACAAGCAACCTTTGCGCAATCCATCACTGATTCCCTAAATACATCCCATTCCTCCCCCACTCCCCTTACTTCCATTGTTCTCACCTTTTTCCATTCTGTACTCAGTCTCTCCTGGTACTTCCTCACACAAGTCTCCTTCCCAAGCTCACTTACTCTCACCACCCTCTTCACCCCAACATTCACTCTTCTTTTCTGAAAACCCATACAAATCTTCACCTTAGCCTCCACAAGATAATGATCAGGCATCCCTCCAGTTGCACCTCTCAGCACATTAACATCCAAAAGTCTCTCTTTCACGCGCCTGTCAATTAACACGTAATCCAAAAACGCTCTCTGGCCATCTCTCCTACTTACATACGTATACTATGTATTTCTCGCTTTTTAAACCAGGTATTCCCAATCACCAGTCCTTTTTCAGCACATAAATCTACAAGCTCTTCACCATTTCCATTTACAACACTGAACACCCCATGTATACCAGTTATTCCCTCAACTGCCACATTACTCACCTTTGCATTCAAATCGCCCATCACTATAACCCGGTCTCGTGCATCAAAACCAGTAACACACTCATTCAGCTGCTCCCAAAACACTTGCCTCTCATGATCTTTCTTCTGATGCCCAGGTGCATATGCACCAATAATCATCCATCTCTCTCCATCAACTTTCAGTTTTACCCATATTAATCGAGAATTTACTTTCTTACATTCTATCACATACTCCCACAACTTCTGTTTCAGGAGTACTGCTATTCCTTCCCTTGCTCTTGTCCTCTCACTAACCTCTGACTTTACTCCCAAGACATTCCCAAACCACTCTTCCCCTTTACCCTTGAGCTTAGTTTCACTCAGAGCCAAAACATCCAGGTTCCTCTTCTCAAACATACTACCTATCTCTCCTTTTTTCACATCTTGGTTACATCTACACACATTTAGACACTCCAGTCTGAGCCTTCGAGGAGGATGAGCACTTCCCGCGTGACTCATTCTTCTGTTTCCCATTTTAGAAAGTTAAAAAATACAAGGAGGGGAGGATTTCTGGCTCCCCACTCCCGTCCCCTCTAGTCGCCTATATATATATATATATATATATATATATATATATATATATATATATATATATATATATATATATATATATATATATATATATATATATATATTTATATATATTTTTTCTTTTTTCTTTCAAACTATTCGCCATTTCCCGCATTAGCGAGGTAGCGTTAAGAACAGATGACTGGGCCTTTGAGGGACTACCCTCACCTGGCCCAATTCTCTGTTCCTTCTTTTGGAAAATTAAAAAAAAAAAATGAGAGGGGAGGATTTCCAGCCCCCCGCTCCCTCCCCTTTTAGTCGCCTTCTACGACACGCAGGGAATACGTGGGAAGTATTCTTGCTCCCCTATCCCCAGGGATATATATATATATATATATATATATATATATATATATATATATATATATATATATATATATATATATATATATATATATATATATATATATATATATATATATATATATATATATATATATATACATACAATTCATACTTGCTGCCTCCTCTCATTCCCGTCGCCATTCCGTTACACATGAAATGGCAACCCCCTCCCCAGCATGCACGCGAGGTAGCGCTAGGAAAAGACAACAAAGGCCACATTCGTTCACACACGGTCTGTAGCTGTCGTACATAATGTACCGAAACCACAGCTCCCTTTCCTCATCTAGGCCCCACAGAACTTTCCATGATTTACCCCAAGCTCTTAACATGCCTTGGTTCAATCCATTGACAGCACCTCAACCCCGATATACCACCTCGTTCCAATTCACTCTATTCCTTGCACGCCTTTCACCTTTCTGCATGTTCTGGCCCTGATCGCTTAAAATGTTTTTCACGCCATCTTTCCACCTTGCAACCATATAACATTGTTGGAACTACTATTCCTTCAAACATAACCATTTTTGCTTTCCGAGATAATGTTCTCGCCTTCCACACATTTTTCAGCGCTTCCAGAACTTTCTCCCCCTCCCACACCC
This sequence comes from Panulirus ornatus, assembly GCF_036320965.1. NCBI lineage: Eukaryota > Metazoa > Arthropoda > Malacostraca > Decapoda > Palinuridae > Panulirus > Panulirus ornatus. The sequence goes on along the minus strand of NC_092242.1, from coordinate 19,071,470 downwards.
TGTGACTCACTTTCGCTTCCATGGTTCTATCCCCTGCCAAATCCACTCCAAGATATCTAAAACGCTTCACTTCCTATGGTTATTCTCCATTCATACTTACCTCCCAATTGACCTGTCCCTCAACCCTACTGTACCTAATCACCTTGGTCTTATTCATACTTACTCTCAGCTTTCTTCTTTCACACACTTTTCCAAACTCAGTCACTAACTTCTGCAGTTTTTCACCCGAATCAGCCACCAGCGCTGTATCATCAGCGAACAACAACTGACTCACTTACCAAGCTCTCTCATCCACAACAGTCTGCATATCATCACGCACTCCTGCCGCAAACCAACATTCATTGAGAACCAATCACTTTCCTCTCTTACCACTCGCATACATGCCTTACATCGTTGATAAAAACTTTTCTCTGCTTGTAAAAACTTGCCTCCCACACCATATATTCTTAATACCTTCCACAGAGCATCTCTGTCAACTCTATCATATGCCTTCTCCACATCCATAAATGCTACATACAAATCCATTTGCTTTTCTAAGTATATATCACATACATTCTTCAAAGCAAACACCTGATGCACACATCCTCTACCATTTCTGAAATCACGCTGCTCTTCCCCAATCTGATGCTCTGTACATGCCTTCACCCTCTCAATCAGTACCCTCCCATATAATTCCCAGGAATACCCAACAAACTTTTTCCTCTGTAATTTGAACACTCACCTTTATCCCCTTTCCCTTTGTACAATGGCACTATGCATGCATTCCGCCAGTCCTCGGGCACATCACCATGAGACATACATACATTGAATATCATTACCAACCAGTGAACAACGCAGTCATCCCTTTTTTGATAAATTCCACTGCAATACCATAGAAACCCGCTGCCTTGCCGGATTTCATCTTCCGCAAAGTTTTTACTACCTCTTCTCTGTTTACCAAATCATTCTCCCTAATCCTCTCAATTCGCACACCACCTCCTCCGAAACACCCTATATATGCCACTCTATCATCTAACGCATTCAACAAACCTTCAAAATACTCACATCATCTCCTTCTCACATCACCACTATTTGTTATCCTTCCCATTAGCCCCCTTCACCGATGTTCCCATTTGTTCTCTTGTCTTCCGCACTTTATTTACATCTTTCTAAAACATCCTTTTATCCTCCCTGAAATGTAAGGATACTCTCTCATCCAAACTCTCTTTGCCCTCTTTTTCACCTCTTGCATCTTTCTCTTGACCTCCTGCCTTCTTCTTTTGTACATCTCCCAGTCATTTGCACTATTTCCCTGCAAAACTCGTCCAAATGCCTCTCTCTTCTCTTTCACTAATAATCTTACTTCTTCATCCCACCACTCACTACCCTTTCTAATCTGCCCACCTCCAACGCTTCTCGTGCCACAAGCATCTTATGCGCAAGCCATCACTGCTTCCCTAAATGCATTCCATTCCTTCCCTATTCCCCTTACGTCCTTTGCTCTCACCTTTTTCCATTCTGCACTCAGTCTCTCCCGGTACTTAAACAAGTCTCCTTCCCAAGCTCACTTACTCTCACCACTCTCTTCACCCTAACATCCTCTGTTCTTTTTTGAAAACCTCTACAAATCTTCACCTTCCCCTCCACAAGATAATGCTCAGACATCCCATCAGTTGCACCTCTCAGCACATTAACATCCAAAAGTCTGTCTTTCGCACGCCTATCAATTAACACGTAATACATTATATATATATATATATATATATATATATATATATATATATATATATATATATATATATATATATATATATATATATATATATATATATATATATATATATATATATATATAATTACCCCTGGGGATAGAAGTAAAGAGTGCTTTCCACGTATTCCCTGCGTGTCGTAGAATACGACCAATCGGGGTATGGGAGGGTGGCTGGAAATCCTCCACTTCTGTTTTACTTTTCCATGTTAGAAGTGGAGGGAAATAGGAAAATGGGATACCAATAAGGTGAAAGAATGGAGTGAAATATGGTTTGAAGGCTCTTGCCTGAACATGCAGGAGCGTGCGAGACGTGCAAGGGATAGAACCAAATGTATTTACGTGCTGTTATACAGAGGGCATCGTGCTATCAGTGTACTGAACAGGACATGTGAAGGGGTAAGGTCCCACCACGGAAAAGTGTGTGAGGCTTCGTTGTAAATTAAGGGCTTTGATTTTGGTGCAATGTACGTAACAACCAGAGAACCGATATGGGCGAATGAGGCTATTTCTTTCGTATATTTCTGGCGCTATCTTGTTAGTGCGAAAGACAGCGAACTCACATGAAAAATCACGCTAACTTCAGCGTGTGTGTGTGTGTGTGTGTGTGTGTGTGTGTGTGTGTGTGTGAGTGCGCGCGCGTGCAACAAGGTAGGTATGCACTTCCGCTGCAGTATCATCGCTTGTAATCATCACCTGCTAACGGAGATTGCCCACCACCACCACCTCCTTCTTTACTGCCCGACTAAAAGTTCCCATTCTCCCTCAGGTTAGCGAGGTGGCATGAGAAGAAATGATAACCTCTCCAGAAAAGTTAGGACACCTCCCTTTCTTCACTGCCTGTTGACGTCATCCCAAACGTCTTGTCATCCACAGGGTCACCGTCATCACAACTGTCACACCGGACGTGACGCACAACGCACGGATCTGTAGCTGCGTCGTGACTCAGGGTGGAACGGGAGTGTGGGTCATTTCTCTTCTCAGCGACGTCAAAATCGATGGGCTGAGGTCCTCCCAGCTGACGATGGCTGGCGACATATGGCCATTATTCTTCGTACGGGTCTAAGATCAATTGTGAGGGACATAACGAAATTTTAAAGGCATTTTCAATGCTAACAAAAGATTGAGGCGCGGTGCATCAGAGGGAGGCAATACCATTTTCATTTTATCAGTTCCTCTAATGGGTAACTTATTTATCCATTTATCCGTATACTGATTGGACAAAATATCTAGTTTATCAGTCGAGCTCATGAACGAATCACTGCCAAACTCGTCTATCAGTGAAGTTGGTGGGCGGGACACCGTCAGACTGGATGAAGTCTATTGTTTTATAAGGCAACCGACGAAAACGGTACTATTCTGTTTCGAGGATATGATGCACACACACACACACACACACACACACATACACATACACAGTCTCTCTCTCTCTCTCTCTCTCTCTCTCTCTCTCTCTCTCTCTCTCTCTCTCTCTCTCTCTCCCTTTGGTGGTTTGTCTGTGGACTTGGAACCCGTAATATCTTTTTTTTTTCATTCTATTGACGCTGCATCAAAAGCATGCGCTGTCGTAGGCTACGCAGAACAGCAAATGACTATCATTACGCAAATTATAAACTCCATCAGTTCTATAGTAGCGGGAAAATTGCCCGTAGATAAACAAGTATAAAATCATATATACATATATTATCTATATGTAAATGAATTAAGATATGATATTAGTATTTAGATTGTACTTCTAAAATGTTAGCTAAGACGGTACGGGGAACTGAATGCCCTAATCACGGCCATATCATCAATATATATATATATATATATATATATATATATATATATATATATATATATATATATATATATATATATATATATATATATATATATATATATATATATTCATATATATATATATATATATATATATATATTTTTTTTTTTTTTTCTTTTAAACTATTCGCCATTTCCCGGGTTAGCGAGGTAGCGTTAAGAACAGAGGACTGGGCCTTTTTTGGAATATCCTCACCTGGCCCCCTCTGTTCCTTCTTTTGGAAAATTAAAAAAAAAAACGAGAGGGGAGGATTTCTAGCCCCCCGCTCCCTCCCCTTTTAGTCGCCTTCTACGACACGCAGGGAGTACGTGGGAAGTATTCTTAATCCCCTATCCCCAGGGATAATGTATATATATATATATATATATATATATATATATATATATATATATATATATATATATATATATATATATATATATATATATATATATATATATATATATATATATATTGGAAAGAGTCACAATTTTGCGCGCGATCAAGATATTCCTATGAGTCCACTGAGAAAATGAAACACGAAAAGTTCCCAAGTGCACTTTCGTGTAATAATCAGGGGAGACACAAGAGAGAAATATAACAGTTAGTTGATATACATCAAAGAGACGAAGCTACGACGTCATTTGGTAAACATGTGATTGTCTAAAACATACAACGAGTGTTCATAAACTTATCATTTTACAAATCTTATCAACAATAAAGTTATATAATTTGTATAGACCATCACTAATATTGATTATAATTCTTGTATATTCAATAATAGAAGATTCAATGATATTTGTCTTGGTAATAGAGTTAGAGTTAATTACTGAGACGGCGTTACTCCAGTCAATACAATGATCGTACTTTTTAACATGATTAAACAAGGCATTTGATTCTTGTCCCGTTCTTATACTATATTTATGCTGCTTAAGTCTAACAGAAAGATCCTTACCAGTCTGACCAACATAAAATTTATCATAGTTTCCACAAGGCACTTTATAGATGCATCCAAGAGAATTTTCTGGTGAATTACTGATTAAGATATTCTTTATAGTATTATTGTTGCTAAAGGTAACATTTACATTAAAGGATTTAAGCAACATGGGAAGCAAAGTGAAATTATTATTAAAAGGGAGAACTAAAAGATTCTTGGTGGCAATGGGAGGTTTGAGCTCAACTCTATAAAATGATTTCTTTGCTAACTTAAGGGATTTCATTTTCCCCGTGGACTCATAGGAATATATATATATATATATATATATATATATATATATATATATATATATATATATATATATATATATTATCCCTGGGGATAGGGGAGAAAGAATATTTCCCACGCATTCCCTGCGTGTCGTAGAAGGCGACTAAAAGGGGAGGGAGCGGGGGCTGGAAATCCTTCCCTCTCATTATTTTTTTTAATTTTCCAAAAGAAGGAACAGAGAAGGGGGCCAGGTGAGGATATTCCCTCAAAGGCCCAGTTCTCTGTTCTTAACGCTACCTCGTTAACGCGGGAAATGGCGAATAGTTTGAAAGAAAAGGAAAACAATATATATATATATATATATATATATATATATATATATATATATATATATATATATATATATATATATATATATATATATATATATAGTGGTTGGAATAGTGGTTCCAACAATGTTGTATGGTTGCGAGGCGTGGGCTATGGATAGAGTTGTGCGCAGAGGATGGATGTGCTGGAAATGAGATGTTTGAGGACAATGTGTGGTGTGAGGTGGTTTGATCGAGTGAGTAACGTAAGGGTAAGAGAGATGTGTGGAAATAAAAAGAGCGTGGTTGAGAGAGCAGAAGAGGGTGTTTTGAAGTGGTTTGTTCACATGGAGAGAATGAGTGAGGAAAGATTGACCAAGAGGATATATGTGTCGGAGGTGGAGGGAACGAGGAGAAGAGGGAGACCAAATTGGAGGCGGAAAGATGGAGTGAAAAAGATTTTGTGTGATCGGGGCCTGAACATGCTGGAGGGTGAAAGGAGGGCAAGGAATAGAGTGAATTGGAGCGATGTGGTATACCGGGGTTGACGTGCTGTCAGTGGATTGAATCAAGGCATGTGAAGCGTCTGGGGTAAACCATGGAAAGCTGTGTAGGTATGTATATTTGCGTGTGTGGACGTATGTATATACATGTGTATGGGGGTGGGTTGGGCCATTTCTTTCGTCTGTTTCCTTGCGCTACCTCGCAAACGCGGGAGACAGCGACAAAGTATAATAATAAAAAAAATAATATATATATATATATATATATATATATATATATATATATATATATATATATATATATATATATATATATATATATATATATATATATATATATATATATATATACATTTTATATATATATATTTTTATATATGTATTTTTTTTTTAATTTTCCAAAAGAAGGAACAGAGAAGGGGGCCAGGTGAGGGTATTCCCTCAAAGGCCCAGTCCTCTGTTCTTAACGCTACCTCGCTATCGCGGGAAATGGCGAATAGTATGAAAATATATATATATATATATATATATATATATATATATATATATATATATATATATATATATATATATATATATATATATATATATATATATATATATATATATATATATAGAGCAAGATCCATAGTGAGTTCAGAAGGCTCCATCACAAATAGATTGTCAAAATGGTTAGTTTCTTTATCAAGCCCTTTAGTGTGTAAGATATCAAATTCTAATATCATGAACAATGTAGAATTGTTCTAGAACAAGCTTAACAATATCGACGTTAATTTGATTTCAAACTTGTTAGCTTTGATGTTTACTCACTTTTCACAAAAGTTCCAGTTGACGACCTTTTAGAATATTTTCTTGATGTCTTGGATGATATTCATTTACCTGTTTCAAAGTCTGTTTTCATTCAACTGATGAAATTGTGTATAAAAGACTGTGTATTTTAATTCACTGGAGATTATTATGCTCAAAAATTTAATTCAATGGAGATTATTATGCTCAAAAATTTGGTATGGCAATGGGTAAACCTCTTTCACGTGTACTAAGTAATCTTCATTTGGAATATTTTGAAGTAAAATTACTAAAGGATATCTTTCCTTCTAATGCAATTTGGCTTAGGTATGTAGATGATGTTCTTTGTGTTTGGCCAACAAATGAAAATTTACAAATATTTCTCCCCTCACTTAACAATTTAGTACCTTCCATAAAGTTTATTGTAGAAAATGAGAATAATGGTATATCACCATTTTTAGATTGCATGACTCATAGGCAAGGAAACAAGTTTAAGTTTAGCATATACAGAAAACCTACCACTGTATGCTCATATATTCATTATTACTCATCTCAACATGACATGGTTAAATTATCATCATTTCAATCTATGTTCCTTAGGGCATTACGCATTTGCAGTCCAGAGTATATTGATGACGAGTTTGAGAAGATATGTTCTATAGGATCTAAGGTAAAGTACCCTATATCTTTAATTGGTAAGTCCCATTGACAACAAGAATCTTTTAGCTTTCCCTTTTGATAATAATTTTACTTGCGTAAAACCTTTAATGTAAATGTTGCCTTCAGCAACAATGATACTATAAAGAATATCTTAATCAGGAATTCATAAGAAAATTCTCCTGGGTGCATCTATAAAGTGCCATGTAGAAATTGTGGCGTCCTAGCTTCGTTTCTTCGTTGTAATCAACTGACTTTATATTTCTCTCTTGTGATGATGTGATTATTACACGAAAGTGCACTCGAGAACTTATCGTGTTTCATTTTCCCCGTGGACTCTTTGGCAGGGGTGTGTGATGTCTCCATGGTTGTTTAATTTGTTTATGGATGGGGTTGTTAGGGAGGTGAATGCAAGAGTTTTGGAAAGAGGGGCAAGTATGAAGTCTGTTGGGGATGAGAGAGCTTGGGAAGTGAGTCAGTTGTTGTTCGCTGATGATACAGCGCTGGTGGCTGATTCATGTGTGAAACTGCAGAAGCTGGTGACTGAGTTTGGTAAAGTGTGTGAAAGAAGAAAGTTAAGAGTAAATGTGAATAAGAGCAAGGTTATTAGGTACAGTAGGGTTGAGGGTCAATTCAATTGGGAGGTGAGTTTGAATGGAGAAAAACTGGAGGAAGTGAAGTGTTTTAGATATCTGGGAGTGGATCTGGCAGCGGATGGAACCATGGAAGCGGAAGTGGATCTTAGGGTGGGGGAGGGGGCGAAAATTCTGGGAGCCATGAAGAATGTGTGGAAGTCGAGAACATTATCTCGGAAAGCAAAAATGGGTATGTTTGAAGGAATAGTGGTTCCAACAATGTTGTATGGTTGCGAGGCGTGGGCTATGGATAGAGTTGTGCGCAGGAGGATGGATGTGCTGGAAATGAGATGTTTGAGGACAATGTGTGGTGTGAGGTGGTTTGATCGAGTAAGTGACGTAAGGGTAAGAGAGATGTGTGGAAATAAAAAGAGCGTGGTTGAGAGAGCAGAAGAGGGTGTTTTGAAATGGTTTGGGCACATGGAGAGAATGAGTGAGGAAAGATTGACCAAGAGGATATATGTGTCGGAGGTGGAGGGAACGAGGAGAAGAGGGAGACCAAATTGGAGGTGGAAAGATGGAGTGAAAAAGATTTTGTGTGATCGGGGCCTGAACATGCAGGAGGGTGAAAGGAGGGCAAGGAATAGAGTGAATTGGAGCGATGTGGTATACCGGGGTTGACGTGCTGTCAGTGGATTGAATCAAGGCATGTGAAGCGTCTGGGGTAAACCATGGAAAGCTGTGTAGGTATGTATATTTGCGTACGTGGACGTATGTATATACATGTGTATGGGGGGGGTTGGGCCATTTCTTTCGTCTGTTTCCTTGCGCTACCTCGCAAACGCGGGAGACAGCGACAAAGTATAATAAATAAATAAATAATATATATATGCTTGTGGCATGAGAAGAGTGGGAGGTGGGGTGATTAGAAAGGGTAGTGAGTGGTGGGATGAAGAAGTAAGATTATTAGTGAAAGAGACGAGGGAGGCATTTGGACGATTTTTGCAGGGAAAAAATGCAATTGAGTGGGAGATGTATAAAAGAAAGAGACAGGAGGTCAAGAGAAACGTGCAAGACGTGAAAAAGAGGGCAAATGAGAGTTGCGGTGAGAGAGTATCATTAAATTTTAGGGAGAATAAAAAGATGTTCTGGAAGGAGGTAAATAAAGTGCGTAAGACAAAGGAGCAAATGGGAACTTCAGTGAAGAGCGCAAATGGGGAGGTGATAACAAGTAGTGGTGATGTGAGACGGAGATGGAGTGAGTATTTTGAAGGTTTGTTGAATGTGTTTGATGATAGAGTGGCAGATATAGGGTGTTTTGGTCGAGGTGGTGTGCAAAGTGAGAGGGTTAGGGAGAATGATTTGGTAAACAGAGAAGAGGTAGTAAAAGCTTTGCGGAAGATGAAAGCCGGCAAGGCAGCAGGTTTGGATGGTATTGCAGTGGAATTTATTAAAAAAGCGGGTGACTGTATTATTGTCTGGTTGGTAAGGTTATTTAATGTATGTATGACTCATGGTGAGGTGCCTGAGGATTGGCGGAATGCGTGCATAGTGCCATTGTACAAAGGCAAAGGGGATAAGAGTGAGTGCTCAAATTACAGAGGTATAAGTTTGTTGAGTATTCCTGGTAAATTATATGGGAGGGTATTGATTGAGAGGGTGAAGGCATGTACAGAGCATCAGATTGGGGAAGAGCAGTGTGGTTTCAGAAGTGGTAGAGGATGTGTGGATCAGGTGTTTCCTTTCAAGAAAGTATGTGAGAAATACTTAGAAAAGCAAATGGATTTGTATGTAGCATTTATGGATCTGGAGAAGGCATATGATAGAGTTGATAGAGATGCTCCGTGGAAGGTATTAAGAATATATGGTGTGGGAGGCAAGTTGTTAGAAGCAGTGAAAAGTTTATCGAGGATGTAAGGCATGTGTACGTGTAGGAAGAGAGGAAAGTGATTGGTTCTCAGTGAATGTAGGTTTGCGGCAGGGGTGTGTGATGTCTCCATGGTTGTTTAATTTGTTTATGGATGGGGTTGTTAGGGAGGTAAATGCAAAAGTTTTGGAAAGAGGGGCAAGTATGAAGTCTGTTGGGGATGAGAGAGCTTGGGAAGTGAGTCAGTTGTTGTTCGCTGATGATACAGCGCTAGTGGCTGATTCATGTGAGAAACTGCAGAAGCTGGTGACTGAGTTTGGTAAAGTGTGTGAAAGAAGAAAGTTAAGAGTAAATGTTAATAAGAGCAATGTTATTAGGTACAGTAGGGTTGAGGGTCAAGTCAATTGGGAGGTAAGTTTGAATGGAGAAAAACTGGAGGAAGTAAAGTGTTTTAGATATCTGGGAGTGGATCTGGCAGCGGATGGAACCATGAAAGCGGAAGTGGATCATAGGGTGGGGGAGGGGGCGAAAATCCTGGGGGCCTTGAAGAATGTGTGGAAGCCGAGAACATTATCTCGGAAAGTAAAAATGGGTATATTTGAAGGAATAGTGGTTCCAACAATGTTGTATGGTTGCGAGGCGTGGACTATGGATAGAGTTGTGCGCAGGAGGATGGATGTGCTGGAAATGAAATGTTTGAGGACAATGTGTGGTGTGAGGTGGTTTGATCGAGTAAGTAACGTAAGGGTAAGAGATGTGTGGAAATAAAAAGAGCGTGTTTGAGAGAGCAGAAGAGGGTGTTTTGAAATGGTTTGGGCACATGGAGAGAATGAGTGAGGAAAGATTGACCAAGAGGATATATGTGTCGGAGGTGGAGGAAACGAGGAGAAGAGGGAGACCAAATTGGAGGTGGAAAGATGGAGTGAAAAAGATTTTGTGTGATCGGGGCCTGAACATGCAGGAGGGTGAAAGGAGGGCAAGGAATAGAGTGAATTGGATCGATGTGGTATACCGGGGTTGACGTGCTGTCAGTGGATTGAATCAGGGCATGTGAAGCTTGTGGGGTAAACCATGGAAAGCTGTGTAGGTATGTATATTTGCGTGTGTGGACGTATGTATATACATGTGTATGGGGGTGGGTTGGGCCATTTCTTTCGTCTGTTTCCTTGCGCTACCTCGCAAACGCGGGAGACAGCGACAAAGCAAAAAAAAAAAAAAATGAAAAATATATATATATATATATATATATATATATATATATATATATATATATATATATATATATATATATATATATATATATATATATATATATATATATATATATATAACTAGATACTGGCTGGAAAACAAACTCAAATCAGAGATAGGTTTTGAACCTGGCACAACATCAGCCTTCACTCCTGCCTGCAGTAGCATGCTTTCCGACATGTTTCATGAGCTCCTCTTCGCCAACGGAACTACCTTGGCCACCAGTGATGCTACTACGTTTGTGAATCAAAAACCATTGCAACACAAACCTCGTCAGTTGGTAGTGTCCCGCAGTGTATCGAGACAGACTTCCCCAAAACTTTTTTAAAGGGGAAGTAAATGTTTATAGTTGTGTTACTGGAGTGATAGTTTTCATACATGGTGCTTTGACAAGAAAATAGTGAAACTGAAAAAAATGTAGCTTAGACATTGAAGCTTATTGATACAGTGGTTAAATTGATGAGAACTACTACTGATTTTTGTGTAAATAAATTAAACATTTCCTTTTTCCATATCCAGAGGTTGAACCATTATGTGACATTCATTTTTTTTCTTTTCATTTCAAGCTAGAAGTTTCAGTTTTCTAAATTGTTTCTTACATTTTTCATATGTATATATATGTATGTGTGTGTGTGTGTATATGTGCGTGTGTGTGTGTATGTGTGTGTATGTGTGTATATATATATGTATATTATCCCTGGGGATATAGGGGAAAGAATACTTCCCACGCATTCCTCGCGTGTCGTAGAAAGCGACTAGAGGGGACGGGAGCGGGGGGCCAGAAATCCTCCCCTCCTTGTATTTTTTTTAACTTTCTAAAATGGGAAACAGAAGAAGGAGTCACGCGGGGAGTGCTCATACTCCCCGAAGGCTCAGATTGGGGTGCCTAAATGTGTGTGGATGTAACCAAGATGTGAAGAAAGGAGAGATAGGTAGTATGTTTGAGGAAAGGAACCTGGATGTTTTGGCTCAGAGTGAAACGAAGCTCAAGGGTGAAGGGGAAGAGTGGTTTGGGAATGTCTTGGGAGTAAAGTCAGGGGTTAGTGAGAGGACAAGAGCAAGGGAAGGAGTAGCAGTATTCCTGAAACAGGAGTTGTGGGAGTACGTGATAGAATGTAAGAAAGTAAATTCTCGATTAATATGGGTAAAACTGAAAGTTGATGGAGAGAGATGGGTGATTATTGGTGCATATGCACCTGGGCATGAGAAGAAAGATCATGAGAGGCAAGTGTTTTGGGAGCAGCTGAATGAGTGTGTTAGTGGTTTTGATGCACGAGACCGGGTTATAGTGATGGGTGATTTGAATGCAAAGGTGAGTAATGTGGCAGTTGAGGGAATAATTGGTATACATGGGGTGTTCAGTGTTGTAAATGGAAATGGTGAAGAGCTTGTAAATTTATGTGCTGAAAAAGGACTGATGATTGGGAATACCTGGTTTAAAAAGCGAGATATACATAAGTATACTTATGTAAGTAAGAGAGATGGCCAGAGAGCGTTATTGGATTACGTGTTAATTGACAGGCGCGCGAAAGAGAGACTTTTGGATGTTAATGTGCTGAGAGGTGCAACTGGAGGGATGTCTGATCATTATCTTGTGGAGGCTAAGGTGAAGATTTGTATGGGTTTTCAGAAAAAAAGAGTGAATGGTGGGGTGAAGAGGGTGGTGAGAGTAAGTGACCTTGGAAAGGAGACTTGTGTGAAGAAGTACCAGGAGAGACTGAGTACAGAATGGAAAAAGGTGAGAACAATGGAAGTAAGGGGAGTGGGGGAGGAATGGGATGTATTTAGGGAATCAGTGATGGATTGCGCAAAAGATGCTTGTGGCATGAGAAGAGTGGGAGGTGGGTTGATTAGAAAGGGTAGTGAGTGGTGGGATGAAGAAGTAAGAGTATTAGTGAAAGAGAAGAGAGAGGCATTTGGACGATTTTTGCAGGGAAAAAATGCAGTTGAGTGGGAGATGTATAAAAGAAAGAGACAGGTCAAGAGAAAGGTGCAAGAGGTGAAAAAAAGGGCAAATGAGAATTGGGGTGAGAGAGTATCATTAAATTTTAGGAGAATAAAAAGATGTTCTGGAAGGAGGTAAATAAAGTGCGTAAGACAAGGGAGCAAATGGGAACTTCAGTGAAGGGCGCAAATGGGGAGGTGATAACAAGTAGTGGTGATGTGAGAAGGAGATGGAGTGAGTATTTTGAAGGTTTGTTGAATGTGTTTGATGATAGAGTGGCAGATATAGGGTGTTTTGGTCGAGGTGGTGTGCAAAGTGAGAGGGTTAGGGAGAATGATTTGGTAAACAGAGAAGAGGTAGTAAAAGCTTTGCGGAAGATGAAAGCCGGCAAGGCAGCAGGTTTGGATGGTATTGCAGTGGAATTTATTAAAAAAGGGGGTGACTGTATTGATGACTGGTTGGTAAGGTTATTTAATGTATGTATGACTCACGGTGAGGTGCCTGAGGATTGGCGGAATGCGTGCATAGTGCCATTGTACAAAGGCAAAGGGGATAAGAGTGAGTGCTCAAAATACAGAGGTATAAGTTTGTTGAGTATTCCTGGTAAATTATATGGGAGGGTATTGATTGAGAGGGTGAAGGCATGTACAGAGCATCAGATTGGGGAAGAGCAGTGTGGTTTCAGAAGTGGTAGAGGATGTGTGGATCAGGTGTTTGCTTTGAAGAATGTATGTGAGAAATACTTAGAAAAGCAAATGGATTTGTATGTAGCATTTATGGATCTGGAGAAGGCATATGATAGAGTTGATAGAGATGTTCTGTGGAAGGTATTAAGAATATATGGTGTGGGAGGCAAGTTGTTAGAAACAGTGAAAAGTTTTTATCGAGGATGTAAGGCATGTGTACGCGTAGGAAGAGAGGAAAGTGATTGGTTCTCAGTGAATGTAGGTTTGCGGCAGGGGTGTGTGATGTCTCCATGGTTGTTTAATTTGTTTATGGATGGGGTTGTTAGGGAGGTGAATGCAAGAGTTTTGGAAAGAGGGGCAAGTATGAAGTCTGTTGGGGATGAGAGAGCTTGGGAAGTGAGTCAGTTGTTGTTCGCTGATGATACAGCGCTGGTGGCTGATTCATGTGAGAAACTGCAGAAGCTGGTGACTGAGTTTGGTAAAGTGTGTGAAAGAAGAAAGTTAAGAGTAAATGTGAATAAGAGCAATGTTATTAGGTACAGTAGGGTTGAGGGTCAAGTCAATTGGGAGGTGAGTTTGAATGGAGAAAAACTGGAGGAAGTGAAGTGTTTTAGATATCTGGGAGTGGATCTGGCAGCGGATGGAACCATGGAAGCGGAAGTGGATCATAGGGTGGGAGAGGGGGCGAAAATTCTGGGAGCCTTGAAGAATGTGTGGAAGTCGAGAACATTATCTCGGAAAGCAAAAATGGGTATGTTTGAAGGAATAGTGGTTCCAACAATGTTGTATGGTTGCGAGGCGTGGGCTATGGATAGAGTTGTGCGCAGGAGGATGGATGTGCTGGAAATGAGATGTTTGAGGACAATGTGTGGTGTGAGGTGGTTTGATCGAGTAAGTAACGTAAGGGTAAGAGAGATGTGTGGAAATAAAAAGAGCGTGGTTGAGAGAGCAGAAGAGGGTGTTTTGAAATGGTTTGTTCACATGGAGAGAATGAGTGAGGAAAGATTGACCAAGAGGATATATGTGTCGGAGGTGGAGGGAACAAGGAGAAGAGGGAGACCAAATTGGAGGTGGAAAGATGGAGTGAAAAAGATTTTGTGTGATCGGGGCCTGAACATGTAGGATGGTGAAAGTAGGGCAAGGAATAGAGTGAATTGGAGCGATGTGGTATACCGGGGTTGACGTGCTGTCAGTGGATTGAATCAAGGCATGTGAAGCGTCTGGGGTAAACCATGGAAAGCTGTGTAGGTATGTATATTTGCGTGTGTGGACGTATGTATATACATGTGTATGGGGGGGGGTTGGGCCATTTCTTTCGTCTGTTTCCTTGCGCTACCTCGGAAACGCGGGAGACAGCGACAAAGTATAATAAATAAAATATAAATATATATATATATATATATATATATATATATATATATATATATATATATATATATATATATATATATACACACACACACACACACACACACACTAGCTTAAGCCAGGCGCGTAAGTTATCGACCAACCCCTTTGGAAAGTATGAACAGATGGGGGTGATTGGGGACCGGCTGCCGAGGTCAGGATTCGAACCTATGCGCTCGACCCTGGGCGGTTTGTAAATGCTTTACGGCCATATACGCCAGGAAAACCCACTCTTACTCAGGCGTACCCAGATGAATCAGAGTACAATATAAGTCATTCAAATTCGACTGTAGTGAGGATGAGGACAACAGCGTGAGCCTGTCTAGTACATTAGGTCTGATACAGATGAAGCATTCTCGTTCTCCCACAGCAGAAAGAGACGTCTTGATTTTGATCTGACTCTTTGGTTCGAAACACCTAGTTGTAACCAGGTGTTTAAAACAATTTTGCCCCTCTGGTGCCTGGTAATCAAACTGGCAATCGCTGATGTAAATGGAGATAGTTATCCCATTCAAGAGACGTGTGAGTTAACATACGAAAGGATCTACCCTATAGAGTAAATGAGACTAGTACCGCAAATACGTTTTAACACAGATTTGATCACTGGTTCGAATGCAGATGCAAGCCTGGCGATATTTGCGCCTCCTTAGTTACGTGAATAACATGTTTGTTTGTTTTACTTCTGTATATTGTAACATGTCTTTCTGCTCTTATCACATTAATCTTAGAGTTTCAGATCTCTTCCCCACTATCCCAAACACCCTCGTTAGTATCCAGTGGTTTGTTGCTGTTGAAATTCCTTTGTACAAACAGTTTTTCGAAAGAGTTCAGCCAAAACTGACCTGTAAAACAATCCATTATGAAATGATATCGATAAAAAAAAAAGAGTACAAAAAAAAATATCATCTCTTCATAGTGAAGCAACTCGGGATCTTTGTAGTGTGACTCATAGGGGTTCAGATTCCTTTAATGAATACCTATGGAGACTGAACACCCTACACCTACAATAGATGACCCTTTGATAGCACCGTATAAGTAGACGGGTGAGTTACGTCTCTGGATGATGATGAGGAAAAGACTCACAGACAATATGGACAAATATAATGAACCTCCTGATCTGTTCATAATGTTTTACAGTGTAGGAGATGGGTCGCACACTACGATCAAATATACATGTGTTCGTTAAATCAATGGAGAGAGAAGAATATAACCAAATTCCCGTAGTTGATTATCTAGAATTATCGAAAACAAGAGACAATCACTAAAGAATTATGCCGTATGAAAATGATAATGACTGATAAGACAACTCCAGATCCACCATATCCCAAATTGGTTTCCTCCCGTTTACCACAATTTGTTTGTTCTCTTACCTCCTCCACCTTTGGACGAGGTGTCACTGTCTTCTCAGATTCGTCTTTTTCAGGGACCTTAAGGGGTGTGGAGAAATATACATGATACAAGAGACGTGCTGGATGGGAAAGGCACCTTCAAGTACACAATATCCAACATGAACCTCATCGAGTATTTCTAGATATGATACGATAACTAGTATCATAAAACGAAGTTTGATATTCTAATTAGACGAGGATGTTAATCTTTGGAAAGATGAGTACCAATAGAGAAGACGAAAGAACGGCAATAGAATTTGCTAACTGAACTCGTTTTTCGGGTATTCGCCGTGGTTCATGAAGCCGTTCCGTTTAACCCGACTCCCGTCATAACCTTCTCTTTACAGTAAGCAATGGTCTCGACGTCCACCATTATTAAAGCGTTGAATAATACGGGGTAACGACTTCCAACCCAACATAACCACGACACTTGAAACACACAGATAGCCTCAGGTGATCGCGTTTTGACAAGCGATCAAGGCTGTCATAAGATGAGGGGCCCATGTTGAGTTAAGGCTTGGCCAGTGTCAACAACAGCTGCAATATATTGTGTTTGACTGAGAGGAAAAAAAAAATGAAAGAAAATGAACCATAGAAATAAAGTGTGACATCTACAGCGATTCACGTAATGTTACCTTGGCCCTATCTTCGCTACCGGCATATTACATAAGCTGATTCCAACGTCAAGTGTTTACAAAGTACGAACCACAGAATGATATTTCGAAAATCCGGATACCGTATCTGTTCGGGGAGGGGGTAGGTTCGAGACCTGTTACTATCTTGGGAACGTCATTCATCTAATGATTTCCAAGATATTACCAGTGATTCATTTTACTAATGATTCATAATATGCATTCACTTTCGTGTATTAAGTCGCGAAATCCTCGCAGCTGTGGAAATACAGAGCTCTGTGGAGTTAATATTTCTCCTGACAGCACTGACACTATAATATATATATATATATATATATATATATATATATATATATATATATATATCCCAACAGTAGTCTTAACTTATTTCGGATCGTGGTCGAAGCAGCAGCTGACTACAAAGGCAGAGGGAAAGTGTTTGATGTGAACGGCAATGCCAATCATCAGCTGCGCTCTCATCATTCCTACTTGCCGTGATAAGTGGCTCGAGTGCGTCGTGTCGCTCCACTCCCATAAAAACCAGCTTGGTCATCGTTATAATCTCCTGTCATCCTCTGTAGTGAGTTACTGATATGGACGTTATCGGTAAGTGTCTGGTCGTGACTCGGGGTTTGTCGTGTTTATCCTTGGCGAAACGGTCATCCATGGGTCGTGTGCCTGACTTACGCATCTGGCCATGTCATAAGTCATATACCTGACACATGTACACACTTCCAACAAAGTCGTGGGTTTTAGTTCACTGTCATTTGCATGCAGTTCAATAAGTTTAACATCGTACACTTGTCTGTCGGATGTAACTCGTTACATAACTGACGCTGCTCCTGGAGATGTTTATAAGCTAACGATCAGGTATCCAATGTTTTTATCGATATGAAAGGTTGACCTTGATCATATAGGCTCTTGACATAGTGACAAAGTACCGAACGTCTCTATGGACCGAGTTAACATGATATATTTAGGTCTAGCCACTTGATATAGTCGTGGGTGAGGAAGGATTGCGAAAGACTTGCATCACACCAAAAAAAAACCAGCCTAGTGTTCCAACTACAAGAAACCAAATCGAGAATTACTGATTATTATATCGTTTTTTTTTTCCTGATTAGAAAAATAAATGCGGGACTGGTCAAGTACCTGCACGTCTTTAATATGTATCTGGCAATTGGTGAAATTATTTTTAACGGATGTGGCTCACCAACAGTGGATGACGAGGTGATTATAAATTACGTCATTTATGGCGGGGGCGAGGAGCGATGGTTCTTATCATCTTCATTCTTGACTGGGAGCCTCAGCCTACCCAACGTAATGGGAGATACCATGATTATGAAGGAGTGCCAACGCGTCTAGGTCAGGTTATCAAGTAAATTAAACACCGTATTTCGGCATTAGGTGACCTAGGTTGAGTCGATCTAAGATTTCTATACTAGAAGTGATAGAACATAATTACTTGTATGCATATTCTCTCTCTCTCTCTCTCTCTCTCTCTCTCTCTCTCTCTCTCTCTCTCTCTCTCTCTCTCTCTCTCTCTCTCTCTCTCTATCTATCTATCTATCTCTCTCTCTCTCTCATATATGTATATATGTATATATATATATATATATATATATATATATATATATATATATATATATATATATATATATATTTATTTATTCATTTATTTTGCTTTGTCGCTGTCTCCCGCGTTTGCGAGGTAGCGCAAGGAAACAGACGAAAGAAATGGCACAACCCACCCCCATACACATGTATATACATACACGTCCACACACGCAAATATACATACCCATACATCTCAATGTACATATATATATACACACACAGACACATACATATATACACATGCACACAATTCACACTGTCTGCCTTTATTCATTTCCATCGCCACCTCGTCACACATGGAATAACATCCCCCTCCCCCCTCATCTGTGCGAGGTAGCGCTAGGAAAAGACAAAAAAGGCCCCATTCGTTCACACTCAGTCTCTAGCTGTCATGCAATAATGCCCGAAACCACAGCTCCCTTTCCACATCCAGGCAACACACAGCTTTCCATGGTTTACCCTATACGCTTCACATGCTCTGATTCAATCCATTGACAGCACGTCGACCCCGGTATACCACATCGATCCAATTCACTCCATTCCTTGCCCGCCTTTCATCCTCCTGCATGTTCAAGCCCCGATCACTCAAAATCTTTTTCACTCCATCTTTCCACCTCCAATTTGGTCTCCCACTTCTCCTCGTTCCCTCCACCTCCGACACATATATCCTCTTGGTCAATCTTTCCTCACTCATTCTCTCCATGTGCCCAAACCATTTCAAAACAGCCTTCAAACATAGCCACTTTTGCTTTCGGAGATAATGTTCTCGACTTCCACACATTCTTCAGGACTCCCACGATTTTCGCCCCCTCCCCCACCTTATGATTCACTTCCGCTTCCATGGTTCCATCCGCTGCCAGATCCACTCCCAGATATCTAAAACACTTTACTTCCTCTAGTTTTTCTCCATTCAAACTTACCTCCCAATTGACTTGACCCTCAACCCTACTGTACCTAATAACCTTGCTCTTATTCACATTTACTCTTAACTTTCTTCTTTCACACACTTTACCAAACTCAGTCACCAGCTTCTGCAGTTTCTCCATGAATCAGCCACCAGCGCTGTATCATCAGCGAACAACAACTGACTCACTTCCCAAGCTCTCTCATCCCCAACAGACTTCATACTTGCCCCTCTTTCCAAAACTCTTGCATTCACCTCCCTAACAACCCTATCCATAAACAAATTAAACAACCATGGAGACATCACACACCCCTGCCCCAAAACTACATTCACTGAGAACCAATCACTTTCTTCTTCCTACACGTACACATGCCTTACATCCTTGATAAAACTTTTCACTGCTTCTAACAACTTGCCTCCCACACCATATATTCTTAATACCTTCCACAAAGCATCTCTATCAACTCTATCATATGCCTTCTCCAGATCCATAAATGCTACATAAAAATCCATTTGCTTTTCTAAGTATTTCTCATATACATTCTTCAAAGCAAACACCTGATCCACACATCCTCTACCACTTCTGAAACCACACTGCTCTTCCCCAACCTGATGTGCATGCCTTCAAACTCCCAATCAATACTCTCCCATATAATTTACTAGGAATACTCAACAAACTTATACCTCTGTAATTTGATCACTCACTCTTATCCCCTTTGCCTTTGCACAATGGCACTATGCACGCACTCAGCCAATCCTCAGGTACCTCACCATGAATCATACATACATTAAATAACCTTACCAACCAGTCAATAATACAGTCACCCCCTTTTTAAATAAATTCCACTGCAATACCATCCAAACCTGCTGCCTTGTATTTTAACGTTCTAAAATGGACACAGATATATATATATATATATATATATATATATATATATATATATATATATATATATATATATATATATATATATATATATATATATATATATATATATATATATATATATATATATATATATATATATATATATATATATACCTTTTCTTTCTTTCAAACTATTCGCCATTTCCCGCGTTACCGAGGTAGCGTTGAGAACAGAGGACTGGGCCTTTGAGGGAATATCCTCACCTGGCCCCCTTCTCTGTTCCTTCTTTTGTAAATTTAAAAAAAAAAAAAAATCGAGAGGGGAGGATTTCCAGCCACCCGCTCCCTCCACTTTTAGTCGCCTTCTACGACACGAAGGGAATATATATATATATATATATATATATATATATATATATATATATATATATATATATATATATATATATATATATATATATATATATACATATATATATATATATATATATATATATATATATATATATATATACATATATATATATTTATATATATATATATATATATATATATATATATATATATATATATATATATATATATATATATATATATATATATACATATATATATATATATATATATATATGTATATATATATATATATATATATATATATATATATATATATATATATATATATATATATATATATATATATATATATATATATATATATATATATATGTATTCATATATGTATGTATATATATATTTTTGTTTTTTTTTTTGCTTTGTCGCTGTCTCCCGCGTTTGCGAGGTAGCGCAAGGAAACAGACGAAAGAAATGGCCCAACCCACCCCCATACACATGTATATACATAAGTCCACACACGCAAATATACGTACCTACACAGCTTTCCATGGTTTACCCCAGACGCTTCACATGCCCTGATTCAATCACTGACAGCACGTCAACCCCGGTATACCACATCGATCCAATTCACTCTATTCCTTGCCCTCCTTTCACCCTCCTGCATGTTCAGGCCCCGATCACACAAAATCTTTTTCACTCCATCTTTCCACCTCCAATTTGGTCTCCCTCTTCTCCTCGTTCCCTCCACCTCCGACACATATATCCTCTTGGTCAATCTTTCCTCACTCATTCTCTCCATGTGCCCAAACCATTTCAAAACACCCTCTTCTGCTCTCTCAACCACGCTCTTTTTATTTCCACACATCTCTCTTACCCTTACGTTACTTACTCGATCAAACCACCTCACACCACACATTGTCCTCAAACATCTCATTTCCAGCACATCCATCCTCCTGCGCACAACTCTATCCATAGCCCACGCCTCGCAAGCATACAACATTGTTGGAACCACTATTCCTTCAAACATACCCATTTTTGCTTTCCGAGATAATGTTCTCGACTTCCACACATACTTCAAGGCTCCCAGGATTTTCGCCCCCTCCCCCACCCTATGATCCACTTCCGCTTCCATGGTTCCATCCGCTGCCAGATCCACTCCCAGATATCTAAAACACTTCACTTCCTCCAGTTTTTCTCCATTCAAACTTACCTCCCAATTGACTTGACCCTCAACCCTACTGTGCCTAATAACCTTGCTCTTATTAACATTTACTCTTAACTTTCTTCTTTCACACACTTTACCAAACTCAGTCACCAGCTTCTGCAGTTTCTCACATGAATCAGCCACCAGCGCTGTATCATCAGCGAACAACAACTGACTCATCTCCACAACACATCCCCACAACAACTCTCTCATCCCCAACAGACTACATACTTGCCCCTCTTTCCAAAACTCTTGCATTCACCTCCCTAACAACCCAACCCATAAACAAATTAAACAACCATGGAGACATCACACACCCCTGCCGCAAACCTACTTTCACTGAGAACCAATCACTTTCCTCTCTTCCTACACGTACACATGCCTTACATCCTCGATAAAAACTTTTCACTGCTTCTAACAACTTGCCTCCTACAACATATATTCTTAATACCTTCCACAGAGCATCTCTATCAACTCTATCATATGCCTTCTCCAGATCCATAAATGCTACATACAAATCCTCTCTCTCTCTCTCTCTCTCTCTCTCTCTCTCTCTCTCTCTCTCTCTCTCTCTCTCTCTCTCTCTCTCTCTCTCTCTCTCTCTCTCTCTATATATATATATATATATATATATATGCACCTAGGCATGAGAAGAAAGATCATGAGAGGCAAGTGTTTTGGGAGCAGTTGAATGAGTGTGTTAGTGGTTTTGATGCACGAGACCGGGTTATAGTGATGGGTGATTTGAACGCAAAGGTGAGTAATGTGGCAGTTGAGGGAATAATTGGTATACATGGGGTGTTCAGTGTTGTAAATGGAAATGGTGAAGAGCTTGTAGATTTATGTGCTGAAAAAGGACTGATGATTGGGAATACCTGGTTTAAAAAGCGAGATATACATAAGTATACTTATGTAAGTAGGAGAGATGGCCAGAGAGCGTTATTGGATTACGTGTTAATTGACAGGCGTGCGAAAGAGAGACTTTTGGATGTTAATGTGCTGAGAGGTGCAACTAGAGGGATGTCTGATCATTATCTTGTGGAGGGTAAGGTGAAGATTTGTATGGGTTTTCAGAAAAAAAGAGTGAATGTTGGGGTGAAGAGGGTGGTGAGAGTAAGTGAGCTTGGGAAGGAGACTTGTGTGAGGAAGTATCAGGAGAGACTGAGTACAGAATGGAAAAAGGTGAGAACAATGGAAGTAAGGGGAGTGGGGGAGGAATGGGATGTATTTAGGGAATCAGTGATGGATTGCGCAAAAGATGCTTGTGGCATGAGAAGAGTGGGAGGTGGGTTGATTAGAAAGGGTAGTGAGTGGTGGGATGAAGAAGTAAGATTATTAGTGAAAGAGAAGAGAGAGGCATTTGGACGATTTTTGCAGGGAAGAAATGCAGTTGAGTGGGAGACGTATAAAAGAAAGAGACAGGAGGTCAAGAGAAAGGTGCAAGAGGTGAGAAAAAGGGCAAATGAGAGTTGGGGTGAGAGAGTGTCATTAAATTTTAGGGAGAATAAAAAGATGTTCTGGAAGGAGGTAAATAAAGTGCGTAAGACAAGGGAGCAAATGGGAACTTCAGTGAAGGGCGCAAATGGGGAGGTGATAACAAGTAGTGGTGATGTGAGAAGGAGATGGAGTGAGTATTTTGAAGGTTTGTTGAATGTGTTTGATGATAGATTTGCAGATATAGGGTGTTTTGGTCGAGGTGGTGTGCAAAGTGAGAGGGTTAGGGAAAATGATTTGGTAAACAGAGAAGAGGTAGTAAAAGCTTTGCGGAAGATGAAAGCCGACAAGGCAGCAGGTTTGGATGGTATTGCTGTGGAATTTATTAAAAAAGGGGGTGACTGTATTGTTGACTGATTGGTAAGGTTATTTAATGTATGTATGACTCATGGTGAGGTGCCTGAGGAGTGGCGGAATGCGTGCATAGTGCCATTGTACAAAGGCAAAGGGGATAAGAGTGAGTGCTCAAATTACAGAGGTATAAGTTTGTTGAGTATTCCTGGTAAATTATATGGGAGGGTATTGATTGAGAGGGTGAAGGCATGTACAAAGCATCAGATTGGGGAAGAGCAGTGTGGTTTCAGAAGTGGTAGAGGATGTGTCGATCAGGTGTTTGCTTTGAAGAATGTATCTGAGAAATACTTAGAAAAGCAAATGGATTTGTATGTAGCATTTATGGATCTGGAGAAGGCATATGATAGAGTTGATAGAGATGCTCTGTGGAAGGTATTAAGAATATATGGTGTGGGAGGAAAGTTGTTAGAAGCAGTGAAAAGTTTTTATCGAGGATGTAAGGCATGTGTACGTGTAGGAAGAGAGGAAAGTGATTGGTTCTCAGTGAATGTAGGTTTGCGGCAGGGGTGTGTGATGTCTCCATGGTTGTTTAATTTGTTTATGGATGGGGTTGTTAGGGAGGTAAATGCAAGAGTTTTGGAAAGAGGGGCAAGTATGAAGTCTGTTGGGGATGAGAGAGCTTGGGAAGTGAGTTAGTTGTTGTTCGCTGATGATACAGCGCTGGTGGCTGATTCATGTGAGAAACTGCAGAAGCTGATGACTGAGTTTGGTAAAGTGTGTGGAAGAAGAAAGTTAAGAGTAAATGTGAATAAGAGCAAGGTTATTAGGTACAGTAGGGTTGAGGGTCAAGTCAATTGGGAGGTGAGTTTGAATGGAGAAAAACTGGAGGAAGTGAAGTGTTTTAGATATCTGGGAGTGGATCTGGCAGCGGATGGAACCATGGAAGCGGAAGTGGATCATAGGGTGGGGGAGGGGGCGAAAATTCTGGGGGCCTTGAAGAATGTGTGGAAGTCGAGAACATTATCTCGGAAAGCAAAAATGGGTATGTTTGAAGTAATAGTGGTTCCAACAATGTTGTATGGTTGCGAGGCGTGGGCTATGGATAGAGTTGTGCGCAGGAGGATGGATGTGCTGGAAATGAGATGTTTGAGGACAATGTGTGGTGTGAGGTGGTTTGATCGAGTGAGTAAAGTAAGGGTAAGAGAGATGTTTGGAAATAAAAAGAGCGTGGTTGAGGGAGCAGAAGAGGGTGTTTTGAAGTGGTTTGGGCACATGGAGAGGATGAGTGAGGAAAGATTGACCAAGAGGATATATGTGTCGGAGGTGGAGGGAGCAAGGAGAAGAGGGAGACCAAATTGGAGGTGGAAAGATGGAGTGAAAAAGATTTTGTGTGATCGGGGCCTGAACATGCAGGAGGGTGAAAGGAGGGCAAGGAATAGAGTGAATTGGAGCGATGTGGTATACCGGGGTTGACGTGCTGTTAGTGGATTGAATCAAGGCATGTGAAGCGTCTGGGGTAAACCATGGGAAGCTGTGTAGGTATGTATATTTGCGTGTGTGGACGTATATATATATATGTGTATGGGGGGGGGGTTGGGCCATTTCTTTCGTCTGTTTCCTTGCGCTACCTCGCAAACGCGGGAGACAGCGACAAAGTAAAAAAAAAGAAAAAAAAAAATATATATATATATATATATATATATATATATATATATATATATATATATATATATATATATATATATATATATATATATATATATATATATATATTTTTATCGAGGATGTAAGGCATGTGTACGTCTAGGAAGAGAGGAAAGTGATTGGTTCTCAGTGAATGTAGGTTTGCGGCAGGGGTGTGTGATGTCTCCATGGTTGTTTAATTTGTTTATGGATGGGGTTGTTAGGGAGGTGAATGCAAGAGTTTTGGAAAGAGGGGCAAGTATGAAGTCTGTTGGGGATGAGAGAGCTTGGGAAGTGAGTCAGTTGTTGTTCGCTGATGATACAGCGCTGGTGGCTGATTCATGTGAGAAACTGCAGAAGCTGGTGACTGAGTTTGGTAAAGTGTGTGAAAGAAGAAAGTTAAGAGTAAATGTGAATAAGAGCAAGGTTATTAGGTACAGTAGGGTAGAGGGTCAAGTCAATTGGGAGGTGAGTTTGAATGGAGAAAAACTGGAGGAAGTGAAGTGTTTTAGATATCTGGGAGTGGATCTGGCAGCGGATGGAACCATGGAAGCGGAAGTGGATCATAGGGTAGGGGAGGGGGCGAAAATTCTGGGAGCCTTGAAGAATGTGTGGAAGTCGAGAACATTATCTCGGAAAGCAAAAATGGGTATGTTTGAAGGAATAGTGGTTCCAACAATGTTGTATGGTTGCGAGGCGTGGGCTATGGATAGAGTTGTGCGCAGGAGGATGGATGTGCTGGAAATGAGATGTTTGAGGACAATGTGTGGTGTGAGGTGGTTTGATCGAGTAAGTAACGTAAGGGTAAGAGAGATGTGTGGAAATAAAAAGAGGGTGGTTGAGAGAGCAGAAGAGGGTGTTTTGAAATGGTTCGGGCACATGGAGAGAATGAGTGAGGAAAGATTGACCAAGAGAATATAGTGTCGGAGGTGGAGGGAACGAGGAGAAGAGGGAGACCAAATTGGAGGTGGAAAGATGGAGTGAAAAAGATTTTGTGTGATCGGGGCCTGAGCATACAGGAGGGTGAAAGGAGGGCAAGGAATAGAGTGAATTGGAGCGATGTGGTATACCGGGGTTGACGTGCTGTCAGTGGATTGAATCAAGGCATGTGAAGCGTCTGGGGTAAACCATGGAAAGCTGTGTAGGTGTATTTGTAGGTATATTTGCGTGTGTGGACGTATGTATATACATGTGTATTGGGGTGGGTTGGGCCATTTCTTTCGTCTGTTTCCTTGCGCTACTTCGCAAACGCGTGAGACAGCGACAAAGCAAAAAAAAAAAAAAAAAATATATATATATACATATATATATATATATATATATATATATATATATATATATATATATATATATATATATATATATATATATATATATATATATATATATATATATATATATATATATATCGCAAAATTGTGATCCTTTCCAACATGGATTCCACATGGCTCTCCTATTACTTCTCTACAACCTGTCGTGGATTTTCTCCTTTCGTTACTACTTTCTCTAAATCGTTAATCAAGGCCCACCAACTGAAGTTACGATTTGGATTCCTTAGGAGATGCCTTGATAAACAAGTGATGCCAAGATCTGTCCTACCCCAGCGATTGTTGCAGCTGTCTGGTCGACTATTTGACCAGTTCCAAAACATCATTTTACAGAAACACATTGAGTTAAAGAAGATTGAATTGGAGGAGGCTTTCTGTATTACAAGAGAGAAGAAACGTGCCTTTCAAATGGCAATACCGACATACTGGAAGAATCGGATGTTGGACTATTGCTATAATAGATAAAGGGATGAACGCATTAGGTAACAAATGAAACTAGACTGTCAGTTGGACCATCTTATCTAAAACAGAGACTGGACTAATAACGCAAACCCTTCTTTTGTGATAAACCTGTCCAATAAACAACTAAATAAGGATTTCTTGTGTGCCTTAGGCTATGAATTAAGTTTTGTGTCCTCTACCAGGGAAGCCAGCTGTGTTGATGTCGCAAAGTCTTTTTGCAATTTAGAGAAATATAGTAATTTAACTAATGATGAAATTAATATCTGTAAGGGTTTAGTGTATGCCAGTTTGTCAAAACCAGTGGAACCTCATTGCCCTAAAAGATTTATTTATAAGAGCTAGTAACACCTTAAAAAAGACAATGATATACATATTACTAAAGCGCATAAGGCTCACGCTGTTGTGGTTATGGACAAAAGTCACTATTTATATAAAATGGATGATCTTTTGAATGATGACACAACATATTCTAAACTAGAATCCCCTAGAAGCAGTTGATTTCCATTTCAATAAAGAAATGAAGTTTTTGTTCAAAGGTAATGATTATTTTATCAAAAGTTTGCCATTTTTGTCCCCTTCATTGCCATATATGTATGGACTTATCAAAACACATAAAGAAAATTTTCCAGCAAGACCTATAGTGAGTTCAGTAGGCTCCATCACATATAAAATGTCAAAATAGTTAGTCTCTTTATCAAGTCCTTTAGTGGGTAAGATATCAAATTCTAATATCATGATCAATGTAGATTTAATTAACAAGCTTAACAATATCAATGTTAATTTTGATTTCAAATCTGTTAGCTTTGATGTTTCCTCACTTTTACAAAAGTTCCAGTTGATAACCTTCTACAATATTCATTTGATGTCTTGGATGGTATTCATTTACCTGTTTCAAAGTCCGTTTTCATTGAACAGATAAAATTGTGTTTAAAAGACTGTGTATTTCAATTCAATGGAGATTATTGTGTTCAGAAATTTGGTATGGCAATGGGTAACCCTCTTTCACCTGTACTAAGTAATCTTTATATGGAATTTTTTGAAACACAATCACTAAAGGATATCTTACCTTCTAATGCAATTTGGTTTAGGTATGTAGATGATGTTCTCTGCGTTTGGCCAAGAGATGAAAATTTACAAATATTTCTCCCCTTACTTAACAATTTTGTACCGTCCATCAAATTCACTGTAGAAAATGAAAATAAAGGTATGTTATCATTTCTAGATTCCATGATCCGTAGGCAAGAAAACGAGTTTAAATTTAGCATATACAGAAAATCTACCAATGTATGCTCATATATTCATTATTACTCATCTTAACATGACAGAGTTAAGTTATCATCATTTCAATCTATGTTCCTAAGGGCATTACGTATTTGCAGTCCAGAGTATATTCATGATGAGATTGAGAAGATGAATTCCATTGGATCTAAATTAAAGTACCCTAGATCTTTCACTGATACATCCCTTAAGTTAGCAAAGAAATCTTTTCATAGAGTTGAGCCGAAACCTCCCATTGACACCAAGAATCTTTTAGTTCTCCCTCTTAAAAATGTTAATTCTACTTTACTTCCCATGTTGCTTAAGTCCTTTAATGTAAATGTTGCCTTCAGCAGCAAAAATATTATAAAGAATATCCTAATCAGGAATTCACTAGAAAATTCTCCTGGGTGCATCTATAAAGTGCCATGTAGGAATTGTGAAAAGTTTTATGTTGGTCAGACTGGTAAGGATCTTTCTGTTAGACTTAAGAAACATAAAAATGGTATAAGAACGGGACAAGAATCAAATGTCTTGCTTAATCACGTTAAAAACTATGATCATTGTATTGACTGGAGTAATGCCATCTCAGTTATTAACTCTGACTCATTGAAGCTTCTTTTATTAAATACACAAAGGATTATAATCTTGATATTAGTGAAGGTCTATACAAATTTGATAACTTTTTTGTCGATAGAATTTGTAGAATAATAAGTTTATGATACGCTCGTTGTCAGTCTTGGACAATCGCATGTTTACAAAATGGTGTCCTAGCTACGTCTCTATGATACGCTCGTTGTCTGTCTTGGACAATCGCATGCTTACCTAATGGCGTCCTAGCTACGTCTCTTTGTTGTATATCAACAGACTGTTATATCTCTCTCTTGTGTCTCCTCTGGTGATGTGATTATTAAACGAAAGTGCACTTTGGAACTTATCGTGTATCATTTTCCCCGTGGACTC
This sequence comes from Panulirus ornatus, assembly GCF_036320965.1. Taxonomy (NCBI): domain Eukaryota; kingdom Metazoa; phylum Arthropoda; class Malacostraca; order Decapoda; family Palinuridae; genus Panulirus; species Panulirus ornatus. Next base: position 19,042,276 of record NC_092242.1, on the reverse strand, counting down.
TTAGTAATATATATATATATATATATATATATATATATATATATATATATATATATATATATATATATATATATATATATATATATATATATATATATATATATATATATATATATATTTGTATATATATTTGTATATATATATATATATATATATATATATATATATATATATATATATATATATATATATATATATATATATATATATATATATATCATTTTATATTTTTATTATACTTTGTCGCTGTCTCCCGCGTTTGCGAGGTAGCGCAAGGAAACAGACGAAAGAAATAGCCCAACCCCCCCCCATACACATGTATATACATACGTCCACACACGCAAGGAAACAGACGAAAGAAATAGCCCAACCCCCCCCCCCATACACATGTATATACATACGTCCACACACGCAAATATACATACCTACACAGCTTTCCATGGTTTACCCCAGACGCTTCACATGCCCTGCTTCAATCCACTGACAGCACGTCAACCCCGGTATACCACATCGCTCCAATTCACTCTATTCCTTGCCCTCCTTTCACCCTCCTGCATGTTCAGGCCCCGATCACACAAAATCTTTTTCACTCCATCTTTCCACCTCCAATTTGGTCTCCCTCTTCTCCTTGTTCCCTCCACCTCCGACACATATATCCTCTTGGTCAATCTTTCCTCACTCATCCTCTCCATGTGCCCAAACCACTTCAAAACACCCTCTTCTGCTCTCTCAACCACGCTCTTTTTATTTCCACACATCTCTCTTACCCTTACGTTACTCACTCGATCAAACCACCTCAC
>NC_092242.1:19011476-19036476 GCF_036320965.1 Panulirus ornatus | reverse complement strand
CTATTTCTTGCAACCAGAGCGACAACTTCTTCCGTGAGCCTGTGGCGTGGGGACAACTAGAATTGTAAAATTCAGGCTACTAATGGTGGCGTCATTATCAGCAAGTCTTACGACGTATCGCTTCCTTATCTTATTATCTCTTTTTATCTTATATGATTATCACTGGCTGGTTATGGAGGCCTAGCTTGGTATTCCTGTAAATCAGTCTCCAATGGCATCGAACCTAGCGAAAAGTAAACAAGCACATTCCACAGACAGGTTTTAGGAGATGGTCTCGAAATCTAATAATTCCATCAACTGATCGCTCGTACGAATGCCATTTACATTCACTGTAGATTCATGAATAGAAATTTATCAAGTAATTGTATTTTCTTTTAATCTATTGTACTGATGACTTATTGCGGTGCTCGTCTTTCTCTTTGTTGTCCAAGACATGTCCAAGATGTTTGTCCCTGTGAACGTGTTCGTTGGATATACACTCATGAGGAATGACACGTCACACAGTCACCTGTTAGCGAACCTCGGGAGTGTGCACAACCGAGTTTTGTTCAGCCGACATCCTCATGGATTTCACAGTGATTACTTTGCCAACAACCAGAGTCGTGGCTTGAGTTCTAACGTCAAAGATCTTGTCGTTCGAGTCCGTGGATTCCCCTTCAGGTCATCATAGGAAATCCTCCTGAGTCATTGATAACTATTGCGATAAAATAAGAAGGATAGGTGGAACAGTTTGTTGAACTTTATCTAATCTAACTTACTTATAAAATCGTCTCTTGAAACAAACATATATGCTAACCACACTTACAAAATAGCATCATGGATTTTCCTCTCAAAATGGTTTAACCTAACCTAAACTAACCTAACTTAATTATAACGGCTTCTCCTTTCCGGTTTAACATAACCCACTCACAATACCATCAATATATATATATATATATATATACATATATATATATATATATATATATATATATATATATATACATATATATATTATCCCTGGGGATAGGGGAGAAAGAATACTTCCCATGTATTCCCTGCGTGTCGTAGAAGGCGACTAAAAGGGAAGGGAGCGGGGGGCTGGAAATCCTCCCCTCTCATTTTTTTTTTTTTTAATTTTCCAAAAGAAGGAACAGAGAAGGGGGCCATGTGAGGATATTCCCTCAAAGGCCCAGTCCTCTGTTCTTAACGCTACCTCGCTAATGCGGGAAATGGCTAATAGTATGAAAAAAAAAAAAAAATATATATATATATATATATATATATATATATATATATATATATATATATATATATATATATATATATATATATATATATGTACATATATATATATACATATATATATATATATAAATATATATATATATATATATATATATATATATATATATATATATATATATATATATATATTTCTTTTTTTTTTGCTTTGTCGCTGTCTCCCGCGTTTGCGAGGTAGCGCAAGGAAACAGACGAAAGAAATGGCCCAACCCACCCCCATACACATGTATATACATACGTCCACATACGCAAATATACATACCTACACAGCTTTCCATGGTTCACCCAAGACGCTTCACATGCCCTGATTCAATCCACTGACCACGTCAACCCCGGTATACCACATCGATCCAATTCACTCTATTCCTTGCCCTCCTTTCACCCTCCTGCATGTTCAGGCCCCGATCACACAAAATCTTTTTCACTCCATCTTTCCACCTCCAATTTGGTTTCCCACTTCTCCTCGTTCCCTCCACCTCCGACACATATATCCTCTTGGTCAATCTTTCCTCACTCATTCTCTCCATGTGCCCAAACCATTTCAAAACACCCTCTTCTGCTCTCTCAACCACGCTCTTTTTATTTCCACATATCTCTCTTACCCTTACGTTACTTACTCGATCAAACCACCTCACACCACACATTGTCCTCAAACATCTCATTTCCAGCACATCCATCCTCCTGCGCACAACTCTATCCATAGCCCACGCCTCGCAACCATACAACATTGTTGGAACCACTATTCCTTCAAACATACCCATTTTTGCTTTCCGAGATAATGTTCTCGACTTCCACACATTCTTCAAGGCTCCCAGGATTTTCGCCCCCTCCCCCACCCTATGATCTACTTCCGCTTCCATGGTTCCATCAGCTGCCAGATCCATTCCCAGATATCTAAAACACTTTACTTCCTCCAGTTTTTCTCCATTCAAACTCACCTCCCAATTGACTTGACCCTCAACCCTACTGTGCCTAATAACCTTGCTCTTATTCACATTTACTCTTAACTTTCTTCTTTCACACACTTTACCAAACTCAGTCACCAGCTTCTGGAGTTTCTCACATGAATCAGCCACCAGCGCTGTATCATCAGAGAACAACAACTGACTCACTTCCCAAGCTCTCTCATCCCCAACAGACTTCATACTTGCCCCTCTTTCCAAAACTCTTGCATTTACCTCCCTAACAACCCCATCCATAAACAAATTAAACAACCATGGAGACATCACACACCCCTGCCGCAAACCTACATTCACTGAGAACCAATCACTTTCCTCTCTTCCTACACGTACACATGCCTTACATTCTCGATAAAAACTTTTCACTGCTTCTAACAACTTGCCTCCCACACCATATATTCTTAATACCTTCCACAGAGCATCTCTATCAACTCTATCATATGCCTTCTCCAGATCCATAAATGCTACATACAAATCCATTTGCTTTTCTAAGTATTTCTCACATACATTCTTCAAAGCAAACACCTTATCCACACATCCTCTACCACTTCTGAAACCACACTGCTCTTCCCCAATCTGATGCTCTGTACATGCCTTCACCCTCTCAATCAATACCCTCCCATATAATTTACCAGGAATACTCAACAAACTTATACCTCTGTAATTTGAGCACTCAATCTTATCCCCTTTGCCTCTGTACAATGGCACTATGCACGCATTCCGCCAATCCTCAGGCACCTCACCATGAGTCATACATACATTAAATAATTTACCTTACCAACCAATCAACAATACAGTCACCCCTTTTTTTAATAAATTTCACTGCAATACCATCCAAACCCAAATATATATATATATATATATATATATATATATATATATATATATATATATATATATATATATATATATATATATATATATAAATATATATATATATATTTTTTTTTTTTTTTTTTTTTTTTTTTTATACTTTGTCGCTGTCTCCCGCGTTTGCGAGGTAGCGCGAGGAAACAGACGAAAGAAATGGCCCAACCCCCATACACACGTACATACACACGTCCACACACGCAAATATACATACCTACACAGCTTTCCATGGTTTACCCCAGACGCTTCACATGCCTTGATTCAATCCACTGACAGCACGTCAACCCCTGTATACCACATCGCTCCAATTCACTCTATTCCTTGCCCTCCTTTCACCCTCCTGCATGTTCAGGCCCCGATCACACAAAATCTTTTTCACTCCATCTTTCCACCTCCAATTTGGTCTCCCTCTTCTCCTCGTTCCCTCCACCTCCGACACATATATCCTCTTGGTCAATCTTTCCTCACTCATTCTCTCCATGTGCCCAAACCATTTCAAAACACCCTCTTCTGCTCTCTCAACCACGCTCTTTTTATTTCCACACATCTCTCTTACCCTTACGTTACTTACTCGATCAAACCACCTCACACCACACATTGTCCTCAAACATCTCATTTCCAGCACATCCATCCTCCTGCGCACAACTCTATCCATAGCCCACGCCTCGCAACCATACAACATTGTTGGAACCACTATTCCTTCAAACATACCCATTTTTGCTTTCCGAGATAATGTTCTCGACTTCCACACATTTTTCAAGGCTCCCAAAATTTTCGCCCCTTCCCCCACCCTATGATCCACTTCCGCTTCCATGGTTCCATCCGCTGACAGATCCACTCCCAGATATCTAAAACACTTCACTTCCTCCAGTTTTTCTCCATTCAAACTCACCTCCCAATTGACTTGACCCTCAACCCTACTGTACCTAATAACCTTGCTCTTATTCACATTTACTCTTAACTTTCTTCTTCCACACACTTTACCAAACTCAGTCACCAGCTTCTGCAGTTTCTCACATGAATCAGCCACCAGCGCTGTATCATCAGCGAACAACAACTGACTCACTTCCCAAGCTCTCTCATCCCCAACAGACTTCATACTTGCCCCTCTTTCCAGGACTCTTGCATTTACCTCCCTAACAACCCCATCCATAAACAAATTAAACAACCATGGAGACATCACACACCCCTGCCGCAAACCTACATTCACTGAGAACCAATCACTTTCCTCTCTTCCTACACGTACACATGCCTTACATCCTCGATAAAAACTTTTCACTGCTTCTAACAACTTGCCTCCCACACCATATATTCTTAATACCTTCCACAGAGCATCTCTATCAACTCTATCATATGCCTTCTCCAGATCCATAAATGCTACATACAAATCCATTTGCTTTTCTAAGTATTTCTCACATACATTCTTCAAAGCAAACACCTGATCCACACATCCTCTACCACTTCTGAAACCGCACTGCTCTTCCCCAATCTGATGCTCTGTACATGCCTTCACCCTCTCAATCAATACCCTCCCATATAGTTTACCAGGAATACTCAACAAACTTATACCTCTGTAATTTGAGCACTCACTCTTATCCCCTTTATATATATGTATATAATTCACAGATAATCAGGTAACTTGGCAAGTCAGCTAGCCAGCTCCGCCCATTCATGTGATACCTGTGTGAGGACCTGTGGAAATATTCTGATGGCTTTCTTGGGTAATCATTGGATTATGTTAGGTCAGTCGTCACATTACTTGCGATCCAACAAAAATATATTCTTTGGAAGTCTTCAACATTTAGTATTGTTGTGATATGCTCGGTTGGTTGTTTTGGCTTTGGACCTGCAAACCCCTAGAGTCATTAGAGCCATCGATATCACTATATAAGCACCACCAAAAGGATCTTGAACACTTCAAGTTCGAAGTATTATTTTAAGACCATATGGTCTCATTTGTGCGCTTGCTCTGTGAGCTGGGAGGCAGTACTAACAATTATGATAATACTAGTGATGATCTAGATGATGATAATGATAATGATAAGAATAATGATAATACTGATAGATATATATCATAGTGGTGATAATAATGATAAAAAGAAATGTTTATGCGATTAAGTCCCCCTTAAAACCGTCATCAGAGTCTGATACAAATATCATAGAAAACGAAGATATTGGGATTCTAAATTAAATTGAGTCAAATGTGGTGTTTTGTCTTTCGTTTCAAGAAATTAGATGTGTTGTTATTCATGAAATAAGAATACTGACCTAAAACATATTCATAGGATTGGATGACAAAATTATGATTCAACGAAAGATATAAACTACTGTTCAAATGATTGTCCTTAAACAGAGGTATCAAATGATCAATCTTCTCGAGCAAAGAACTGTTTGTATACACATCAAACACTCTCCCCAAACTCCAAGCCAGGTCGCATCTTTCCTATGACGTTCATGGTGACCTATATCTCTCTTTTTTGCCGTCCGTGTCTTACATCCATACGTATTAGCTTTAACTATAAGTACTTGTAGATAGGGTTTTGTCCCCTGTGAGATATGATGAACAAAACAACGCAACTAGCACTCCACTTACGTCCAACCTCAAAAAATTCACCAGCTTTGCCAGGTAGTAACACCCAAGAAATCTTAGCGCTAAATATTCCTCGTTCCTGGGATGTTTAACCCCACTGACGGGGTCTAGTCCTGATCCCACGTAGGAGATTGTGGCGGTCAACAACAACCTTTGTAAGCCGATACCAGACATGAGAAGGGCTGTATTGTTTCATGAGACTTACTCAGTGATTCATTGTTCCCTTCCTGCCTGATCGAGGAGGAAGCTGGCAAAGTGGCGACCTACTGCACTTGCTAACTTGCAAAGATGAATGTCTTACATTGTTCTGATGTGGTGACTATTCCTGTGACCAATCCTGAGGGGAAGTATTTCTTTTTTTTTCGCGCTACCTCGCTAACGCGGGAGACAGCGACAAAGCAAAATAAGTAAATAAATGAATATTGTGGACATGAACGAATACCTCATCGCCAAGGAGCAGTCAGATGTCATCGTTGGTAGATTGATCAAAAAATTGATCTATGATGAGTGACACATAGAGCCTCCTTCATTAATCTCTGACGTTCTGAAAATCTAAACCACCAGAGGAAACTCCACCTGGCTATGTGAAATTCTTTATCAAGACCTTGTCTGTGTACCTAATGCCTCCATGCGTATTTTCTATGCCAAAAGCATAATAATGATGGAAACTCCTAGGCTTTTTTCGCCTCACGGTCTAGGTGGCGCTTCGTGTTAATAGTGGAGGCGACGATCCAGGTTCGTACCGAGGAGACGCTTCGGAACAAGTCTGGGAAAGAAGTTTACGCAATGTGGAAGAATATTTCATGTGATGAAACGAGGAAGATGGTGAAGGAGATTCGCCTGACTCCCCAAACCTAATGAATTCTATGCTTTATCAGTGATCATGATGACCATTCAAAACTGTTCGAATCGATGAACCATTTTCCACGACACCTGACGAACTTCCGGCCAAACTCAGACGAGACTGATTCAGACAGAATCCTCGGACAAAAGAAACAGACCCTGAAGCTGCCTCCTCTCGTCATCCCAAGAGACAGTGGAAGAGGGCGAGATAGAAATACTTAAAGTTCATATAGATACGATGTCGCAAGTCCACTCATTCCTGTGCTTACGGCTGAGGAATAGCAGCCTCTTCACCTGATCTTTCTCACTAGGTCAAAGCTAATGATTTCCTACGTCCATTGGCCGTTCACGTTCCCCGAGGAACTCGCCCAAGTCTAGAGAAAAAAAAGGAAAAAGGAAGATAAAGGTTAATGGAATTGTCTGGTCATATATAACTTCATAAACAAAAATAATCATCAGGAATCAGGGAATTATGGTATAAACAAGCTCGACTGTCGATGTTACTTGCAATACGACATTCGTCCAGATTACAGCCGTTGTAGGGGAGTAAGTATATCATGCAACCTGCGACCATTTCTTTTTTTATGAAAATAGTTTAATATTTAAGAGCAGATAACTGTGCCATTGTTTCACTGGACAGTTGCATACATCACTAAAACAGTTACATAAACACATACATCTATTTATCTTACCTTCTGAGGGATTGAATTGTAGATTGAATTCAGAAATGTCCAATTCATCGTCATTGTAGAGTAAGTGTACAGTGATATGAATAGTTCAAGGGGGAGGGGGAAGGGTTATCCCCCCCCCTCCTCCTCCCTCCTCGCCCCATCCAACTGGATGCGCCCCTGCCCAAGAGAGACCACCATCCACTTCCACTCTTCATGGCTGGGTTGATGAAATCGGTATGGGCCACCTGACTACGTAGGCAGGTCAGCTGAGCCACGCATGTGAGTTCAGACGACCACAGGTTACTGATGGAGGCAGTGGGCATGGTTGCTGACCTGTTGGATTTGCTATGAATATCTATACTTTTGAGGATTTTAAACAATGTCCGCCGGTTCAATATTGATATGTCCTGCATTTATCATAAATCTCAGATGCTCTTTTTCGTTACAGGAATGCATAGTCCACCCATCCTTTTCTTACGTTTATATGGGGTTAATACTCTCGAAGGTTTAAGATATTTGTAACGATCGACCTTTCCTTGAATCCCTATTGTCGCTCACGTAGAGAACCTCTACTGTGCTACCTGAATACCCTCTCACCCTCTCTAGTGTTTTACAGGCCATGGTCGTAAATGAGACTGGTCTATAGTTGAGCAGAATCTCGATCCCCTTTCTCTGAGGTTACATACGGCATTTGCCTTCTTCCTCTTTCTCAGCACTGTAGCTTCCCCCCCCCCCCCCCCCCCCCCCCCCCCACCACCACCACCACCACCACCACCACCACCACCAACGTATTGACCAATATCTTAAGCTGCAAGTCAAGTATATCTGTACACATCTCTAGCACCCATAGAGAAATTTCATCAGGACGAAGGGGACCTTCTATGGGTCAAGACCTTTTAGTAATCTTTTTAAATCTTTCCTAGCCCTTTCAATGCATTCCTACACCCCTTTCTCATTCCATGTCAGTGTTGTTGGGGCTATAGAGTCTTCCACGGTAACTAAATACTTTTAAGATTGTCATCCAGCACCTTTGCTATCTTTACTTGTCATCCTCTGACGTCTTGCACTGTGATTCCCTTTGCCTTATTAGCTGCTCCTCAACAGACAATTTCACTTCTCAACCTTCACTATCAACTTCTGCTTGAGCGTTTGTGTGTTCGCTTATACCATCAGGGTGAGAGGTTAGTCATCATGGTTCCCTACAGTAAAGGTTATAAGAGGCAGTAAAACAATCACATACAAATTGGTATAATGTATTCTTCGAGATAGTGTTGTCAATACACGAGCTTAACAAACATATTCCAACTTTACACAACATACTTAAAGTTTACCTATACAGACTTAAAGCTCATCCAACACAGAGTTTACTCAACGTGCACATCTTACACACTTAAAAGTTTACCTCACACACGTTTACACAGGGTATGTATGTATGCAGTGGGAACACTGGGTCCTCGTTACAGGTACACATTGGACTGGTTTTGTCGCAGTTCTTCATCGAATTTTGATTCACATTATCGTAATATTTTGGCAATTAATCATTCTCAGGCTGACCGTGTGGCAACTGAATGAACAAAAGGAATCCTTTCACTTAAGCTTCACCTGCGAAATTTATAGATCGTGGAGGCATGAAGCTGCATGTGATCACGTTTCAAACCAGAGGGGTTGAAGTCACTAACAATTGTGGTTAGTTGCAAAGGATGTTAGGGAAGCGGCGGGAAACCTTTTATGACATTATGTATCTTGGAGAATGAAGAAGTCTCAACGCCCCCAGAGGTGTAGTAGTAACAAGGGATGGGAAGGACACATCAAAATCCTTCGTTAGAGTTAGGACACCGGCTGGAGTAGGATGAGGAGGGGAAAAGAGAGATCCTGGTCATAAGTCAGGATCGCTTAATTGTTGTTTTAGGCGCTTGGGGGACGCAGGTAGAGGGACGGGGCATCTTCCTCAAAGCGGCTGGTGTCGGTAGGGAGGTACTCACTGTAGGAGCTGGTTGGTGGGGGGATGCGGGCCATCGCCACCAGAGAAGCAAGCACTTCAGTGCTGGTTGTGGTGACAGGGGCATCGCTGGGAGCGGCTGGGGGTTTGAGGGACTCCTCTGGCGCATCCTCATACGAAAGGTATGACGACTTCTGCTGTTCCGTGGCAGTAGGGGCTGAGAGAGGAGGTGGGACCATATCGATGACACCAGCGACGGCGTAACCGCTGTAGGAATCTAAGAGCGGGGGAGTAAGAGGCACGCTTCCCTGAGACGCCTCTGGTACTACGGCGTAGCCGGATGGTTCAGGTGGGAGGAGAGGAACCTGTGGCTGCTGCTCGAAGAAGGTGGCGTACGAGGAGGGTGCCGTGAGGGTCTGAAAATAAGGGTCACCTGCAGGTACGACAACGTCTTTGCCCGGCTTGATGCTATAGCCAGAGTAGCTGCTCTTCTTTCCGTCCAAGGTGGCGTCGAACTTCTTAGGGAAGGAGTTCGTGGTCTTCCTTGGCAGTCCATTTACCACCACCGCCGCCATCACGAGAACCACCTGTCGAGAAGGTACGCGTTTGATAAGACAGAGTTACAGTACAAGAATAGGAGGACATACCACCTTTACCACAGCCTAGACCACTGTGCCTCCATCGACTAACAAAATAAAAGGAATTATCAAAAGATAAGTAAAAGATACTCATACATTCTAATGATACAGAAGAGATGGATTAACAAATATTTAGAAATATAGAGTGTTATACTCTATAAAACATCGAGAGAGAACTCTTTCCTTCGCTGCTCTTGCTAAGCTACACAAGTGCAAGTGGCGGGTTCTGAATAGTTGGAGAGATTGTGAATGAGGGCACTATGCATGGCAGACCCGTCGCATGACACGAACTCAAGGCCAGGTGAGCGTTCACCCACCTACGGCAAAGATGTTAGGGAGAGGAGTTTACAGGAACGAGAGAGGGAGACCATGGCCGGGAAGAATATATGGAGGAATGTCTGTTCGGTACATGCTCGTTGCGGAGTGTGTGTGTGAGAAGGATGTAAGTGGAGGGAAAAATATGATAAAGGCAGATAATAGGATATTCTCTATCATGTGACCTGAAATATGCGTAGATGGTAATACAGACACACGGGCAACATACGCTTACTGACATATACAAAACCACAGAATCGGGCGAGAAAATCGAACTCTTGTTTTGGTATGAGAAACACAAGGAACATGACTTTAAGGGGCTGTGCAGGTGTGTGGCTGAGTGTGAACGTTCTCTACTATCGTATAACTTCTTAGATTCATGTATGCTCTCTGCATTGACCATGTCCTCAGTCATTCTCTTTCATCCATCCACTACTCTTTACCATGAAAGTGTCTCTTTGCACCATCTTGACAAGGTTCTTGCTTATTTTCAAGTTATGTCCTCTAGCTGTGTGTCATATAATCTTTTATGGCAACACGCAGTCAGGTGGCTAGAACTGGTGTTTGTTGGAGTGGAAGGCAACGACTCTGAACATCAAATGGCACCTAAAGGTTCGGTAATACATACATATGAATTCGCGTCATCTTCCTCTCTGTTTATCTCTACTGTCTCTAACCTACTTAAGAAACGACCCATCACTCTCTACCTCACAGGACACTTCGTAAGTCCTGTTCACCCCATTTGCTGAAATATTTGATAATGCTCTCGTTCCAGACGACTTGTGGCAAGAAACCTTCGAAGAAGACGCCAAGATACGAAGTGACCAGAGGGTCTTCACGTCAGAGAGGACCGCTCTGAGGTAAGTATTTGGTTGCATGAATGTCATCGTGATTGGGAAAACCCTGAGTGAGTTGTCTGAGGATTTTCGAGCCAGACGAAACTGCTCATTGAACATTTTCCAATCTGTTTACCTTCATGTTACTCTCCTCTACTGTGGAGTGAAGGGAGATTACGGGAACTATCCTGTAAACCTGTCCATCTATCTTTATCTGTCTGTCCTCTTTCTCCATATATCTTAATATCTATTCATCTCTCGATCTAACGAACGAATGATCCGTCTGTTCGTTTATCTGACCTTATGCGGTGGTGAGGGCTATGTACGTCTTGCCTCACAGCAAAGTCCAGCAGTCATAGATACTTTCTTCCTCCATCTAACTCTCTCTTTACCTTTCCCTTCTTGCCTCACTCTGACCATACACTCCCGCCTCCTCGCCCGGACCGACCACCGAGCCAGGGAGCACACCACAAGACCCACCTGGCCGGCCTGAACAGCTTCTCACCTGAGGCTGAGGTTTGGGTCAGCGGCGTCGGCTCCACAGGTCCCTACATCAACCCCTCTTGTGGACCTGATCATCTACCTGCGTCTATACCAGAGTTTGGGGATGTACCTGCCCTCCATATATATATATATATATATATATATATATATATATATATATATATATATATATATATATATATATATATATATATATATATATATATATATATATATATATATATATATATATATATATATATATATATATATATATATATATATATATATATATATATATATATATATATATATATATATATATATATATATATATATATATATATATATATATATATATATATATATATATATATATATATATATATATATATATATGTATATATATATATATATATATATATATATATATATATATATATATATATATATATATATATATATATATATGTATATATATATATATATATATGTATATTTCTGATGATGATGTGATTATTACACGAAAATGCACTTGGAAACTTGTGTTTCATTTCCCCCTGGATTCATAAAAAAATATATATGCGTATATCGTATCATGCGTACATGTTTGATGTTTATTTACAACTCACGTAATACAAGCCTTGGCAATGATGTCAGAACCATTCTGCAAACTTACGTGGTTGACTGTGTCAAGGGGAAAACAATAAAACCTTTAAGAGAGAAATAAGTATTGTGATAAGGCAAGCCACGAACACCACCAGGAGAAGCCACAGTCATGGTCAAGACAGCACATCACACATCACGACCCGCCATGGAACAAGCCGATTGCCACTCGTGTGATTCACTCGTTTGTTTTGGGTCATCGGCCTTCACTAGTTTCTTCCGTTGGACCGGGAGCCCTAGTGATCAGTCTCAATGACTGTGTTCTTAATGGTCATTACGTCCATGAAAATAAGTGATAACTGGCTGCTTATACAGACCAACACACAAGCAACTTTCACCCGTCCTTGTGGGTGTTGGGTGATTACGATGCTATACTTGTTAATCAAGACCTTTTGAAGAACTGGTCGACCACGGGGTGCTAAAAGATCATGAAACATTGTACAATAAATCAATATATATATATATATATATATATATATATATATATATATATATATTTTTTTTTTTTTTTTTTTTCTTTTTTCCGCTGTCTCCCGCGTTTGCGAGGTAGCGCAAGGAAACAGACGAAAGAAATGGCCCAACCCACCCCCATACACATGTATATACATACGTCCACACACGCAAATATACCTACAAATATACCTACACAGCTTTCCATGGTTTACCCCAGACGCTTCACATGCCTTGATTCAATCCACTGACAGCACGTCAACCCCGGTATACCACATCGCTCCAATTCACTCTATTCCTTGCCCTCCTTTCACCCTCCTGCATGTTCAGGCCCCGATCACACAAAATCTTTTTCACTCCATCTTTCCACCTCCAAATTTGGTCTCCCACTTCTCCTCGTTCCCTCCACCTCCGACACATATATTCTCTTGGTCAATCTTTCCTCACTCATTCTCTCCATGTGCCCGAACCATTTCAAAACACCCTCTTCTGCTCTCTCAACCACCCTCTTTTTATTTCCACACATCTCTCTTACCCTTACGTTACTTACTCGATCAAACCACCTCACACCACACACTGTCCTTAAACATCTCATCTCCAGCACATCCATCCTCCTGCGCACAACTCTATCCATAGCCCACGCCTCGCAACCATACAACATTGTTGGAACCACTATTCCTTCAAACATACCCATTTTTGCTTTCCGAGATAATGTTCTCGACTTCCACACATTCTTCAAGGCTCCCAGAATTTTCGCCCCCTCCCCCACCCTATGATCCACTTCCGCTTCCATGGTTCCATCCGCTGCCAGATCCACTCCCAGATATCTAAAACACTTCACTTCCTCCAGTTTTTCTCCATTCAAACTCACCTCCCAAATGACTTGACCCTCAACCCTACTGTACCTAATAACCTTGCTCTTATTCACATTTACTCTTAACTTTCTTCTTTCACACACTTTACCAAACTCAGTCACCAGCTTCTGCAGTTTCTCACATGAATCAGCCACCAGCGCTGTATCATCCGCGAACAACAACTGACTCATTTCCCAAGCTCTCTCATCCCCAACAGACTTCATACTTGCCCCTCTTTCCAAAACTCTTGCATTCACCTCCCTAACAACCCCATCCATAAACAAATTAAACAACCATGGAGACATCACACACCCCTGCCGCAAACCTACATTAACTGAGAACCAATCACTTTCCTCTCTTCCTACACGTACACATGCCTTACATCCTCGATAAAAACTTTTCACTGCTTCTAACAACTTGCCTCCCACACCATATATTCTTAATACCTTCCACAGAGCATCTCTATCAACTCTATCATATATATATATATATATATATATATATATATATATATATATATATATATATATATATATATATATATATATATATATATATTTTTCTAATTTTCCAAAAGAGGAAACAGAGAAGGGGGCCAGGTGAGGATTTTCCGTCTAAGACCCAGTCCTCTGTTCTTAACGCTACCTCGCAAACGCGGGAAATGGCGAATCGTATGAAAAAAAAAAAAAAAAAAATATATATATATATATATATATCTTGGACAATCACATGTTTACCAAATGGCGTCCTAGCTTCGTCTCTTCGATGTATATCAACTGACCTATATTTCTCTCTTGTCTCCCCCGATGATGTGATTATTATACGAAAGTGTACTTTGGAACTTATCGTGTTTCATTTTCTCCGTGGACTCATAGGAAAGTGTGGTATCTGGGACCCATCCACATACACACAGTTGTATATATATATATATATATATATATATATATATATATATATATATATATATATATATATATATATATATACCTGTATATAGATAGCTGTTCACTGGTCCCTTAGCAATAATGCGAATCTCTCCAAAATACATTGCGAAACGAGGCACCAAATCACCTCCGTCATACACAATCAATCGTGTTCGTAGGAAATGTTTTTGTCATAATCGAATTTCTACATAGTCGAGGCTGCAGCATAGAATAGGTAGGCCATAATCATCTTCTTGTGCGACCCAAGATTTTGTGAACTTATAATCTCTCAGGAAATCTGACGAGAAACGTTTTGATTTTACAGTTCCCTTGGCGTCAGAGGACGTCAGATTGCCTTAACAAAGACATAAGTGTTTTCTTACCTCTCTCTCTCTCTCTCTCTCTCTCTCTCTCTCTCTCTCTCTCTCTCTCTCTCTCTCTCTCTCTCTCTCTCTCTCAAAACAATCATTACTCTCGCAACATTTTGGAGTCGATTCGTCTTTTTGTTATGAATTTGTGTCTTTTATCCTTCAAATGGTCACAATTCTTTTTCTTTTCATCAGTTTCCCCTAATTAATATATTTTCACACTGCATCTCTCCACCTTGATGTCGCCTGTCTTTTAAATTTCATACGATGGTTTAAGAAATTATCTTTCTTACGTAAAGGTAGATAAATCTATCAGGGAAATAAGTGATCCCCCTAGAGAATCATGAAAGTGAATAGCCACTCATAGAAAACGAGTGATAGCGACTGAGTTACTTAAAATACGATTTGTTCAGCGTGAACCAAACCCGTCCCTTTCACTGTACATGTATATACGCAGTTCATTGCCTTCATCAAACTCTATAGTTATCTTGAGACACCCTTCCACGACCAGTAATTACCAGAACCATCGAATTTGTCGTTAACCTTGTGTTGAGTGGCTTCGGGAGCAGACACGTGTGTGTGTGTGTGTGTGTGTGTGTGTGTGTGTGATTACGTATTTGCACCGTAGTGCGAGGGAGTTTCACACTCGTGGGGACCCTGGTCTCGTGCGGCTGGCGGTGGTGGAGGTGATGAGAGGGAAAAAGGACTCTGTAAGATCCAAGCGCAGCGCTGTCGTCAGCTGGCCAGGTCCCAGGGAGATGTGAGGGATGGGTTTGTTGAGTGGCGAGGGAAAGTGTGGTATCTGGGACCCATCCACATACACACAGTTGTATATATACATATATATATATATATATATATATATATATATATATATATATATATATATATATATATATATATATATATATATATATATATACCAATGTGTTTACGTGCAAACAGAGATAGATAGAGAGAGAGAGAGAGAGAGAGAGAGAGAGAGAGAGAGAGAGAGAGAGAGAGAGAGAGAGAGAGAGAGAGAGAGAGAGAGAGAGAGAGAGAGAGAGAGAGAGAGAGAGAGAGAGAGAGAGAGAGAGAGAGAGAGAGAGAGTATAGGAAGACTGTTATGGTCACTTTGAGTCTAGTGTCCAACATCCACAGGGTACAACTTATGTAACCCACCGGGTACAACCCATGTAACCCACCAGGTATAACCCATGTAAACCACCAGGTACAACCCATGTAAGCCACCTGGTACAACCCATGTAACCCACCTGGTACAACCCATGTAACCCACCTGGTACAACCCATGTAACCCACCTGGTACAACCCATGTAAACCACCAGGTACAACCCATGTAAACCACCAGGTACAACCCATGTAAACCACCAGGTACAACCCATGCAAGCCACATCTCTAAGCACGACATGAGATGCGAGAGAATTGATGCCCGACATTCATAGACTGTTGGCTAGAAACGTGGATGGATGTAGTAACATTTGGCAGGACTGGAGGACCGAGATTCGACGCAGCTTCACTACACTGTGTCAAGGATTATGGCAAAAGTTGCTGGTGTTTTAAGAGCGTCGTATGTGACGAGGGAGTCAACATGATGTTGGTATTGTTAGCCACGCGACTCACGTGCCCTCGTGCGCGAGTCATGTGACCTCAAATTGTTTGTGACAGTCATTCTAAGGACCTTCATCGATAAGGTACATTGACCCCGGGTCACAGGCTTTCATTTCCTTGGATATTATAGATTCTGTGTGACCTCTCATGGCTTGGATCTTTGATAGTCCCTCTGTGAACTCTCATGACCTGATTTTTATATAGTTAGGCCTCCTATCACCTCTAAATGGCCTGGTTTTTCACATCTACGGAGACTAGATCCTTCTAGAAGTGGTTCCACCTCGAACCAATAGTCCCATGAGACAAGAGCGACGAGGATGAACAGAGAGGGCAAGGGGCACGTGTCGTCACTACACTGTTGACGAGGAATGAGGCAGGTTCACGTCTGGTGATGCTTAGGAAACTGTTTCTCTTATCTCTACCTTGATCTACACTGTCATCCCCTCACCTGATGCTCAGGATAGTGCACTCATCTACACTCAGGTCAACAGTGTAATCCTATCAACCGATACTGAGGATAGAGTCTCACCTACACCCTGATCTACACTGTTATCCCTCATCTGATCCCGAGGACAGTCTCCACCTCACACCCTGACCTACACTGTCAACCCATCACCTGATCTACACTGTCAACCCATCACCTGACCTACACTCTCAACCCATCATCTGATCTACACTGTCATCCCATCACCTGACCTACACTGTCATCCCATCACCTGAGCTACACTGTCATCCCATCACCTGACCTACACTGTCATCCCATCACCTGACCTACACTGTCAACCCATCACCTGACCTACACTCTCAACCCATCACCTGATCTACACTGTCAACCCATCACCTGACCTACACTGTCATCCCATCACCTGACCTACACTGTCATCCCATCACCTGACCTACACTGTCATCCCATCACCTGAGCTACACTGTCAACCCATCACCTGACCTACACTGTCATCCCATCACCTGACCTACACTCTCAACCCATCACCTGCTCTACACTGTCAACCCATCACCTGACCTACACTGTCAACCCATCACCTGACCTACACTGTCATCCCATCACCTGAGCTACACTGTCATCCCATCACCTGAGCTACACTGTCATCCCATCACCTGAGCTACACTGTCATCCCATCACCTGAGCTACACTGTCATCCCATCACCTGACCTACACTGTCATCCCATCACCTGACCTGCACTATCATCCTCTACGTACTGTAACCATTGAAGGTGTAGCTGCCGTCAAGCCATTCCGGCCCTGAAGCAGACAGCCTCGTCTTCAAGGTAACTTGGTGGTCAAGCGTTTACTACCTCTCGGATATCTCCTGCTATGTTAGCAACTATTGCTTGAACTTTGCTTTGCTCTCATCACAACCAGATCTGAGCAGGTAGACGAGGTTCACAAAGGGGGGAATGGCCCAGTTGGGTTCGAATCCAGTTCCTGGACCCCGGGAGGGAAATGCCTGTTAGATACGAAGTTTTTCAGACCTTGACCAGAAAAAGTTGACTCACACTACCCCTGATGAGCGCCCGCTAGGAAGTAAACGCCCACAGGAATTCATCGTGAAGAACAGAGGAATCAGTTACGTGTTCTCCAGGTTTACGTTCAACCCAGGAGGCGAGGCTATGCTAACTAAAGCTTTACCAGGACCTCCACATCACTGCCATGTAAACAATATAGGAATGGATCTTGTACCCTAATAGATAGATATGTAAATAGATGTGAATAGATACATAACTACATACTGTGATTATATATATATATATATATATATATATATATATATATATATATATATATATATATATATATATATATATATATATATATATATATATATATATATATATATATAAGGAGAAGTGGGAGACCAAATTGGAGGTGGAAAGATGGAGTGAAAAAGATTTTGTGTGATCGGGGCCTGAACATGCAGGAGGGTGAAAGGAGGGCAAGGAATAGAGTGAATTAGATCGATGTGGTATACCGGGGTTGACGTGCTGTCAGTGGATTGAATCAGGGCATGTGAAGCGTCTGGGCTAAACCATGGAAAGTTGTGTGGTGCCTGGATGTGGAGGGGGAGCTGTGGTTTTCGGGCATTATTGCATGGCAGCTGGAGACTGAGTGTGAATGAATGGGGCCTATGTTGTCTTTTCCTAGTGCTACCTCGCACACATGAGGGGGAAGGGGGATGGTATTCCATGTGTGGCGAGGTGTCGATGGGAGTGAATAAAGGCAGACAGTGTGAATTGTGTGCATGGGTATATATGTATGTGTCTGTGTGTGTATATATATGTGTACATTGAGATGTATAGGTATGTATATTTGCGTGTGTTGACGTGTATCTATATACATTGTTTATGGGGGTGAGTTGGGCCACTTCTTTCGTCTCTTTCCTTGCGCTACCTCGCAAACGCGGGAGACAGCGACAAAGCAAAATATATATATATATATATATATATATATATATATATATATATATATATATATATATATATATATATATATATATATATATATATATATATATATGTAAGTAGGAGAGATGGCCAGAGAGCGTTATTGGATTATGTGTTAATTGACAGGCGCGCGAAAGAGAGACTTTTGGATGTTAATGTGCTGAGAGGTGCAACTGGAGGGATGTCTGATCATTATCTCGTGGAGGCTAAGGTGAAAATTTGTATGGGTTTTCAGAAAAGAAGAGTGAATGTTGGGGTGAAGAGGGTGGTGAGAGTAAGTGAGCTTGGGAAGGAGACTTGTGTGAGGAAGTACCAGGAGAGACTGAGTACAGAATGGAAAAAGGTGAGAACAATGGAAGCAAGGGGAATGGGGGAGGAATGGGATGTATTTAGGGAAACAGTGACGGATTGCGCAAAAGATGCTTGTGGCATGAGAAGAGTGGGAGGTGGGTTGATTAGAAAGGGTAGTGAGTGGTGTGATGAAGAAGTAAGATTATTAGTGAAAAAGAAGAGAGAGGCATTTGGACGATTTTTGCAGGGAAAAAATGCAATTGAGTGGGAGATGTATAAAAGAAAGAGACAGGAGGTCAAGAGAAAGGTGCAAGAGGTGAAAAAGAGGGCAAATGTGAGTTGGGGTGAGAGAGTACGTTAAATTTTAGGGAGAATAAAAAGATGTTCTGGAAGGAGGTAAATAAAGTGCGTAAGACAAGGGAGCAAATGGGAACTTCAATGAAGGGCGCAAATGGGGAGGTGATAACAAGTAGTGGTGATGTGAGAAAGAGATGGAGCGTGTATTTTGAAGGTTTGTTGAATGTGTTTGATGATAGAGTGGCAGATATAGCGTGTTTTGGTCGAGGTGGTGTGCAAAGTGAGAGGGTTAGGGAAAATGATTTGGTAAACAGAGAAGAGGTAGTAAAAGCTTTGCGGAAGATGAAAGCCGGCAAGGCAGCAGGTTTGGATACACATATACATGTGTATGGGGGTGGGTTGGGCCATTTCTTTCGTCTGTTTCCTTGCGCTACCTCGCAAACGCGGGAGACAGCGACAAAGCAAAAAAAAGAAAAAGAAAAAAAAAAAAAATATATATATATATATATATATATATATATATATATATATATATATATATATATATATAAATATATATATATATATATATATATATATATATATATATATATATATATATATATATATATATATATATATATATATATATATATATATATATATATATATACTCCCAGTTATTCTCGCTCTTTTCCTGCAGGTATCATCTCCATTATCTGTTACAACTAATTATTCACTTTCCTCATTCCACCACTCACTACCCTTTCTCAAACGTCCACATCCCGCCTTCTGTATACCACACACTTCAGCCTCACATGCAAACACTTCTTCCCGAAACACTACACTTTTTTCGCACTCTCCTCGTTTCATTTACTATCGTATCATGTCAATTATCACTCAATCTTCTCTCGTATCCCTGAGCTCAGGCCACTTTTCCAAATTCATTTACTTTCATCATTTCCCTTACATTCATTTCAATTCTTTTTTCCTTCAACACATACTTAACTCTCAGTCTCGCCTCCGCCAAGTAATGATCAGACATTCCATCAGCCGTTTCTTTCAGGACGTTCACATCCAACAACCTCTCCTTTGCAGATCTGTCACTTAGAGCATAATTCAATAAAGTCCATGATATCCCATCCCTACATTATCCTGACCATCATTATACTCTTTTGGTTCCAAAGTCAACAAGCTTCTCCATTTCTGACTCACATCAGAGACCCAAAGCTCCTCTAATTATACTCAAAACTGCCACATTAGCCACCCTCACATTCAGACATGTCAACACTACATTTTCCTCCCTCGGGTCAACACTGTCAGAACACTCACTCAGCTCCTCCTATAACGCATTCTTTTTCTCCTCACTCCTCCTACTTCTGTTATCACGTACATCACTAATAGTGGGATGATCACCAGGCCCATCACCACGATTACCATCCACCTCTCGCAGTCTGTTCACAACCTGACCCACAATAAGCTTGAACTCGCTTCCTTAAAAGCGGTTCCTCAGCAACAGCCCCAAAACTCATCTCTCGTCAGAAGAGCCACTTTTTCTTTCGCTCTTGTCCCTTCACTTATCCTGGACTTTCCCCCCAGGAACATTCTGAACCACACTACCTTCTCTTCCTCATCCCCTCATTCTTTCAGCTTTCACACGATCAGAACGTGTGTCCAGGTTCCTGTTATCAAACATAGCAATTATCTCTCCCGTATTTCATACTGTGTTACAACCAAGCACGTTCACATGTACACCTTACGGCCTGAGCCTTCGAAGTCAAATCCTCGAATGATTTCTTCCTCTGCTCCTAGTTTTAGGAGATAACGCGACACGGAGACTACGTGGGCAGTAATCTTGTGCCTTTATCCTCAGGGACACGAGACGTGGTCCGGGAGAGTCGTGATTGGGAGGGTGATGTCATGCACAGAGCAGCTGACCAGGCAGGACCAGTGTCGTGTGTGTAGAGGGAGAATGTTCACTTAGGAAATGTGTTAGGGAATTACTTATATATATATATATATATATATATATATATATATATATATATATATATATATATATATATATATATATACATATATATATATATATATATATATATATATATATATATATATATATATATATATATATATATATATATATATATATATTGGAAAGGATCACAATTTTGCGCGTGATCAAGATATTCCTATGGCGTCCTAGCTTCGTCTCTTCGATGTATAACGACTGACTGTTATATTTCTTTCTTGTGTCTTCCCTTCGGACTGCTACTACGTATGCTAAGATACACCATGATCACATCATCATCAACACGTCCACTCCACGTCAGGTAGATCCACGCACCCATCTCCTCCAACCCTATACCCACTAGAATAACTAACACCTCTTCCCACCTCACCCGCTACGAACCTTCTCACCCCGCTCAGCGGGGCTATCCCACCCATAAACCTCCTTCCCGCCACACAAACCACCCAATACGCAATCACTCTCTCCAGCCACCCCTCATACACTCACCACTACAAGGGCCAGGAAACTGAACACTTGCTCCAAGATGATGTATCCTCCTCAGACGCAGTCGTCACGAGTATAGCCCCTTCGTGTACTTGTGTGCTCCTGACGGTACACACTAGAACGTACAAGACGTCTGTGTTGTGCTACTTAGGAGGGGGGTCATGCCTCAGGCCCAGGGACACCTGTGGCTTGGAAGGTATTCGAACCCAACCACATCCTCGAGTACCCAAACTCGCCACCGTTTCCCCCCCCCCCCCCCCCTTACAGACACACACACACACACACACACACACACATATATATATATATATATATATATATATATATATATATATATATATATATATATATATATATATATATATGTGTATATTGAGAGGGTGAAGGCATGTACTGAGCATCAGATTGGGGAAGGGCAGTGTGGTTTCAGAAGTGGTAGAGGATGTGTGGATCAGGTGTTTGCTTTGAGGAATGTATGTGAGAAATACTTAGGAAAGCAATGGATATGTATGTAGCATTAATGGATCTGGAGAAGGCATATGATAGAGTTGATAGAGGTGCTCTGTGGAAGGTATTAAAAATATATGATGTGGGAGGCAAGTTGTTAGAAGCAGTAAAAAGTTTTTATCGAGGATGTAAGGAATGCGTACGTGTAGGAAGAGAGGAAATTGATTGGTTCTCAGTGAATGTAGGTTTGCGGCAGGGGTGTGTGATGTCTCCATGGTTGTTTAATTTGTTTATGGATGGGGTTGTTTGGGAGGTGAGTGCAAGAGTTTTGGAAAGTGGGGCAAGTATGCAGTCTGTTGTGGATGAGAGAGCTTGGGAAGTGAGTCAGTTGTTTTTCGCTGATGATACAGCGCTGGTGACTGATTCATGTGAGAAAGATTGACAAAGAGGATATATGTGACAGAGGTGCAGGGAAGGAGGAGAAGTGGGACACCAAATTGGAGGTGAAAAGATGGAGTGAAAAAGCTTTTGAGTGATCGGGGCCTGAACATGCAGGAGGGTGAAAGGCGTGCAAGGAATAGAGTGAATTGGAACGATGTGGTATACCGGGGTAGACGTGCTGTCAATGGATTGAACCAGGGCATGTGAAGCGTCTGGGGTAAACCATGGAAAGTTCTGTGGGGCCTGGATGTGGAAAGGGAGCTGTGGTATTGGTGCATTATTACATGACAGCTGGAGACTGAGTGTGAACGAATGTGGCCTTTGTTGTCTTTTCCTAGCGCTACCTCGCACACATGAGGGGGGAGGGGGTTGTTATTTCATGTGTGGCGAGGTGGCGATGGGAATGAATAAAGGCAGACAGTATGAATTATGTACATGTGTATATATGTGTATGTCTGTGTGTGTATATATATGTGTACGTTGAGATGTATAGGTATGTATATTTGCGTGTGTAGACGTGTATGTATATACATGTGTATGTGGGTGGGTTGGGCCATTCTTTATATATATATAATATATATATATATATATATATATATATATATATATATATATATATATATATATATATATATATATATATTTATATATATATATTATCTCGGAAAGCAAAAATGGGTATGTTTGAAGGAATAGTGGTTCCAACAATGTTGTATGGTTGCGAGGCGTGGGCTATGGATAGAGTTGTGCGCAGGAGGGTGGATGTGCTGGAAATGAGATGTTTGAGGACAATGTGTGCTGTGAGGTGGTTTGATCGAGTAAGTAATGTAAGGGCAAGAGAGATGTGTGGAAATAAAAAGAGCGTGGTTGAGAGAGCAGAAGAGGGTGTTTTGAAATGGTTTGGGCACATGGAGAGAATGAGTGAGGAAAGATTGACCAAGAGGATATATGTGTCGGAGGTGGAGGGAACGAGAAGTGGGAGACCAAATTGGAGGTGGAAAGATGGAGTGAAAAAGATTTTGTGTGATCGGGGCCTGAACATGCAGGAGGGTGAAAGGCGGGCAAGGAATAGAGTGAATTGGATCGATGTGGTATACCGGGGTTGACGTGCTGTCAGTGGATTGAATCAGGGCATGTGAAGCGTCTGGGGTAAACCATGGAAAGCTGTGTGGGGCCTGGATGTGGAAAGGGACCTGTGGTTTCGGGCATTATTGCATGACAGCTAGAGACTGAGTGTGAACGAATGAGGCCTTTGTTGTCTTTTCCTAGCGCTACCCCGCACACATGAGGGGGGAGGGGGATGGTATTCCATGTGTGGCGAGGTGGCGATGGGAATGAATAAAGGCAGACAGTGTGAATTGTGTGCATGGGTATATATGTATGTGCCTGTGTGTATATATATATATGTGTACATTGAGATGTATAGGTATGTATATTTGCGTGTGTGGACGTGTGTGTATATACATGTGTATGGGGGTGGGTTGGGCCATTTCTTTCGTCTGTTTCCTTGCGCTACCTCGCAAACGCGGGAGACAGCGACAAAGAAAAATAAATAATAAATAATATATATATATATATATATATATATATATATATATATATATATATATATATATATATATATATATATATATATATATATATGTATATATATATATATATATATATATATATATATATATATATATATATATATATATATATATATATATATATATATATATATATATATATATATGTATATATATATATATATATATATATATATATATATATATATATATATATATATATATATATATATATATATATATATATATATATATATATATATATATATATAGGGTGGGGAGGGGGCGAAAGTTTTGGGAGCGTTGAATAATGTGTGGAAGTCGAAAACGTTATCTTGGAAAGCAAAAATGGGTATGTTTGAACGAATATTGGTTCCAACAATGATATATGTTTGCGAGGCGGGGGATATAGATGGAGTTGTGCGGAGGAGGGTGTATTTGCTGGAAATGAGATGTTTGAGGACAATATGTGGTGTGAGGTGTTTTGATCGAGTAAGTAATGAAAGGGTAAGAGAGATATGTGGTAATGAAAAGAGTGTGGTTGAGAGAGCAGAAGAGGGTGTTTTGAAATGGTTTTGTCACATGGAGAGAATGAGTGAGGAAAGATTGACAAAGAGGATATAATTGTCAGAGGTGGAGGGAACGAGGAGAAGTGGGAGACCAAATTGGAGGTGGAAAGATGGAGTGAAAAAGATTTTG
>NC_092242.1:18988976-19008976 GCF_036320965.1 Panulirus ornatus | reverse complement strand
CCTACGTTGCACAGAATTACACACATCCATATGTAGTTACGTACACATATACGTGTCTATACAATATACGTGTCCATTACCACGAATATAAAACCTCCCTCCCGGCACGGCACAAATAAGTAATTACGCCGTAAGCTTCTCCCACAAGCTGGTCCAGCGCGTCTCCCCAGCGAAAAACTCCCCACCTCATTATCTTTTATCCTTCCTCCACCCCACCCTCAGGGTCAGAGAAGAGTGGCAGATCACCTCAGGATTAGGTCGAGGTAGAACGTCTCTGGGAGGAGAAGGGAGTAGAGAGGGGGAGGGCGGGTAGGGTGAATGAGTGAGGGGAGGCTGGTCTGGTGGTGGTGACTGGGGAGGAACGTGTGGCTTGTGGCGGAGGCTAACAAGGGAAGGAGACCTTGCACCCGTTGTAAACATGAGGTGAAGCAACCTTGAGACATGAAGCACTTACTCCTGTGTCCACCCCACGTAGACGCCATGGAGAGGTGAATGACCATGAGATAATTCCCTTACACGTTGATGATAACCTCGCCACAGAAAGGGATCTCGACCCATGACTGCCTAAACGATAAAACTACAGCAGGAGCTTCACGTGCAAGTTGGACTCACTCTTGTCTAATGTACTCCTCGATGTTTGTCATATCTGAGGACGTCTTCATGTACCCCTGTGTACTTGCCAGATCTAAGGACCTTCCATTGTGTTCCACTGAGGACGTCCCGCTGTGCTCCCTTGTCTTTGCCAGATCTTGAGGAGCTCTCACTGAGTGTTGTGTGTGTGTGTGTGTACCCTAGCTCTATATATATACACACGCACACACACACACACACACACACACACACACACACGTGTGACGCCATCGCTCTCGTATGTCTTTTTGACTCCGCTGATCTTCGGTGGAGGGGAGAGAGAGAGAGAGAGAGAGAGAGAGAGAGAGAGAGAGAGAGAGAGAGAGAGAGAGAGAGAGAGAGGTTGCGGGGAATCTGGGCCAGGGAGTCTAATATTAGAGGCAGAGCTACACGCCTGATGGAATCAAAGCAGAGAAAAGAAAATATATCTCCGGCCACAATTCCTCTCCTCCGCCCAGGTTGCAGCAGCGCGTCGTCGGCCTCCACCACCACCACCGCTGACCGAGCCCGTCACCCTGATCATTATGGTGGCCATAATAGGCCGCTGGTAACCCTGACATGGTTAGTGGAATGTGGAGGAAACCAATTTTGCTGGACGACAGGAACCCCACTCCCCGCCTCTCCTCCTCCCACTCCACTCGGCCCCACGCCCGTGTTTTGTAAACACCAACGGAATACACACATCAGGGGGGGGATGTGTTGGCATCGACCCTGTTAACATAACAGGTGTGTAAACATAGACAGGGTCTCGGACGCTGCAGGTATGTAAACATCACTATTCATATGCTGGCTACAAATTCATTAGCCCAGGGTTCGATCCCCAGCGCAAAGCTCCACTTAGCTGGTCATTCTTCCTCTGGTTGGTAGATAAATGGTTACCAGCTCGCTTGGGTAATAGCACCATGTCCATACATGTATATAGTATATATATATATATATATATATATATATATATATATATATATATATATATATATATATATATACATACATATATATATTCTTTCTTTTCTTTTAAACTATTCGCCATTTCCCGCGTTAGCGAGGTAGCGTTAAGAACAGAGGACTGGGCTTTTTTTTTGGAATATCCTCACCTGGCCCCCTCTGTTCCTTCTTTTGGAAAATTAAAAAAAAAAAAAAACGAGAGGGGAGGATTTCCAGCCCCCCGCTCCCTCCCCTTTTAGTCGCCTTCTACGACACGCAGGGAATACGTGGGAAGTATTCTTTCTCCCCTATCCCCAGGGGATATATATATATATATATATATATATACCACATATATATATATATATATATATATATATATATATATATATATATATATATATATATATATATATATATATATATATATATATATATGTTACAACGCAACACCCTCCGACAGCAGGATTCGAACCTCTGCCACTTGCGTGGGAGCTGGGTACGTTGACGTCTAAGCTACAACGCAGTTGCAAGCATACCCACCTCCCACGCAAGTGGCAGAGGTTCGAATCCTGCAGTCGAAGGAACGAATATGGTCAATGAAAGAGCGCGCTCAGTGCACCATAAACATCAACCACACTACGTTAGCACGAGATGTGGACATCGCTTTTCTCCACACACTAACCACACACACACACACACACACGTGAATGTGGTACACACTGGCAGTACAGACTCCACCGCACACCAGCTGTTACACAAGAACGAGTCTCTTGCGCGAACTGGTGTCAATATCTCCACTATTGTGTTACCATCCAAGATTTACAAGGCTCATTATTCACCACGTGTAGCGTGACTCGAGAACCTTACGTGTCATTGGGCTGTTTCGGAACAAGCCTACGTAACACTTTCTTCACACCTTTTATTCTGCAGGATCATTGTAGACCCAAAAATCGCTGAGAGTTTTGCTTTTTTTTTTTATATTTCCAAGTTTATGCCATGATTTGTAAGCTACAGAGAACGCAGAGTGAGGCATGGGACGATTTCTATTTCCCTAATCTGAACGTTAGATTCGTCGTGGATTTCGTCCCATTAGTACTTCACTGGACCTACCTTCAATGCCAGGGACTATGCCTTGACATAGGCACTAAATGAGGTGGTGTGTGAGAGCAACAAGTTTCACTTTCCAATTCTTAAGATGTCAGAAGGCGACTCAAGCAATGACGGAGGCTACCTCAAAATACGCAGCAACATACCTCTGGTGATGGTGGCTGTGGTTGTGGTTGTGGTGGTGATGGTGGTGATGGTGGCTGTGGTTGTGGTTGTGGTGGTGATGGTGGTGATGGTGGCTGTGGTTGTGGTTGTGGTGATGATGGTGGTGATGGTGGCAGTGGTTATGGTGAAGGTGGAACTAATAAAGTGTTTTCATTCGTGTTTGGCACTTACCACTTATGTCATCTCTCCAGCCACCAACATAGGTCCTCGTTACCTCTCGTTACCACACAGGCCTTGGTCATCATGCCAGTCACCACCACGTAGATACTGGTCATCTATTCAGTCACTACACATCTCCCAGTCATCTCTCCAGTCACCACACAGGTCCTGGCCATCTATCAGTCACCACACAAGTCCTGGTCATCTATCCAGTCACCACACAGATCCTGGTCATCTCTTCAGTCACCACACAGATCCTGGTCATCTTCCCAGTCATCATACAGGTCCTGGTCATCTGTCCAGTCACTAAACAGGTCCTGGTCATCTAACCAGTCACTACACAGATCCTGGTCATCTGTCCAGTCACCACACAGGTCCTGGTCATCTCTTCAGTCACCACACAGGTCCTGGTCATCTGTCCAGTCACTACACAGGTCCTGGTCATCTTCCCAGTCATCATACAGGTTCTGGTCATCTATCAGTCACCACACAGGTCCTAGTAATCTCTTCGGTCACAACACAGGTCCTGGTCATCTGTCCTGTCACCACAAAGCTCCTGGTCATCTCTTCAGTCACCACACAGGTCCTGGTCATCTTTTCAGTCACCACACAGGTCCTGGTCATCTTTTCAGTCACCACCCAGGTCATGGTCATCTTTTCAGTCACCACACAGGTCCTGGTCATCTGTCCAGTCACTAAACAGGTCCTGGTCATCTAACCAGTCACTACACAGATCCTGGTCATCTGTCCAGTCACCACACAGGTCCTGGTCATCTATCCAGTCACAACACAGGTCCTGGTCATCTATCCAGTCACAACACAGGTCCTGGTCATCTATCCAGTCACCACACAGGTCTTGGTCTCTTGTCCAGTCGCCACACAGGTCCTGGTCATCTCCCCTGTCATGTTAATTAAACACTATTAAAAGAAATATAATCAAACACAGTTAAGTGTTTCAGTAATGACACAAGACTCGGTAGATCAAATGGATCAAAAGACAAAAGAGATGCAAAATGACTCCGATATGCTCCACAAGTAGACAAAATAGATAAACTTGAGAATATATTAGTGACGCAGATGAAAGGCCCACCAGGGAAATATACAAGAAATAGAGCCATCGATCTAGATGTTGATGTGAAAGAAAAGCATGATTTCAGAGTCTACGTATTGATAAGAGAGTACTACTGGGTCACGTAATGAGTGATACGATCATTGATTTCGCTACGAGAGAGAGAGAGAGAGAGAGAGAGAGAGAGAGAGAGAGAGAGAGAGAGAGAGAGAGAGAGAGAGAGAGAGAGAGAGAGAGAGAGAGAGAGAGAGAGAGAACTAGTGATGAAGTTGTTCAATGTGTACCTAAGAAGCAATGTTGACTAATGCTTTCATATACGCTCACCTCCAGACTGACTATAAAGAGGAATGATTAGAAGGGAGTCGAGAACACTTCACAAGGGAAATCGATGCACTATCATAACAGGTGTAAAGAACTCAAACCTGTATATGGCAGCAAATTGAGAGGATCAAGAACATTATACAGGGTCTAATAGTGTCTCAAGGTAGAAGGAAGAGGATAGGAATGCCTTCAATAATGTCTTGGGATAATGACTATTCACGAGAGTCCAGGTAAGCTAGTTGGAAATATTATGATCACTGTACGACGACGATGGGAAATGAGACACATGCATGTAGCAGGTACACAAACCTTTGACTGATAGTTATGCAACGCGCGAGGCGGTTAGAGAGAGGGGCGGTGCTGTTAACAAGCAAGGTGTATGTATGCTGGAGCGGCCCACACTAGCCCCGGGAATAGGTAATTCTCGTCGCAGGTAAGCAAGTAGTCTCTCTCTCTCTCTCTCTCTCTCTCTCTCTCTCTCTCTCTCTCTCTCTCTCTTCCTCCTCCTAATCGAGACTGGCATCTTACGCTCATTGTATCTCAAAAGTCCGTAAGATATTTATTTCACACTTTTACATGGCTTTCGAACCATTTCCTTTCGTTATCTTTTATATCGTCTGTGATATCCTGGCCGTGGCCTGGAGACGGGGGGGTTGCTTGACCGTCCTCACAACGTGGTACCAACTCACTCGTGCTCTGTGGCCAGACATCGACCTGCATCAAGGGAAACAAAACAAAACTGGAGGCCGACAGCTCAAACGCCTGAACTACAAAATGTTACGACGAGCGGGCGAGAGTCGGATAACTGACGAAACAATTATTCTTTTTCTACCGTGACTGGTAACTAGAACTTGTTAGTAATGTCTACGAGGGAGGAAGGGTGATATCTTTTCCTTCTCATCTTCAAGGTGGCAGGCAATGCGAAGTAGTTTCTGTTCTCGTTATGGCTGAGGATGGACTCTCATGTACCGAAAACTAGCATCATCGACATGATCAGGGTCTGCAGACGCCCCCGATCAACATCTTATATTCCAAAAGGCATTTACACACTCACGAGGACTTTCGACAGAGGTCTTATGGTAATGGCACACACCATTCTTACAGCCTTATTGTTTTCAGACGCCGTAATCCTTTTTTTCCGTCCTGAACTGACGAACGGTATCATCAACGTAGATCGATCTACTCAGTCAAAACATCTTCCCATCGCTAAGTTAAGACAGACCACACCAGCGGGAAATCCAGACCAGACACACTACACAAATGGATTGAAAAGTGACAGATCTGAGCTCACCAGGACTTTCATGTTGACGGGTCAGTGTCGAGGAGCCAAGTGTGGAACGGTTCAGAACACAGTATATATATGCACACCAGATCTGGTCGCTTGAGGCCCAGGAAGGCGAGCGTCTCTGTGTTACCAGTGAGCAATATCTGAATTCTATTTTTTCTTTTATTTCATGTAAACTAATTTATAAAATTTGATTTACAGATGGGAGGATCATCCATTTTCACATACCTGTCTTAATATTCAGGTAGTGTTTTAGGTTTACTGGTGAGGATAATTAGGGTAATGTTGAAAAAGTATGATTGATGGAGGCGGAGGAAGTGCGCATGCGACTTCTATGACGTCACACCCAAACATGCGGGTTGAGACAAAAACTCGTCCGACTTGAGGAAGAAACAGATGAAAGAACAGTAAATATATCTCGCTCGGGTAACATTTCATACCTTAACGGTAATTCATACGAGTGTTTTCGAGGATATACCCTCGAAGGCTTAGTCCTCTGTTCTTGGCGCTACCTCGCAAACGCAGAAAATGGCGAATATATAAGTGTGTATATATATATATATATATATCTTCTTTTCTTTTTCTTTCATACTATTCGCCATTTCCCGCGATAGCGAGGTAGCGCCAAGAACAGAGGACTGGGCCTCTGAGGGAATATTCTCACCTGACCCACCCCTCTGTTCCTTCTTTTGGAAAAAAAAAAAGAAAAATGAGAGGGGAGGATTTCCAGCCCCCCGCTCCCTTCCCTTTTAGTCGCCTTCTACGACACGCAGGGAATACGTGGGAAGTATTCTTTCTCCCCTATCCCCAGGGATATATATATATATATATATATATATATATATATATATATATATATATATATATATATATATATATATATATATATGATCACCATTCCCGTCACGCTTAATACGCAGCTTCCACACTGAACACACTCGCCACCCCCCCCCCCCCCCCCCACACACACACACACACACACACACACACACACACACACCACAGCACTTTATGACGTGTGATTCCGCCCGTTAAACGTAGCCGGCTTACTGAGAGCTGCCGGAGCTCCATAGTAAGGGCTCTTAGGAAGGAGGGTATATACCATATGAATGTGTATATTCGAAGGTCACGCTAAAACGAGAGAGAGAGAGAGAGAGAGAGAGAGAGAGAGAGAGAGAGAGAGAGAGAGAGAGAGAGAGAGAGAGAGAGAGAGAGAGAGAGAGAGAGAGAGATTGACTGACTGGGGAAGAAGGCGGCCGAGCGCGCCAGAGACTTCAATGCCATCAAGTACAAATCCAATGATATTAGGGCAAAAACTTGGCGCTGGCTGGCCAGGCCTACGGCAAGGTGGTATTGCCAGAGTGTGGTAACAGTGCTCACTCGCTCTACCTTAGCTTCCCTGCCAAATGTCACCTGGGGAGAGAGAGAGAGAGAGAGAGAGAGAGAGAGAGAGAGAGAGAGAGAGAGAGAGAGAGAGAGAGAGAGAGGTGGGGGGGCTATGTAGTTACACAGATACATATACACAGACCACAGAGACCCCAAGGTCTGAGCGAGGTGGTCTGGTCTTAAAAGGACAGCAGAGCAAAGGCTCTCTCCCCACCCTCCACTCCCTCCGGCCACACACCGGCAGGAAAACAGGTAGAAAAAAATACCTTGCAGGATTTAAAAGCCTGAAGGAAATTCTTATAGGAAGGTCATAAGGTAGAATGAACACATGCCATGCATCCCATCACCAGCGACGCCGTGCATCCCTTCACGTTTTGTTATAAAGACAATACTAAGGATAAACTTGAGCTCCACATTATACCATGCCTATATTATTCCTGATGGTGAAGAATGATACAATAATTCTTACTTACCCTCTCAAAGCAGGTGATATGGGTTAATCATTGTTGGTATGTTACTGCAACATGGTCAGGGAGAGATCAATGGTTGAGAAGGTAGCATGATATACCACGCCTTATGATGACTGATTAGAGAGAGAGAGAGAGAGAGAGAGAGAGAGAGAGAGAGAGAGAGAGAGAGAGAGAGAGAGAGAGAGAGAGAGAGAGAGAGAGAGAGAGAGAGAGAGAGAGAGAGTTTGTGTATTTACGACGAACTTTTGTCACAGGGGAAGGCTAGCGCACATTGCATGTTTACGATTATCGATCCCGGATTCATCTGGAAATGTTTTCGTCCATTCGTCAAGGTCTTTGTTGAGTGTTTCTATTCTTGTCGCATGTTGGCTACTCATTATTCACTTGGTTATGTACTGACCAGTCTATCTATCCTCCATGCTGGGCTCTTGTATTCTATTGCTTGACATCTTGATATAATGCAAGGTATTACTGCAGAAATTTACTTAACCAGTTTCATCCTAAGTGTCACTATTTTAGTCCAAGTGAAGTGTTCATGATTGCCTCAGATTGTGGCCAAGTGTACACCAGTATATATCTTTCTCTTTTTCTATCTGTGGTGTTAGATTCAAGTTCTTTCAGATTCTCATAGTCACATTCATGTACACTCCAGGTCCTCCAATTTGGCAGTGACGTGTTTTTGTGTTCTTTCTAACTTGTGGAGGTCGCATTGTTTTGATGGTAAGCATGTGGTAAAGCAATAGTCATTCTGGCTTTGGATGCATGTAATGAATAACTGTGTCATGATTATCTCTCGTTGTGAATGTTCTCATGATCACTCCACTCATTAAACGACCTAGTGCAAAGCCATGTTGCCCTTTCGTTCATTTGGTTGATTGATTGTCTCTAGGTGTGTTTCTTTTACAACTTTTTCAAAAAATCTAATCACAGTGCATATATATATGTATATATATATATATATATATATATATATATATATATATATATATATATATATATATATATATATATATATATATATATATATATATATATATATATATACATATATATATATATATATATATATATATGTAAGGCATGTGTACGTGTAGGAAGAGAGGAAAGTGATTGGTTCTCAGTGAATGTAGGTTTGCGGCAGGGGTGTGTGATGTCTCCATGGTTGTTTAATTTGTTTATGGATGGGGTTGTTAGGGAGGTAAATGCAAGAGTTTTGGAAAGAGGGGCAAGTATGAAGTCTGTTGGGGATGAGAGAGCCTGGGAAGTGAGTCAGTTGTTGTTCGCTGATGATACAGCGCTGGTGGCTGATTCATGTGAGAAACTGCAGAAGCTGGTGAATGAGTTTGGAAAAGTGTGTGAAAAAAGAAAGTTAAGAGTAAATGTGAATAAGAGCAAGGTTATTAGGTACAGTAGGGTTGAGGGTCAAGTCAATTGGGAGGTGAGTTTGAATGGAGAAAAACTGGAGGAAGTGAAGTGTTTTAGATATCTGGGAGTGGATCTGGCAGCGGATGGAACCATGGAAGCGGAAGTGGATCATAGGGTGGGGGAGGGGGCGAAAATCCTGGGGGCCTTGAAGAATGTGTGGAAGTCGAGAACATTATCTCGGAAAGCAAAAATGGGTATGTTTGAAGGAATAGTGGTTCCAACAATGTTGTATGGTTGCGAGGCGTGGGCTATGGCTAGAGTTGTGCGCAGGAGGATGGATGTGCTGGAAATGAGATGTTTGAGGACAATGTGTGGTGTGAGGTGGTTTGATCGAGTGAGTAACATAAGGGTAAGAGAGATGTGTGGTAATAAAAAGAGCGTGGTTGAGAGAGCAGAAGAGGGTGTTTTGAAGTGGTTTGGGCACATGGAGAGGATGAGTGAGGAGAGATTGACTAAGAAGATATATGTGTCGGAGGTGGAGGGAACAAGGAGAAGAGGGAGACCAAATTGGAGGTGGAAGGATGGAGTGAAAAGGATTTTGTGTGATCGCGGCCTGAACATGCAGGAGGGTGAAAGGAGGGCAAGGAATAGAGTGAATTGGAGCGATGTGGTATACCGGGGTTGACGTGCTGTCGTGGATTGAATCGGGGCATGTGAAGCGTCTGGGGTAAACCATGGAAAGCTGTGTAGGTATGTATATTTGCGTGTGTGGACGTATGTATATACATGTGTATGGGGGGGGGGTTGGGCCATTTCTTTCGTCTGTTTCCTTGCGCTACCTCGCAAACGCGGGAGACAGCGACAAAGTATAATATAAAAAAATAATATATATATATATATATATATATATATATATGATAGTCAGTTGATATACAAGGAAGGGACGTAGCTAAGACACCATTAGTAAACAAGTGTTACCGGATGGTGGTGTTCGGGTTGGTGGTGTTCGGGTCTGGCTTCATGCCAGTCATATGATTTTATTATGTGGACAGGAAAAGGAACCGTGTTTACAAATTTTGCCTACGATAAGGCAATCCAGTTTGTACAGACCTTCATTAAAATTAATGTTACAATTTGTGTAATTGATAAGGGAAGATTCAATGATACTTCTCGTGGTAAAGGGTTACAGTTGATAACTGAATTAACGTTACTCCAGTTAGTAAAATAGTCATGATCTTTAACATGATTAAACAAAACATTTGATTCTTGTTCTCTTTTCATTCTATATTTATGTTGCTTAAGTCTAACATGAAAATCCTTACCAGTCTGCCAAACATGAAACTTGTTTCCTTTCCTGTCCACAAATATAATTTTATGACAGACATGATGTCAGACCCGAACACCAATATACAGCAACACTTGTTTACCAATGGTGTCTTAGCTACGTCTCTTCCTTGTATATCAACTGACTGTTCTACGTCTTTTGTCTCATTCCTGTATCTCCCTTGAGGATGTGATCATTACACGAAAGTTCACTTGGGAACTTATCCTCATTCATCTTCCTTATGGTTATCAGCTGTGGTTTCGGTGCAATACACATGACAGGTAGAGACTGAGTGTGAACGAATGTGGACTTTGATGTCTTTTCCTAGCGCTACCTAGGGCGTGTGCGGGGGGAGTGGGGTGTTATTTCATGTGTGGGAGGGTGGCGACGGAAATGAATGAAGGCAGCAAGTATGATATATGTATACGTTGAAATATATAGGTATGTATGTGTGCGTGTGTGGACGTGTATGTATATACATGTGTATGTGGTGGGTTGGGCCATCCTTTCGTCAGTTTCCTTGCGCTACCTCACTAACGCGGGAGACAGCGACAAAGTATAATGAATATGATAATAATATATATATATATATATATATATATATATATATATATATATATATATATATATATATATATATATATATATATATATATATATATATATATACATATATACATGCATACATACATATACACATATGTACAAGTAGATAGATGAAAAAGATCACAACCATTTTTGTATGAAGGAAGAACATTTATAAAACGTGTTGTGGAATCAACGAAGGCAAACCATTAACACCAGACAAGGCTTTAGTTCCCTGAAAGACAACTTGATCAAACACGCAAACACGTCAAACAACTTAGAAATATAATATCACCTGACTGTTCAGGAAACTTCAGCACTACGTTATCTGTAAAACTGGTGAGATATTCTTTAAGGACAGTAATTATACTTTGGCTCCAAGTGATGTCACTAGATATTATACTCTGGCTCCAAGTGATGTCACTAGATATTATACTTTGGCTCCAAGTGATGTCACTAGATAGTATACTTTGGCTCCAAGTGATGTCACTAGATATTATACTTTGGCTTCAAGTGATGTCACTAGATATTATACTTTGGCTTCAAGTGATGTCACTAGATATTGTGCTTTGGCTTCAAATGATGTCACCAGATATTATACTTTGCCTCCAAGTGATGTCACTAGATATTATACTTTGGCTTCAAGTGATGTCACTAGATATTATACTTTGGCTCCAAGTGATGTCATTAGATATTTTACTTTGGCTTCAAGTGATGTCACTAGATATCATACTTTGCCTCCAAGTGCTGTCACTAGATATCATACCTTGGCTCCAGGTGATGTCACTATGTTCAATACTCTGGGTCCAATAGAATTATACATCTCTTCCAGCGATGTTGTTTATTTGTATCGTTTTTAGTGTTTTACTTAGATTTATGTGTGGATTATATTCCCAAGTGTGTTCCATATATATATATATATATATATATATATATATATATATATATATATATATATATATATATATATATATATATATATATATATATATATATATACATATATATATATGAATATACATCTTGTCTGTGTTTTACGTATCATATCCAATTTTTATGACGCATTTTTTTTTCCTCTTTTTGTAGATTCCTGATGATGCCCCTGTGAGGGCGAAAGCTTGAATGAAGTGAAATGGATAATTCTGGGCAACTGGTGTTTGAGCACCCATCTATAGGTGAATGATACTGAGAAAATTAGGGGATAGGAGATATAGAATACTTCCCACGCATTCCTCACGTGTCGTAGAAGGCGACTAAAGGGGACGGGAGCGGGGGGCTAGAGACCCTCCCCTCCTTGTATTTTAACTTTCTAGAAGGGGAAACAGAAGAAGGAGTCACGCGGGGAGTGCTCATCCTCCTCGAAGGCTCAGATTGGGATGTCTGAATGTGTGTGGATGTAACCATGATGAGAAAAAAGGAGAGATAGGTAGTATGTTTGAGGAAAGGAACCTGGATGTTTTGGCTCTGAGTGAAACGAAGCTCAAGGGTAAAGGGGAGGAGCGGTTTGGGAATGTCTTGGGAGTAAAGTCAGGGGTTAGTGAGAGGACAAGAGCACGGGAAGGAGTAGCACTACTCCTGAAACACGAGTGGTGGGAGCATGTGATAGAGTGTAAGAAAGTAAACTCGAGATTCATATGGGTAAAACTGAAAGTTGATGGAGAGAGATGGGTGATTATTGGTGCATCTGCACATGGGCATGAGAAGAAAGATCATGAGAGGCAAGTGTTTTGGGAGCAGCTGAATGAGTGTGTTAGTGGTTTTGATCCACGAGATCGGGTTATAGTGATGGATGATTTGAATGCAAAGGTGAGTAATGTGGCAGTTGAGGGAATAATTGGTATACATGGGGTGTTCAGTGTTGTAAATGGAAATGGTGAAGAGCTTGTAGATGTGTGTGCTGAAAAAAGGACAAGTGATTGGGAATACCTGGTTTAAAAAGAGAGATATACATAAGTATACGTATGTAAGTAGGAGAGATGACCAGAGAGCGTTATTGGATTACGTGTTAATTGATAGGCGCGCGAAAGAGAGACTTTTGAATGTTAATGTGCTGAGAGGTGCAACTGGAGGGATGTCTGATCATTATCTTGTGGAGGCGAAGGTGAAGATTTGTAGAGGTTTTCAGAAAAGAAGAGAGAATGTTGGGGTGAAGAGAGTGGTGAGAGTAAGTGAGCTTGGGAAGGAGACTTGTGTGAGGAAGTACCAGGAGAGACTGAGTACAGAATGGAGAAAGATGAGAACAAAGGAGGTAAGGGGAGTGGGAGAGGAATGGGATGTATTTAGGGAATCAGTGGTGGCTTGCGCAAAAGATGCTTGCGGCATTAGAAGCGTGGGAGGTGGGTTGATTAAAAAGGGTAGTGGGTGGTGGGATGAAGAAGTCAGATTATTAGTGAAAGAGAAGAGAGAGGCATTTGGACGATTTTTGTAGGGAAATAATGCAAATGAGTGGGAGATGTATAAAAGAAAGAGGCAGGAGGTCAAGAGAAAGGTGCAAGAGGTGAAAAAGAGGGCAAATGAGAGTTGGGGTGAGAGAATCATTAAATTTTAGGGAGAAAAAAAAGATGTTTTGGAAGGATGTAAATAAAGTGCGTAAGACAGGGGAACAAATGGGAACTTCAGTGAAAGGGGCTAATGGGGAGGTGATATCAAGTAGTGGTGATGTGAGAAGGAGATGGAGTGAGTATTTTGAAGGTTTGTTGAATGTGTTTGATGATAGAGTGGCAGACATAGGGTGTTTTGGTCGAGGTGGTGTGCAAAGTGAGAGGGTTAGGGAAAATGATTTGGTAAACAGAGAAGAGATAGTAAAAGCTTTGCGGTAGATGAAAGCCGCCAAGGCAGCGGGTTTGGATGGTATTGCAGTGGAATTTATTAAAAAAGGGGGTGACTGTATTGTTGACTGGTTGGTGAGGTTATTCAATTTATGTATGATTCGTGGTGAGGTGCCTGAGGATTGGCGGAATGCTTGCATAGTGCCATTGTACAAAGGGGATAAGAGTGAATGCTCAAATTACAGAGATATAAGTTTGTTGAGTATTCCTGGGCAATTATATGGGAGGGTATTGATTGAGAGGGTGAAGGCATGTACAGAGCATCAGATTGGGGAAGAGCAGTGTGGTGTCAGAAGTGGTAGAGGATGTGTGGATCAGGTGTTTGCTTTGAAGAATGTATGTGAGAAATACTTAGGAAAGCAAATGGATTTGTATGTAGTATTTATGGATCTGGAGAAGGCATATTATAAAGTTGTTAGAGATGCGCTGTGGAAGGTATTAAGAATATATGGTGTGGGAGGGAAGTTGTTAGAAGCAGTGAAATGTTTTTATCGAGGAAGTAAAGCATGTGTACGTGTAGGAAGAGAGAAAAGTGATTGGTTCTCAGTGAATGTAGGTTTGCGGCAGGGGTGTGTGATGTCTCCATTGTTGTTTAATTTGTTTATAGATGGGGTTGTTAGGAAGGTGAATGCAAGAGTTTTGGAAAGAGGGGCAAGTATGAAGTCTGTTGGGGATGAGAGAGCTT
This sequence comes from Panulirus ornatus, assembly GCF_036320965.1. Classification (NCBI taxonomy): domain Eukaryota; kingdom Metazoa; phylum Arthropoda; class Malacostraca; order Decapoda; family Palinuridae; genus Panulirus; species Panulirus ornatus. Next base: position 18,994,670 of record NC_092242.1, on the reverse strand, counting down.
GGGAAGTGAGTCAGTTGCTGTTCGCTGATGATATAGCGCTGGTGGCTGATTCATGTGAGAAACTGCAGAAGCTGGTGACTGAGTTTGGTAAAGTGTGTGAAAGAGGAAAGTTGAGAGTAAATGTAAATAAGAGCAAGGTTATTAGGTACAGTAGGGTTGAGAGTCAAGTCAATTGAGAGGTAAGTTTGAATGGAGAAAAACTGGAGGAAGTGAAGTGTTTTAGATATCTGGGAGTGGATTTGGCAGCGGATGGAACCGTGGAAGCGTAAGTGAATCATAGGGTGGGGGAGGGGGCGAAAATCCTGGGAGCCTTGAAGAATGTGTGGAAGTCGAGAACATTATTTCGGAAAACAAAAATGGGTATGTTTGAAGGAACAGTGGTTCCAACAATATTGTATGGTTGCGAGGCATGGGCTATGGACAGAGTTGTTCCCAGGAGGGTGGATGTGCTGGAAATGAGATGTTTGAGGACAATATGTGGTGTGAGGTGGTTTGATCGAGTAAGTAATAATAGGGTAAGAGAGATGTGTGGTAACAAAAAGAGCGTGGTTGAGAGAGCAGAAGAGGGTGTTTTGAAATGGTTTGGTCACATGGAGAGAATGAGTGAGGAAAGACTGACCAAGAGGATATATGTGTCAGAGGTGGAGGGAACGAGGAGAAGTGGAAGACCAAATTGGAGGTGGAAAGATGGAGTGAAAAAGATTTTGAGTGATCGGGGCCTGAACATGCAGGAGGGTGAAAGGCGTGCAAGGAATAGAGTGAATTGGAACGATGTGGTATATCGGGGTCGACGTGCTGTCAATGGATTGAACCAGGGCATGTGAAGCGTCTGGGGTAAACCATGGAAAGCTCTGTGGGGCCTGGATGTGGAAAGGGAGCTGTGGTTTCGGTGCATTATTACATGACAGCTAGAGACTGAGTGTGAACGAATGGGGCCTCTGTTGTCTTTTCCTAGCGCTACCTCACACACATGAGGGGGGAGAGGATTGTTATGCCATGTGTGGCGGGGTGGCGATGGGAATGAATAAGGGCAGACAGTATGAATTATGTACATGTGTATATATGCATATGTCTGTGTGTATATATATATGTATACGTTGAGATGTATAGGTATGTATATTTGCGTGTGTGGACGTGTATGTATATACATGTGTATGTGGGTGGGTTGGGCCATTCTGTTTCCTTGCGCTACCTCGCTAACGCGGGAGACAGCGACAAAGCAAAATAATAATGATAATAATAATAATAATAATAATAATGATAATAATAATAATAATAATAAGAAAGAAGATTAATAACTCTAAATATACTGTCGTTTTTAATTCTACGTGCATATATCAGTTAGATGGAAAGATAAACATATAGATAGGTGGATAGATCTTAAGGTATCTGAGGATTAGTAAGTGTATCTGATTTCTATTTACGACGCGCCACTTTTTCTTCTATGCTCAGTGAAGGACGTCAGATAACTACTGACCAGGGCGGTACTACCTGCCTAAGTATCGAGACGGTTAGTAACAAGTAGCGCACAGCGAGCCAGCACTTCGCTGGCTATGAAGTTCCACTTCTTGGCTCAGGATGCTGTCTTTTCCTTCAGCACCACCCACACGCGTGGGCTGCTAGTCATCATTCCACAACCTCTGCACCACAACCTCTCCAACACAACCTCTCCACCACAACCTCTCCAACACAACCTCTCCACCACAACCTCTCCAACACAACCTCTCCACCAGAACCTCTCCAACACAACCCCTCTCCGCCTCACACACAACACTCACGTAATTCACATGCTTCGTTCTTCTCAGCTCTTCGTTTTCATTCCTGCGGTGAACGCTACTCGCCAGACCTGTCCCTTGGGCAAGGACGCTGGTAGATTACTCACTACGATGCTGGACATCGTCTGTGAGCACTACGTATGAGTAACATGGGAAAGCCCACGAGTACTGTTCAGTCTTACGCCTCAGAAAACCGTGGCTGTTGTGCAGGAGAGATAGCCGTTGAGGGAGGCGGAGGGTAGAACGGACCAGCGTTGGAGGAGGTGGTGGGTATAGGAGTGGGGAAGACTCGGGTGTCGAACTGGGTTGTGGATGATTGGGAGGTATACAACCAAACCAACAGGGCACATGTACAGTCCTTGGGTATTTTCTTTATGTTGTTTACCATCTTGTGGTTCACATCTACAAACGTACATACGGGAATCTGTTTTGAAAAGAACGTCAACTGGAGAATGAAAATATATAAAAAAAACGGGGCGAAGGTCGGTGACTTGCGCTCATTGATCGAGGGTTTTTATTCCAGTCTTTTTTCTGGATATTCGTTTATAAGTTCAGGGTTTCGTAAAGCTTTCTCCCTCTGTTAGATTAACACAGATCTTGATGCACGTCTCAAAATGTTTGATATATAAATCATTTATTTTATATATATATATATATATATATATATATATATATATATATATATATCTTTCTTTCTTTCATACTATTCGCCATTTCCCGCATTAGCGAGGTAGCGTTGAGAACAGAGGACTGGGCCCTTGAGGGAATATCCTCACCTGGGCCCCTTCTCTGTTCCCTCTTTTGGAAAAAAAAAAAAAAAAAAAAAAAAAAAAAAATGGGAGAAATGGGAGACCAAATTGGAGGTGGAAAGATGGAGTGAAAAAGATTTTGTGTGATCGGGGCCTGAACATGCAGGAGGGTGAAAGGTGGGCAAGGAATAGAGTGAATTGGATCGATGTGGTATACCGGGGTTGACGTGCTGTCAATGGATTGAATCAGGGCATGTTAAGCGTCTGGGGTAAACCATGGAAAGCTGTGTAGGTATGTATATTTGCGTGTGTGGATGTATGTATATACATGTGTATGGGGGTGGGTTGGGCCATTTCTTTCGTCTGTTTCCTTGCGCTACCTCGCAAACGCGGGAGACAGCGACAAAGCAAAAAGAAATATATATATATATATATATATATATATATATATATATATATATATATATATATATATATATATTTATATATATATATATATATATATATATATATATATATATATATATATATATATATATATATATATATATATATATATATATATATATATATATATATATATATATATATATATATATATATATACACACACACACACACACACACACACACACGCACACACACACACACAAGGTTAAGATAAGAGACAACATGAGTGAAAGACTTTTTCCTCGTAACACATAAATTGTAATCAAGCACAAATATACGAAAACATACAAGCAAAAAAACGCACATATGTAGTATGAACTCATAGAAAGGCACACATAAGAATTCGAATGTACGGATAGACAGTGTAAACACACAAACACAAACACAAATATACAAATGAACAGCATAATCACTGACATGTACCTGTACAAAAAACACCTGAGCAGTATATAAACACACATAGAAGAGTGAGCAAATGCATATATGTACAACATAGAAGAGTGAGCAAATACATATATATGCAACATAAACACATACTGACACAAGCGTACAAATACAAGATACACAAAGAAAAAGCACTTTCTGACACATATGAACAATTACAAATACACACATATACAGTTTAAACACACACTGACATATGCATACAAATACAAATACACACATAAACAAACATATACTGACATATGCGTACATACACAAGGTCATACATATTCAGGTTGAACACATACTAATACAAGCGTACAGATACAAATACACACATATGCAAAATAAACACGTACTGACACAAAAGTACAAGAACAAATACACACATAAACGAACACATGCAGATACAAACTAACACAAAAGTACAGGGACAAACACACATAAACAAACACATACAGATACAATTGCACATATATACAACATAAACTCAATGCACATATATACAACATAAACTCACAAACGCACACATGTGAAGCCACGCAGTTAGCAGTTACTGAGTGTGGCAAGCCTTGGGAGGATCAGTTACGTGGAGTGTAGGTCAACCACACTCCACCTAGTGTGTAGGCGGTTGATCCACTCGGTGGCGTGGATGCCTCTAGCCCACCCTGTGTCTCGTTACCAACCACAGTCCACCTAGTGTGTGTGTGTGTGTGTGTGTGTGTGTGTGTGTATGTGGGGGGGGGATCCACTTGGTGTTGTGGATGCCTCCAGTCCACACTATGGGGTGGAGGTTAATCAGAATCCACCTCGTGTGTGGTGATCCACTCGGTGTTGTGGATGCCTCCAGTCCACACTATGGGGTGTAGGTTAACCAGAGTCCACCTAGTGCGTGGGTGTGTGTGTGTGTGGAGGGAGTGATCCACTCAGTGTTGTGGGTACCTGCAGTCCACCCTGTGTATTATTAGCGGTTCAGCTAGTGTGTTGAAACCCACCCCTCTTGTGTTGCTAGCCAGCCTTCACCCACTGTTCTTGCTTTTTCCAGTTGAGGTGGATGATGATGTAAGGGTGTAAGAGAAAAAAAAGAGGTTCTCTCTCTCTCTCTCTCTCTCTCTCTCTCTCTCTCTCTCTCTCTCTCTCTCCGGCAAAGAGAGAGAGAGAGAGAGAGAGAGAGAGAGAGAGAGAGAGAGAGAGAGAGAGAGAGAGAGAGAGAGAGAGAGAGAGAGAGAGAGAGAGAGAGAGAGAGAGAGCTCAGACCTAAGGTCCGACGGGCGAGTTGGTTTGGCCCCAACACAACTGAAAAGATAACAGTCCCCTCCAAAGCAGGAGAAAAAAAAGGGATAGCTAAACAACGGCTCTCTGCCCACCCTCCACTCCCTCCGCCAACACGGCGGACAGGTTATAGGTAGGAAAAAAAAAAAAATACCTTGCAGGAATATCATGCTCGAAGGAATCTTTTTTTTAAAGGAAAGTCAGATGTTAGAATAATCGCGAATATTTCATGCAACCCATCACTAAAGACGTGCATCTCTTCACTTTTTGTTATAGAAGTAATAAGCAAGACAAATTTTGAGCTTCAGTCTCGCGACTTACCATGTTTATGTTACTCCTTGTGTGGAAGGAGGATACAATAATTCCCCTTTGTTCCCTTAAAGCAAGCTACCTGGGTTAATCAATGTTGGTGCGGTACAGTGGCGTGGCCAGGGTGAGATCTGTGTTTGAGAAGGTAGCATAATATACCACTGTGTTATGAAGATAGGTTAAAAGAATGTTTCAGTACCGGATAGTGACAGGTGATGATCAAGCCTACTTAAAAGTGTTTCTCTGAACATGTTCTGGGAGCTTGTTCCATGCGTCGATAATGCCGTTGGCTGAAAAAAGAAAATTCCGGATCAACTCGGTGACCTCGTAAGTTTTAGTCCATTTTCACTCGTTGTTAGCAGTGGAGCGACTGTAAAGAACTTTGCAGTGTCGACTATGCTGAATCCTTAGATTATTTAAAAAGAAATTCTATTAACATGCCTAGGAGCCGCCTCTAAGAGGGAAAAACTCACTTCTCGAACTCATTTCTGATATGGTTTGTTACGTAAGGAAGGAATTCATTTAACTTCACTTTGCTGCTCTACTTCCAATTTAAGAATAGCCTTGCTTCAGCGGGAGTACCAGAACCGCATTGCACATTCCGGGGTAGGGGTCTAAGTAGACTTACGTATAGAAGCAATATCACATTTTTCCTTTTGTACACAGAGTTTCTGTTGATAAATCCTAACATCCTATTTGCTCTCTTGGCAACTTCG
>NC_092242.1:18968976-18983976 GCF_036320965.1 Panulirus ornatus | reverse complement strand
AGCAGACAACCAGATGAAAAAGAGTCACAGTTATGTAGTCAGATGATACTAAACTAGTCACAGTTATATAGTCAGATGATGATAAACGATTTACAGTTATATAGTCAGATGATACTAAACGAGTCACTGTTATGTAGTCAGGAGACAAGAAACGAGTCAGGTACATAGTCAGGTGATACTAAACGAGTTACAGTTATGTACACGACAAGTAATAAACGAGTCATACCTATCCATCCAGTTAATATAGTAAGACTTTATGTCAACCAGATCTACAACAGATACATCTCTATATTGCGAGGTGAGTGCACATATAACTTTACTATCTACTCAGGTTTATTTATCTTACATCACGTATATCCTTCACCCAGATCATAGCGTTCATTTCCCTCTTGGTTGGAAGTGTTTTCATTACAGTATGTTCTCTTCGTGTGTTTATTATGTGTATCAGTGTTTGAGCGCCTTTCTCGTTCTGCCTGTCAGTCTGTTTGTCTGTCTGTCTGTCTGTTCTTCCCCTCTCTCTCTCTCTCTCTCTCTCTCTCTCTCTCTCTCTCTCTCTCTCTCTCTCTCTCTCTCTCTCTCTCCCACTTTAATGCTGGCATTACTCCGAGGCTCAGGCACGCCTCCGGGGCGTGATTACAAAAGAAAAAAGAGATTTATATCAGGTTATATCAGACCCTGACGTCAGAATTCCAGATGGTTGCTTTCTTCCCACACTCCCCTGCGGCTGTGTGTGTGTGTGTGTGTGTGTGTGTGTGTGTGTGTGTGTGTGTTTGCGCGCGTCGTCATTGTTTTGAAGCCATGGTTGGCATCCAGAGCCAACACAGAGTTGTCTGAGTGCCAGGTAATATATGTATCACCCCAAACCACCTTCTCGGTTGTTCAGACATGACCTGCTGCTCCCTTACCTCCCATCTGTGTCTGTTCACTTTCTGTTAACTTCCCCGTGACACTAGGTAGAGAGAACGCAACGGGAGCCACAACAGACGATTTCCAGACCACAAACAGGAGACCTTGGGAACGCAATGTGTCATTATTCATCAGGTAACTAATGTAAACATTTACGGACTCACGTCATTGTCTTTCTAATTCCTTTTGTGTCGTTGTCCTTTACGGCGTCGCTTTAGGGACAGTGGCGAATTAATTCTATTCACAGGTATGTCGTAAAGGACTCAAGCAGCCGTGTGTGACACTGAGGCGTAACGAGAGGGTTTAATTCTCAGTGGGTCGAGGAGGTATCCAAACCTCCTCGGCTGCTGATATTGTTCACGGCAGTTCATCACTCAGTGAAGTTTGACCGAGTGTGGCGCCAGTGCAGTGTGGCGACGACGGGTGTAATTACGTTCATAAGGGGAGGATAAAGGAAGGGTGGAGAGGAGAGAGTTGAATAGAGGGGTAGAGAATGAGGGATAGGTGAGGAGGAGGGAGGATACTTGGATGTGGGGAAGGGTGGGGTGGGAGGTTGGTATCTGCAGTGAGTGAAGCCATGGTCTCGTAGCCTTGACTTTTTGAACAAAAACAAGATGAATGAACTCTCCCCCAGGTAATTTGTTACGCTTGCAGATCGTAGTTCGTGATTTAGGTCGGTTCTTATTATAGACTCGATGATATGATGACTGAAAAGCACACTGAGTCATGCAGGTCGTGCTGATGACCCGTCACTACAATGAGTCATGCAGGTCATGCTGATGACCCATGGCCACAGTGAGTCATGCAGGCCATGTACGAGGTGATCCAGGCTACAGTGAGTCATGCAGGCCATGTACGTGGTGATCCAGGCTACAGTGAGTCATGCAGGCCATGTACGTGATGATCCAGGCTACAGTGAGTCATGCAGGCCATGTACGTGATGATCCAGGCTACAGTAAGTCATGCAGGCCATGTACGTGGTGAACCAGGCTACAGTGAGTCATGCAGGCCATGTACGTGATGATCCAGGCTACAGTGAGTCATGCAGGCCATGTACGTGGTGATCCAGGCTACAGTGAGTCATGCAGGCCATGTACATGATGATCCAGGCTACAGTGAGTCATGCAGGCCATGTACGTGATGATCCAGGCTACAGTGAGTCATGCAGGCCATGTACGTGATGATCCAGGCTACAGTGAGTCATGCAGGCCATGTACGTGATGATCCAGGCTACAGTGAGTCATGCAGGCCATGTACGTGATGATCCAGGCTACAGTGAGTCATGCAGGCCATGTACGTGATGATCCAGGCTACAGTGAGTCATGCAGGCCATGTACGTGATGATCCAGGCTACAGTGAGTCATGCAGGCCATGTACGTGATGATCCAGGCTACATTGAGTCATGCAGTGCATACACCTTATGGACCCGGGACTACAGTGAGTTAGTAGATCATGCACATGATGACCCAGGACCACAGTGAGTCAGGCAGATCATGCACATGATGACCCAGGACCACAGTGAGTCAGGCAGACCATGCACATGATGACCCAGGACCACAGTGAGTCAGGCAGATCATGCACATGATGACCCAGGACCACAGTGAGTCAGGCAGACCATGCACATGATGACCCAGGACCACAGTGAGTCAGGCAGATCATGCACATGATGACCCAGGACCACAGTGAGTCAGGCAGATCATGCACATGATGACCCAGGACCACAGTGAGTCAGGCAGACCATGCACATGATGACCCAGGACAGTCTTGAGGGCCCAGACTGTAGAGGTTCACAGAGATCATGCACATAGTAGCCCAGGACCACAGAGGTCACACGCATGATGACCTAAAACTACCTCGTACAAGGCAAGAAGAATGTCAAGAGGTAAGGAACCTGAGAAATGAATTTAAAACTTTCAAGCTTAAGATGTAAGCTTTATTCACAACGAGTCCGAAAGTAACACAAGACATTACGATAACATCTGGAGTAAAGCTTAATCTGTCGTAGAGTTTAATCTGGGCTGCTGCTGTCAGCTCTGACTATGGAGTTGTGTTTCTGTCGTAAGAAAACGAAAAGCTATTCATATCACGATAGAAAAAAAAAAAAAGGTGATAGATAAAAATTCACAGTGAGAAAAGAAAAGGGGGGTTGATGGAGGGTTGGAGTAGAATGATACAGATCGAGATGCAGGAATGTTTGCTCGAGAAAGGAAATCAGAAGTGAGTTTCGTGTGTGATCACATCATGGGACACTGTAAGAACACGATGCTGTTCTTCCGGCAGATGGCCACAGTTACGCTCGTCTGCTTCCTCTCTTCTGTGGACACTCGAGGGATCAGATAAACTTGGTTCTGAACCTTGTCTTAGACAACAACCTTCAACCAGACCGAGATATGACTGGGAAACAGGGGAATATGGGCAACGCAAAGCAAAAATAGATAAAGCAATGGAAATAATAGAGTATATGAGGATAAGGTAAAGGTGCGCCTTAAAAAAAAGAATAGTTTTCTCAAGGATGATGTGAGAAGGTACGAATTCCAAAGCTTGGCGATGTACGAAACAGACATCACAACGGTCTATCCTCAGGCTGCCAAAGACCCCACTCACAGGAGTGTGTGATGCAGTGTCTTGCCTACAGCTTGCTGTGTTGCTTAGATCATAGAGGATACGTGCAAGCAAGGAGCTCTCGAGAGCAGCAAGAAAGAGCTGACACCTGCAGGATCGGGAGGGAGCACCAGAGCTAGGCTGGACTGTGTGAATTAACAAGCAAAATGTCTTCTAATGGACTGATTCAAGTAAGTTCGTTGGGTTAGGTTAGGTTAGGTTAGGTTAAGCTAAGTTAGGTTAGGTTAGGTCAGGTGAAGTTAGGTTAGGGTTAATTTAGGTTAGGTTAAGCTAAGTTAGGTTAGGTTAGGTAAGGTGAAGTTAGGTTAGGGTTAATTTAGGTTAGGTTAGGTTAGGTAAGGTTAGGGTTAATTTAGGTTAGGTTAGGTTAGGTTAGGTTAGGTTAGGTTAGGTTAAAAAGGAGGAATCAATCTTTTCAATGAACTACGTAACTGTTCAGAAAAGAATATAAACTTAACTATCTGACTAAGATCCTGTTCTTTAGAGGAAGAATGACGTGTTTACGTAATGATAATTATGATGGGTTTTAGATAATACAACAATTTGTATGATTAAATTACATAAGCTTGGTATCAAACAGGAAAGTGGGCTGGAAATCCTCTCTACCTGTATTATTCTGAAAAAAAGAAGAAAAAGGAAAGGCGCCAAGGGAGAGAACTATTTTCTCCTCTGGAGCTCAGTCATCCCTTTCTGGCGCTTCCTTGCTCGCGCGGGAAATAATGAGCATATATATATATATATATATATATATATGTATATACAGTTTATCCCTGGGGATAGGGGATTAAGAATACTTCCCACGTATTCCCTGCGTGTCGTAGAAGGCGACTAAAAGGGGAGGGAGCGGGGGGCTGGAAATCCTCCCCTCTCTTTTTTTTTCTTTTTTAATTTTCCAAAAGAAGGAGCAGAGGGGGCCAAGTGAGGATATTCCAAAAAAGGCCCAGTCCTCTGTTCTTAACGCTACCTCGCTAACGCGGGAAATGGCAAATAGTTTAAAAGAAAAAAGATATATACAGATATATATATATATATATATATATATATATATATATATATATATATATATATATATATATATATATATATATATATATATATATATATATATATATATTTGACAGTTCGCATGAAAAGCCAGGCTATCATACCCGGTACTGAAAAACTTACATACAGACAGATGAATACAGTTCAGGGAAGAATGTCTGTCAACACCAGGTTCCCCAAAGCTCACAGAAAATATCAGAATTGAACATAATAATGAAAGGCGAACTTTGAGACGTAGCCTTTCGTGCTGAACACCCTTAATGAAACCCGGGCGACGGTCAGCATCGCAGTGTATAGCACTAGTCTGGTTACAACGACGCTTCGTCTCCTTTCACTCGGCTGTTGTCAACTTTACTACTAAAATGTTTCTTTTGTTACCTTTTGTTTTTCTCTTTTTAGATTGTGAGTGTGTGGCAGATTGTGTGTCTTGTCTTTATTCTTCGTTCCCCTGCTGTGTGTGTGTGTGTGTGTGTGTGTGTGTGTGTGTGTGTGTGTGTGTGTGTGTGTGTGTGTGTGTGTGTGTGTGTGTGTGTGTGCGTGTGTGTATGTGTGCCTCCGTGTTCATTACCTGTTGTTACCTTCGAGACTGATTTTGTTCTCGTTCTGTCCCTGCTTAGTCTGTCTGTCTCCTTCTTCCCCCCCACCCTCTCTCTCTCTTTCTCTCTCTCTCTCTCTCTCTCTCTCTCTCTCTCTCTCTCTCTCTGTATGTGTGTGTGTGTGTGTGTGTGTGTGTGTGTGTGTGTGTGTGTATGTGTGTGAGAGCTCCCTCTCCCGCCTCAGGGCCATATTCAAAGGCCTGAGCGACACATTATCCCCCCCACACCTCACATCCCACTCTTGTCGTCCAGTCGTCCATTCCTCATTCTCCTCCACATGGGGTCATTCCCCAGCGTCAGCACGAGCGAGGTTAATCCAATCATAAGTGGCGCTTCACCTGTTATGTTTCACTCAGTTTGAATATGATCATTGTCACCGAAGACTTTCCTGGCCGTGTGTGAGGAGCGCGTCATGTTCCCCCACCTCCCGAAATGTCTATACTGTATGCTGGCCAAAGTCTTCAGAGTGAAGCAGGAATCTGGTATGGAGGAGGAGGTTTTTGAACCCAAGTATCGGTGATTCATGAGGGTTCGTGAATCATCTGAATCTTTGAAGCGATGTAGTTTTACGACCTTCATTCGACATACACATTGCTGAACAGGTTCTTTTTGAGCATTCTATGGTAATCCCTTTTCTGAACATAGAAAGAAGCGTTAATATTTCCTATCATATGTCTTTTTTGATGTAAGTTCTGTTAACTGATGCGTTATATCAGGGAAAAGAGAATGAACATTAAAATGATCCTTTCGCGGAATCAGTCGACTGCTCAACTTCCTCAACCATCCACATAGATGTTCCCTGAGCGATCCGCGAATGACTCCTCCTCTTCCCTTTCAGTAATTACCCCAATCGAAACACATCTCCATATCATCACGAACACAAGTCCCTCCCTCCCTCCCCCCATCCCCTCCCACACAAAGGAATTTCACAAGGTCCATCCCACATAGTGTTATCCAACCCGCCAAATACTCCCACATCATTATATATGATCTCCTCATCTTAGCCGTGTTGGATTATGCTCATTAAGGTGAATTACTTGAGAGGCATTTTCTTCTGGTGTTCCCCTCTGTTCTGATCCAGTGTCTGGAATGACTCTCTCTCTCTCTTTCTCTCTCCTTTGACCTCCCAGCACTGGCCTTACAGAGATTATCTCTCCGTGAGCTACAAGGGAAGGGTCTTAAGTCTCTGCCTCAACCCATCTGCATCTTAATCGTTTTTCCCTCTGATGCCTTGGGGAAACAGACAGACTAACCTGCCTCTTCTGCGTTTTACGATAGTGGGATGTCTTCCTCTTACACTCCCTTCTCTTCTTCCGTATCCAGTAAGCTTTATTTCCAACGCTAATCCAATGGATAAAGGAACTAAGTGACATTAATTTAATAAGGATCGAGAATAAAATCATATCAGAGCGATCTAGCATTGCGTGACGCCCGTGTGTGTGTGTGTGTGTGTGTGTGTGTGTGTGTGTGTGTGTGTGTGTCTGTGTGTGTGTGTGTGTGTGTGTGTATCTCCTCATTAGTACTACCTAAGCACAATTGTTATGATGAGGTGGTGTGAGATCAAAGGCCTAGGTATATTAAGTAAATTTCCCTAATGATGTAAACTGGTCTTAAAAGTTTTTCATATGTATATATATATATATATATATATATATATATATATATATATATATATATATATATATATACACATTCTGCTATATGTAGTTAAATTTGTATGATATACACATGTCTACTTGCATGGTGTACACTGATATACTTGTAAGGTATACACAGATGTACCTGTATGGTATACATTGATATTCTTGTAAGGTATACCCAGATATACTTGTAAGGTATACATAGATATACTTGTATGGTACACACAGATATACTTGTATGGTATACACAGATATACTTGTACTGTATACACAGATATTCCTGTATGGTATACACAGATATACTTGTATGGTATACACAGATATACTTTCATGGTATACACAGATATACTTATACTATGAATACAGATATACTTGTATGGTATACACAGATATGCTTGCATGATATACACAGATATACTTGTATGGTATACAAAGATATACTCCTACTCAAGATTCATAAGGCACACGTGTGGACCTCGCTTGATATAATCAATTACTTGAAAATTCAGCAGAATTATCATGAATGTCAATTGTTGCCGTGGGAAATGAAACAACCAGTCTGTGTCTTTGCTGCCTGTCTGGCACCAGAACACAGAGTTTACGTGTCTGTACATGCAAGTCCAATCTCCACACCTTGTGCCACTATACTCTGTATCTGAGTTCCGTACGACAGTTGTCCAGCACACGGGCAGCGTCCACCTCCTCTGCTGCCCTGCCAAACGCACGTGACATCTGTGTATAATCCCCTCCCTCCCCCCCCTCGGCCTCTCATCCTACTCATATGATCAGCGCCTGGGGTCACGGGGTCAATGCCTGGGTCACGTGGTGGGCGGGTAATACCACCAGCATTGCTGCTATATATATATATATACACACTTATTGTGTAGCATGTTCATGAATTATTCACACATGTCTTAATACTCTCGTCTCGCTTGTCCATGGGAATTATAATGCAGTTATTTCCCATTATATCAATGGCACGTGTGGGCCTCACATCCTGCGAAAACGTGCAATGCGTCACGGTATCAACGAAAAATATGGCTAAGTGTTTTAATCGTGCGTGTGATTGTGTGTGTGTGTGTGTGTGTGTGTGTGTGTGTGTGTGTGTGTGTGTGTGTGTGTGTGTGTGTTATTATCTACTTGTACATCTGTCGCGTGTAATTACCGTTAATGTGTTACGGGAGGAGAGTTGTACACTCACGTCGCCCCTTTCCTTAACCTTGTGTATGTGTACCATGTTTTTGCTCATGTACATACACACACACACACACACACACACGTATATATTCAAATCTCAGCCTGGTGTGTGTGTGTGTGTGTGTGTGTGTGTGTGTGTGTGTGTATGTACACAAATATATTCACATATTTGGACTTCTTCATCCGTCGTTCTTCCCTCAAACCTCGTCTCCCCAGCTCCCTCCCACCAGACCTCCCCGGCCAGCCCCGCCCCGCCCCGGCCAGCCCCGCCCCGGCCAGCCCCGCCCCGGCCAGCCCCGCCCCTCCCCACTGAGCACACCAGGTCTCCAGCTCGGCCCAGGACAACATGGTCGTTTGATCAGGCCGGCGGCATGGTGAGGGAGAGGCTCCTCATCAACCACGGCGGCTGGACTATCATAATCACAACCCAGGATGCGGTGGAAGCTTCCCCCCCCTCCCTCCCCCTCCTGGGGCCGCATGCGACCACGGCGACGTCGCTGGCTTGCGGCCTCCAGGAAAGACCAGGCCTCGGTCGCTCACTTTACACAGGGGGTTGACCACCATCCCCCCCTCCCCCACCCTCCTCCCCCACCCCCTCTATGTTGTGGGTTGTGTGTTGTTTGTGTTGGCCGGGAACGGGTTTTTGGTATGTGTGTGTGTGTGTGTGTGTGTGTGTGTGTGTGTGTGTGTGTGTGTGTATGTGTGTGTGTGTGTATGTGTGTGTGTGTGTGTCTGTGTGTGTGTATGTGTGTGTGTGAGAGTGTGTGCACACACGCACACACACACGCATATATATATATATATATATATATATATATATATATATATATATATATATATATATATATATATATATATATATATATATATATATATATATGTATGTTATCCCTGGGGATAGGGGTGAAAGAATACTTCCCACGCATTCCTCGCGTGTCGCACAAGGCGACTAGAGGGGACGGGAGCGGGGGCCAGAAATCCTCCCCTCCTTGTATTTTTTTTTTCAACTTTCTAAAATGGGAAACAGAAGAAGGAGTCACGCGGGGAGTGCTCATCCTCCTCGAAGGCTCAGCCTGGGGTGTCTAAATGTGCGTGGATGTAACCAAGATGTGAAAAAAGGAGAGATAGGTAGTATGTTTGAGGAAAGGAACCTGGATGTTTTGGCTCTGAGTGAAACGAAGCTCAAGGGTAAAGGGGAAGAGTGGTTTGGGAATGTCTTGGGAGTAAAGTCAGGGGTTAGTGAGAGGACAAGAGCAAGGTAAGGAATAGCAGTACTCCTGAAACAGGAGTTGTGGGAGTATGTGATAGAATGTAAGAAAGTAAATTCTCGATTGATATGGGTAAAACTGAAAGTTGATGTAGAGAGATGGGTGATTCTTGGTGCATATGCACCTGGGCATGAGAAGAAAGATCATGAGAGGCAAGTGTTTTGGGAGCAGCTGAATGAGTGTGTTAGTGGTTTTGATGCACGAGACCGGGTTATAGTGATGGGTGATTTGAATGCAAAGGTGAGTAATGTGGCAGTTGAGGGAATAATTGGTATACATGGGGTGTTCAGTGTTGTAAATGGAAATGGTGAAGAGCTTGTAGATTTATGTGCTGAAAAAGGACTGGTGATTGGGAATACCTGGTTTAAAAAGCGAGATATACATAAGTATACATATGTAAGTAGGAGAGATGGCCAGAGAGCGTTATTGGATTACGTGTTAAATGACAGGCGCGCGAAAGAGAGACTTTTGGATGTTAATGTGCTGAGAGGTGCAACTGGAGGGATGTCTGATCGTTATCTTGTGAAGGGTAAGGTGAAGATTTGTATGGGTTTTCAGAAAAGAAGAGTGAATGTTGGGGTGAAGAGGGCGGTGAGAGTAAGTGAGCTTGGGAAGCAGACTTGTGTTAGGAAGTACCAGGAGAGACTGAGTACAGAATGGAAAAAGGTGAGAACAATGGAAGTAAGGGGAGTGGGGGAGGAATGGGATGTATTTAGGGAATCAGTAATGGATTGCGCAAAAGATGCTTGTGGCATGAGAAGAGTGGGAGGTGGGTTGATTAGAAAGGGTAGTGAGTGGTGGGATGAAGAAGTAAGATTATTAGTGAAAGAGAAGAGAGAGGCATTTGGACGATTTTTGCAGGGAAAAAATGCAATTGAGTGGGAGATGTATAAAAGAAAGAGACAGGAGGTCAAGAGAAAGGCGCAAGAGGTGAAAAAGAGGGCAAATGAGAGTTGGGGTGAGAGAGTATCATTAAATTTTAGGGAGAATAAAAAGATGTTCTGGAAGGAGATAAATAAAGTGCGTAAGACAAGGGAGCAAATGGGAACTTCAGTGAAGGGCGCAAATGGGGAGGTGATAACAAGTAGTGGTGATGTGAGAAGGAGATGGAGTGAGTATTTTGAAGGTTTGTTGAATATGTTTGATGATAGAGTGGCAGATATAGGGTGTTTTGGTCGAGGTGGTGTGCAAAGTGAGAGTGTTAGGGAAAATGATTTGGTAAACAGAGAAGAGGTAGTAAAAGCTTTGCGGAAGATGAAAGCCGGCAAGGCAACAGGTTTGGATGGTATTGCAGTGGAATCTATTAAAAAAGGGGGTGACTGTATTGTTGACTGGTTGGTAAGGTTATTTAATGTATGTATGACTCATGGTGAGGTGCCTGAGGATTGGCGGAATGCGTGCATAGTGCCATTGTACAAAGGCAAAGGGGATAAGAGTGAGTGCTCAAATTACAGAGGTATAAGTTTGTTGAGTATTCCTGGCAAATTATATGGGAGGGTATTGATTGAGAGGGTGAAGGCATGTGCAGAGCATCAGATTGGGGAAGAGCAGTGTGGTTTCAGAAGTGGTAGAGGATGTGTGGATCAGATGTTTGCTTTGAAGAATGTATGTGAGAAATACTTAGAAAAGCAAATGGATTTGTATGTAGCATTTATGGATCTGGAGAAGGCATATGATAGAGTTGATAGAGATGCTCTGTGGAAGGTATTAAGAATATATGGTGTGGGAGGCAAGTTGTTAGAAGCAGTGAAAAGTTTTTATCGAGGATGTAAGGCATGTGTACGTGTAGGAAGAGAGGAAAGTGATTGGTTCTCAGTGAATGTAGGTTTGCGGCAGGGGTGTGTGATGTCTCCATGGTTGTTTAATTTGTTTATGGATGGGGTTGTTAGGGAGGTGAATGCAAGAGTTTTGGAAAGAGGGGCAAGTATGAAGTCTGTTGGGGATGAGAGAGCTTGGGAAGTGAGTCAGTTGTTGTTCGCTGATGATACAGCGCTGGTGGCTGATTCATGTGAGAAACTTCAGAAGCTGGTGACTGAGTTTGGTAAAGTGTGTGAAAGAAGAAAGTTAAGAGTAAATTTGGATAAGAGCAAGGTTATTAGGTACAGTAGGGTTGAGGGTCAATTCAATTGGGAGGTGAGTTTGAATGGAGAAAAACTGGAGGAAGTGAAGTGTTTTAGATATCTGGGAGTGGATCTGGCAGCGGATGGAACCATGGAAGCGGAAGTGGATCATAGGGTGGGGGAGGGGGCGAAAATTCTGGGAGCCTTGAAGAATGTGTGGAAGTCGAGAACATTATCTCGGAAAGCAAAAATGGGTATGTTTGAAGGAATAGTGGTTCCAACAATGTTGTATGGTTGCGAGGCGTGGGCTATGGATAGAGTTGTGGGGAGGAGGGTGGATGTGCTAGAAATGAGATGTTTTAGGACTATGTGTGGTGTGAGGCGGTTTGATTGAGTAAGTAATGTAAGGGTAAGCGAGATGTGTGGAAATAAAAAAAGCGTGGTCGAGAGAGCAGAAGAGGGTGTTTTGAAATGGTTTGGGCACATGGAGAGAATGAGTGAGGAAAGATTGACCAAGAGGATATATGTGTCGGAGGTGGAGGGAATGAGGAGAAGTGGGAGACCAAATTGGAGGTGGAAAGATGGAGTGAAAAAGATTTTGAGTGATCGGGGCCTGAACATGCAGGAGGGTGAAAGGAGGGCAAGGAATAGAGTGAATTGGAGCGATGTGGTATACCGGGGTTGACATGCTGTCAGTGGATTGAATCAGGGCATGTGAAGCGTCTGGGGTAAGCCATGGAAAGCTGTGTAGGTATGTATATTTGCGTGTGTGGACGTATGTATATACATGTGTATGGGGGGGGGGGGTGGGGCCATTTCTTTCGTCTGTTTCCTTGCGCTACCTCGCAAACGCGGGAGACAGCGACAAAGTATAATAAAAAAAAAAAAAATATAATAATATATATATATATATATATATATATATATATATATATATATATATATATATATATATATATATGTATATATATATATATATATACATCTTTCATACTATTCGCCATTTCCCGCGTTAGCGAGGTAGCGTTAAGAACAGAGCACTGGGCCTCTGAGGGAATATCCTCACCTGGCCCCCTTTTCTGTTCCTTCTCTTGGAAAGTTAAAAAAAAAAAACTAGAGGGGAGGATTTACAGCCCCCCGCTCCCTCCCCTTTTAGTCGCCTTCTACGACAAGCAGGGGATACGTGGGAAGTATTCTTTCTCCCCTATCCCCAGGGATAATATATATATATATATATATATATATATATATATATATATATATATATATATATATATATATATATATATATATATATATATATATATATATATATATATATATATATATATATATGGTGGAGTCGAGAGATATTTAAGGTTAAACACAAGGTACGTGATATGGCAAAGGTCATTCATCTCTTTGCCATTTTATTCTAATAATTCGATCCTAAGTTTCACAGCACAAGGTCTTTATATATATATATATATATATATATATATATATATATATATATATATATATATATATATATATATATATATATATAATTCACTCACAGAGTCCATATATCGCCGTCATTCCAAGTGGTTATGAGCTACGTGGTCGCTATACGGTCAGACGGACTGAGCTGCTTCCTTGTCGTCCCGTTTCCCTCTTGATTTTTCCCCAGGAGGGACCATGACGTCATTTCCATCGCTATCAAGAGACAGACGAATTCCCAGGAAGCCCGAGAAGACGAGGAAGCCGAAGTAAGCGCCCACCAGGTGTTCGTACGACGGGTAAAAGTCGATGGTGGCGCTGTAGATAGCGGCGTAGATGGCGCCGTCGACCACCGACCAGAACACCTCCAGGATGGCCAGCAGCGAGAAGATGCGGCCCACCTCGTCCTCCTGACACAGCTGAGGGAGACGGAGGAGAGTGGACAGTCAGGCACACACTCAGGAACACGAGGAGTGAGCAGCAAGAATGAATAAAAGTCGGGAGGGAGTTAGGGAGAGACTGAATGAGTAGAAACGGGAAATGAGGTTATGTTTGGACGAGACGCACGCAGGGGCTACACAGAGGTGATGACTGGAGGGGAGCTCGAGGTGGGGGGGACAGGCAACACAAGGCCCATAGGGAACGTTGGTCTGTGTCTGACTTGTCTGTTTATGATTTACTTTAGTGTTATTTCTGATCTAGGAGGATGATGGGAGTATATTGAAGTATGCAAGATGTCTACTTCCCTCCCACTCACTCCTGCAACAACAGAAGAACGGACAACAGGAAGACACGCAACAGGAGGACAGACAACAGGAGGACAGACAACAGGAAGACAGACAACAGGAGGACAGGCAACAGGAAGACAGACAACAGGAGGACAGACAACAGGAGGACAGACAACAGGAAGACAGACAACAGGAGGATAGAACTTGGTTTAGTGCATTTTTTTGGAAACAATTTCTAGTGTATGTAGTAACAAGATACTGTTATCAACTTGTGCCATGTTCAGCTCAACTATCTGATAAAAATGATTTTACCACGTCAGTTCGTTTCATCTTTTAGCTCCGAGTTTTATTCTAATTAAGGCAGAAGCTGTGTTTTCTTGCATCATATATTGTTAGACACATGATTGCAACAGCTGTAATGTTTTGTAATTTAGCAAGACGAGGCAACACCTGAAAATGGGATGAGGTCAGTACGAACCAACTGCCTAATTACCAAACTACTCATCTTAGTAACACGGAATCACGTTCAAGACAATGACAACCCAGCGTCAGCAGGGAGCTTCTCTGTGCTGGCCAGTAGCAGCTCATCCAACATCCATGTGTTAATACTGGTGTCCCTCCTCGCCTACCAGGAACAAAACCCACTATAAGTAACAATGAGGCCACAACAGAGTCATTGTGTTTATAGATGTGTTTTATCAGGTTTAGAACCGTCTAGCTGATCTTAAATGTGTTTTCACGTTACGACATGTGATTATGAACTGTAGAATTTTAATTCTGACTTGGAAATATTGCCTGTATTAAATGGCTATAGATCAAGTTTTAATTCATGATAGATAAGGAAGGATTGTTAGATATTGTTATTTTCTTTGTATTCTATCTTGATTATTCATTTCATGTTAGGATTTCATGATGTAGTATCTTTTCCAAGGAATGTTATAAGACTAGTATATAATTTGAACAGAAACTCATCATGCACATATTACGTGTTCATCATCCTTCCTTTATTGTCACTAAAACGTAAGCTAAGAAGACCAAAGATGTTCATCCAAGACCTGGTGATTACTTATCACGACTACGTTTGCCAAGCAACAGATCCATTGCTGATCATACACACACACACACACACACACACACACATATATATTTCTTTCTTTTTCTTTCATACTATTCGCCATTTCCCGCATCAGCGAGGTAGCGTTAAGAACAGAGGACTGGGCCTTTCAGGGATTATCCTCACTTGGCCCCCTTCTCTGTTCCTTCTTTTGGAAAATTAAAAAAAAAAAAAAAAAAAAAAAAAAAAAAAAAATGAGAGGGGAGGATTTCCAGCCACCCGCTCCCTTCCCTTTTAGTCGCCTTCTACGACACGCAGGGAATACGTGGGAAGTATTCTTTCTCCCCTATCCCCAGGGATAACATATATATACATATATATATTTCTATATATATATATATATATATATATATATATATATATT
>NC_092242.1:18961476-18963976 GCF_036320965.1 Panulirus ornatus | reverse complement strand
TATATATATATATATATATATATATATATATATATATATATATATATATATATATATATATATATATATATATATATATATATATATATATATATATATATATATATATATATATATATATATATATATATATATATATATATATATATATATATATATACATATATATATATATATATATAATATATATATATATATATATATATATATATATATATATATATATATATACATATATATATATTTAATGTAACAGGACGGAATAGGTTGGGAGATAATGAGCATGTGTGTGTGTGTGTGTGTGTGTGTGTGTGTGTGTGTGTGTGTGTGTGTGTGTGTGTGTGTGTGTGTGTAAATATTAGGCTGGCCTTCAGTGCGGCCTTTGTCGTCAGGGTTATGAATATGAACCATGATAGCTGGTGGTCATCCCACGCCTCACTCACGCATCGAGAGATTAACGATGAAGGGTATTCTTGTAACATTGTACAGTTAGTAGTGAGTGAAACTTCAGACTGTAAGGATAATGAAAATGACAATTTATGTGGCAACGAAAATGTATCGAGTGTGGAAAAGTGAAACACTGAATTAATGAAGTAATTAACCAAGCAAACTGAAATTATTGTCTTAGTAATACAGCAAATGGGATCCTGCATGACACAGAATAGAGACGAGGGTCAGCGAGTATTCGCCCACCATGGAAACAGTTTACCCAGCCCGGGGGACACAACGCGAACATCAACCAGGAATCTCGATAAGCCATATCTCGCTCTGTTACACAGGATGTCTTTATGAAGTGTGCAAGGCTCGTCCCTCTGTGAGGGCAACGAGCCAATGATACGTCGACAAGAGACACTGATGACTTACATTCCAACAGGGCAAGAGTAGGGGCCGAGCGCCAGTATGGGTCGAGAGTGAATCTTAGCAGTGTGTGGACGAAAAGTTTGAACTGTGCTGAGAACGTAAGCTGGGCGCGTCGCACTGCATATGTAGTGTACGTACAGAGCCGACTTGATCTGGGGAACGTGGGCCGTCCCTTCGCGAAGACTGCCGCACGCCCGGACCCCAGTGCATGATGAACAGATCAACCTGACTGAATGGACATGGCCCATCACTGAGCAAGAATTTTCCCGCAATCTCAGACTCCCGTGTCCCCTGTCGTCAGTACAGCTAAGATCATATCCTAAGGACATGTGTAAGCAATTGGTGCTCCCTCAAGTGAACCTTCATTACTGGAGACTGAACAGAGCCGCCAGTCAGTCTATGTTGTGCGGCAAGAATTACGGTGTGCTTCAGTTTTTCAATGATTATTCCTTTGCATATCAGTTCTACATCAAAAGAGCAACCTCAAAGGATGTTTTTCTTTTCCCTAAATTTCCCCTTACACTTGAATTAGGGTGGCTTAATTATTATTATTTGCTGGTGTGTTAGGATGCATGTCACATTATATCTACAGCTTTTATCATATCTAGATATTAAAGGTAAGGAAATTTGCAGCCTTGCCTTTGCCTACAGGAGAGTGGTCGCAGTATGCTTGGTAGTCAATTGGCCAAGTTGGGTGTTTGTAGGTTCTGATTAAGGGTCTAAGGGCCCCCATGGTTATCATATGTGATCATGGAAAGCCTGAAACCACAGGAAAGGGATTATTTCCACTTGCATACCGATATATTGAGTCTCCCATCATGATCGAATCTTGTTCAATACGATTTTCTATTAACTGATCGTAGAGTCTTTCGTCTACCTCTGGTGTCTGTCCTGCTATTACTCTCTCACAAAGCTTATCTCAGGATTCTACAAAAAGGAAGTCGAATCACCAATGGCTACATTTTTCTCACATGATGAAGATGAGCTTTAACAAAGAACAAGACAACACAGCTTAATCTGTGTCCTCCCATCATTTTTAATGAGAGCGTAGCCTGGCATTGAAGGTATCACAACTGGTGAAAGGGATGCATTAGGGTAATGCCTTTTACACATTCACTGGACCTCGAGACAAGGATTATACAACAGACAGGTACACGAACAAGACTCTATCAGACTCACCTTTGACATTAGACTCCTGATTACGACTGCAGGGAAGCTTCCTGGAATGATCACAAACATGTACAACACCCACCACTGGTCCCTCCTTGTTATCAGTCCAAATGCTAGCAAACGGAGAACGTATAATAGGCTGCTTCCCGCACCAACCAAGCAGTCATGAATACCAAGGTAGCGGACTATGGGCGCTAATAGCAGCATAACGACCTCATGTGCAAGCTGATCAGTGGTGCTAAATAAGCTATATTTGTCCTGGTCCCAGTTCAAGACTCGGAGGGCCCACAGGTACATGTTGTGTGCACCACAGCTGAAGAAAAACAGCATCATTGCCATCAAAGTGATGATCTGGAGTCGACCTCTTCCCCGACGCTTCTTGAAACACACTCGAAATAAGTCGATTACGTTCCTGGGGTTCCATGGACTCAGGGCTTTTACTGAGGGGTCTTCCTGCGCGGGTTGGACT
>NC_092242.1:18901476-18956476 GCF_036320965.1 Panulirus ornatus | reverse complement strand
GAAGTGTTTTAGATATCTGGGAGTGGATCTGGCAGCGGATGGAACCATGGAAGCGGAAGTGGATCATAGGGTGGGGGAGGGGGCGAAAATTTTGGGAGCCTTGAAGAATGTGTGGAAGTCGAGAACATTATCTCGGAAAGCAAAAATGGGTATGTTTGAAGGAATAGTGGTTCCAACAATGTTGTATGGTTGCGAGGCGTGGGCTATGGATAGAGTTGTGCGCAGGAGGATGGATGTGCTGGAAATGAGATGTTTGAGGACAATGTGTGGTGTGAGGTGGTTTGATCGAGTAAGTAACGTAATGGTAAGAGAGATGTGTGGAAATAAAAAGAGCGTGGTTGAGAGAGCAGAAGAGGGTGTTTTGAAATGGTTTGGGCACATGGAGAGAATGAGTGAGGAAAGATTGAACAAGAGGATATATGTGTCGGAGGTGGAGGGAACGAGGAGAAGAGGGAGACCAAATTGGAGGTGGAAAGATGGAGTGAAAAAGATTTTGTGTGATCGGGGCCTGAACATGCAGGAGGGTGAAAGGAGGGCAAGGAATAGAGTGAATTGGAGCGATGTGGTATACCGGGGTTGACGTGCTGTCAGTGGATTGAATCGGGGCATGTGAGGCGTCTGGGGTAAACCATGGAAAGCTGTGTAGGTATGTATATTTGCGTGCGTGGGCGTGTGTATATGCATGTGTGTGGGGGTGGGTTGGGCCATTTCTTTCGTCTGTTTCCTTGCGCTACCTCGCAGACGCGGGAGACAGCGACAAAAAAAAAAAAAAAAATATATATATATATATATATATATATATATATATATATATATATATGTATATATATATATTTGTATATATATATATATATATATATATATATATATATATATATATATATATATATATATATATATATATATATATATATATATATTTATATATTCTCTTTTTATTCTTTTTTATATACTATTCGCCATCTCCCGCGTTGGCGAGGTAGCGTTAAGAACAAAGGACTGAGCCTTTGAGGGAATATCCTCACTTGGCCCCCTTCTCTGTTCCTTCTTTTGAAAAATTAAAAACGGGAGGGGAGGATTTCCAGGCCCCCCCCTTTTAGTCGCCTTCTACGACACGCAGGGAAAACGTGGGAAGTATTCTTTCTCCCCTATCCCCATACATGTATATTTGAGTTTATTACCTTAATCATTCTCACGACCTGATCTCTCAGGTTTAGTCAATGACCACGACAGTTACCAAGGTCACAGTGTTCTGGAGGTGTGTCATTCTGGCAAGATTTGGCCGAGGTATCTGGCATAGTGTCCCCCCGATGCGTCGGCTTGTGGGATGAAAAAAAAAGAGTGAAATTACGAGACAAATGTAATGCGTGAACACGGGTGGTTAATTAACGAGGTAATTAATATTCAGGCTTAGTAAATGTTGTAGTGGCTGAAATGGTGGGTTTTATGACCCTCCACAAATTCCTAGTCTAATGTGTGTGTGTGGGTTTTATTTTCAAGTGGTAAGGTTGTGTCCATGAGAGCCATTTTGTGAAGCATGAAGCCTACAGGAGGAATAGTAAACAAATTACAGATTCCATGTTGTGCTGGCTATCTCT
Organism: Panulirus ornatus; assembly: GCF_036320965.1. Classification (NCBI taxonomy): domain Eukaryota; kingdom Metazoa; phylum Arthropoda; class Malacostraca; order Decapoda; family Palinuridae; genus Panulirus; species Panulirus ornatus. The sequence continues at coordinate 18,954,878 of NC_092242.1, read as the reverse complement.
CAGGAGAGCTCGATGGTACGTTTATAAAGATCTAAAATCTGTGTTCACACTAATGATTCATTGGATCAATCTTTCTAATGATCTGTCTATCTATCTATCTATCTATCTATCTATCTATCTATCTATCTATCTATCTATCTATATATATATATATATACATATATATATATATATATATATATATATATATATATATATATATATATATATATTTTTATATTATTATTATACTTTGTCGCTGTCTCACGCGTTTGCGAGGTAGCGCAAGGAAACAGACGAAAGAAATGGCCCCCCCCCCCCCTCCATGCACATGTATATACATACGTCCACACACGCAAATATACATACCTACACAGCTTTCCATGGTTTACCCCAGACGCTTCACATGCCTTGATTCAATCCACTGACAGCACGTCAACCCCGGTATACCACATCGCTCCAATTCACTCTATTCCTTGCCCTCCTTTCACCCTCCTGCATGTTCAGGCCCCGATCACACAAAATCTTTTTCACTCCATCTTTCCACCTCCAATTTGGTCTCCCTCTTCTCCTCGTTCCCTCCACCTCCGACACATATATCCTCTTGGTCAATCTTTCCTCACTCATTCTCTCCATGTGCCCAAACCACTTCAAAACACCCTCTTCTGCTCTCTCAACCACGCTCTTTTTATTTCCACACATCTCTCTTACCCTTACGTTACTCACTCGATCAAACCACCTCACACCACACATTGTCCTCAAACATCTCATTTCCAGCACATCCATCCTCCTGCGCACAACTCTATCCATAGCCCACGCCTCGCAACCATACAACATTGTTGGAACCACTATTCCTTCAAACATACCCATTTTTGCTTTCCGAAATAATGTTCTCGACTTCCACACATTCTTCAAGGCCCCCAGAATTTTCGCCCCCTCCCCCACCCTATGATCCACTTCCGCTTCCATGTTTCCATCCGCTGCCAGATCCACTCCCAGATATCTAAAACACTTCACTTCCTCCAGTTTTTCTCCATTCAAACTCACCTCCCAATTGACTTGACCCTCAACCCCACTGTACCTAATAACCTTGCTCTTATTCACATTTACTCTTAACTTTCTTCTTCCACACACTTTACCAAACTCAGTCACCAGCTTCTGCAGTTTCTCACATGAATCAGCCAACAGCGCTGTATCATCAGCGAACAACAACTGACTCACTTCCCAAGCTCTCTCATCCCCAACAGACTTCATACTTGCCCCTCTTTCCAAAACTCTTGCATTTACCTCCCTAACAACCCCATCCATAAATAAATTAAACAACCATGGAGACATCACACACCCCTGCCGCAAACCTACATTCACTGAGAACCAATCACTTTCCTCTCTTCCTACACGTACACATGCCTTACATCCTCGATAAAAACTTTTCACTGCTTCTAACAACTTTCCTCCTACACCATATATTCTTAATACCTGGGATAAGAGAGAAAGAATACTGTACACGTATTCACTGGGTTTCGTTGAACTATGAGGGCCGGGAGCGGGTAGCTGGAAATCCTCCCTTCCTGTATTAATTTTCAAATGAAAGAACAGAGCAAGCAGCCAAGGGAGAGTTTTTCCCTCTAAGGCTCTGTCATCTGTTCTTGACGCTGCCTCGCTCACGTGGAAAATAGCGAGCATGTATAGATAGATAAATGAATGAGTGAATATATATATATATATTTTTGTTATTTTTATTTTGCTTTGTCGCTGTCTCCCGCGTTAGCGCGGTAGTGCAAGGAAACAGACGAAAGAATGGCCCAACCCACCCGCATACACATGTACATGCATACACGTCCACACACGAAAATATACATACCTATACATCTCAATGTACACATATATATACACACAGACATATACATATACACACATGTATATAATTCATACTGTCTGCCTTTATTTATTCCCATCGCCACCTCACCACACATGGAATAACAACCCCCTCCCCCCTCATGTGTGCGAGGTAGCGCTAGGAAAAGACAACAAAGGCCCCATTCGTTCACACTCAGTCTCTAGCTGTCATGTAATAATGCACCGAAACCACAGCTCCCTTTCCACATCAAGGCCCCACAGAACTTTCCATGGTTTACCCCCAGACGCTTCACATGCCCTGGTTCAATCCACTGACAGCACGTCGACCCCGGTATACCACATCGTTCCAATTCACTCTATTCCTTGCCCTCCTTTCACCCTCCTGCATGTTCAGGCCCCGATCACTCAAAATCTTTTTCCCTCCATCTTTCCACCTCCAATTTGGTCTCCCACTTCTCCTCGTTCCCTCCACCTCCGACACATATACCCTCTTGGTCAATCTTTCCTCACTCATTCTCTCCATGTGACCAAACCATTTCAAAACACCCTCTTCTGCTCTCTCAACCACACTCTTTTTATTTCCACACATCTCTCTTACCCTTACATTACTTACTCGATCAAACCACCTCACTCCACATACTGTCCTCAAACATCTCATTTCCAGTACATCCACCCTTCTGCGCAAAACTCTATCCATAGCCCACGCCTCGCAACCATATAACATTGTTGGAACCACTATTCTCTCAAACATACCCATTTTTGCTCTCCGAGATAATGTTCTCGACTTCCACACATTCTTCAAGGCTCCCAGAATTTTCGCCCCCTCCCCCACCCTATGATTTACTTCCGCTTCCATGGTTCCATCCGCTGCCAGATCCACTCCCAGATATCTAAAAGACTGTACTTCCTCCAGTTTTTCTCCATTCAAACTTACCTCCCAATTGACTTGACCCTCAACCCTACTGTACCTAATAACCTTGCTTTTATTCACATTTACTCTTAACGTTCTTCTTTCACACACTTTGCCAAACTCAGTCACCAGCTTCTGCAATTTCTCCCATGAATCAGCCACCAGCGCTGTATCATCAGCGAACAACAACTGACTCACTTCCCAAGCTCTCTCATCCACAACAGACTGCATACTTGCCCCTCTTTCCAAAACTCTTGCATTCACCTCCCTAACAACCCCATCCATATACAAATTAAACAACCATGGAGACATCACACACCCCTGCCGCAAACCTACATTCATTGAGAACCAATCACTTTCCTCTCTTCCTGCACGTACACATGCCTTACATCCTTGTTAAAAACTTTTCACTGCTTCTAACAACTTGCCTCCCACACCATATATTCTTAATACCTTCCACAGAGCATCTCTATCAACTCTATCATATGCCTTCTCCAGATCCATAAATGCTATATACAAATCCATTTGCTTTTCTAAGTATTTCTCACATACATTCTTCAAAGCAAACACTTGATCCACACATCCTCTACTACTTCTAAAACCACGCTGCTCTTCCCCAATCAATCTCTCAATCAATACCCTTCCATATAATTCACCAGGAATACTCAAACTTATACCTCTGTAATTTGAGCACTCACTCTTATCCCCTTTGCCTTTGTACAATGGCACTATGCAAGCATTCCGCCAATCCTCAGGCACCTCACCATGAATCATACATACATTAAATAACCTTACCAACCAGTCAACAAGACAGTCACCCCCTTTTTTAATAAATTCCACTGCAATACCATCCAAACCTGCTGCCTTGCCGGCTTTCATCTTCCGCAAAGCTTTTACTACCTCCTCTCTGTTTACCAAATCATTTTCCCTAACCCTCTCACTTTGCACACCACCTCGACCAAAACACCCTATATCTGCCACTCTATCATCAAACACATTCAACAAACCTTGAAAATACCCACTCCATCACCTCCCCATTAGCCTCCTTCACTGAAGTTCCCATTTGCTTCCTTGTCTTACGCACTTTATTTACGTCCTTCCAAAACATCTTTTTATTCTCCCTAAAATTTAATGTTACTCTCTCACCCCAACTCTCATTTGCCCTCTTTTTCACGTTTTACATATATATATATATATATATATATATATATATATATATATATATATATATATATATATATATATATATATATATATATATATATATATATATCCTTGAATGTGCCAGATATTTAATTTATCGACCAGCCCTCTCCGGGAGGATGAACAGCTGGGTTGACTGTGGACCGACTGCTGCAACCAGAATTCGAACCTATGCGCTCGACCCTGGGCGGCCAGTGAATGCTTATCCCGGCACCACACAGGTCGATGCTGTCGAATACAAACGTCGGCAAGTGTAAATATGCACCAGTATTCTGGGCAAGACTCTCTGTTCTCCCACCTTTACCTTGCAACTCTACCCCTTACCCGACTTTGTCACCTTCTCTTATCGTCAGTCCAATTAACGTTCTCGTCTTTGACTCCTAATCCTTAAACTCAATTAAAGAAAGCCAATCAACCGGTTCTATTAACCCTGCTCTGATGGGGCTCATAATCATCAAATATCCTCATTAAGGGTAATTTCATCGCTTCAACTGTCCGGAATGATGCGAGTCTTTCTGGTGTGGAGCCTCGTCTTTTGATGGAAGTACACGCAGGTGTAATTACCGTGCTGAACTGTACAGTGCGTGGCTAGAGGAAATTTGGGTGGGTGGGGCTGAAAGTGTATGTGTGTGTGTGTGTTTGTGTGTTTGTGTGTGTGTGTGTGTGTGTGTGTGTGTGTGTGTGTGTGTGTGTGTGTGTGTATGTGTGTGTGTGTGTCTTTTAACTTTGTCTTCATACTTACATAGTGTTTATAATCATCAACACATCTCATCTCTGGATCCTGAGACATTAGATCGTCTGGTCTTGAAGCTCATATTTTCTGAATGCTTCCTCCAGAACACTTGATCACAATGTAGTGATGACCAGCAAGTGTCACCTGGGCAGATGTTGACGGAAGCTGTGTAGAGAAACGTCTTCATAGTTAATGATTCAACAGTTCATAAATCGCGGAGAAGATTGGTGAATTTCGAGGAACCAGAAGCAGCGTGAGGATAGCGCCAGTTTCCTCGTCAGGTGTGGCTTGTTTAATACGATTCCTTAAAAGTTCCTTAGCTTTTACCAGTCAATGTCCTCAATACTTGTTCGACGCCTGTAGCCTGCATTATCAGTTCTTTAAGTCAATCGTGGTGTCATTATACCCATCTCCCTCGTTGACCAGAATCTGTGCCTTTATATATGAACTGATAGTCTTCATGCAATGTCCTTTCTCTTTCGTTCTGGTCTTTTCCCCCCTCCCTCACAGTTGAAGCAGTGATCGCAGCTGCTCTAATGGTGTTTCTGTTCCGTGGTCCAAGTCCCCTGTCCATTTCCGCGTCAGTTCGTCCTTGGGTTAATCATCCAGTTGCGAGGCTCAGGGTTGGAGTTTCCTCGGGCGTGATGTATCCACCAGTGGCTTGATGGGTCTGCCCTGGCTTCTCGGGACTACCAGCTTGTGCCCTATAGTCATCCATTGCTCCCTTACGGTTACAAGACTTCCCCTAACGTATTCTCAGACAGGCAGTCTAGTCGTGTTGAACCACCACGCCTCCACAAGGTAAGTGAGTCCCTGGTCTTGGTGGGCTTAGGCCCCAGGAAAGTAGCAGAAACACCCGCTTGTCAGAGATTATCTCCCTCTACGTCCGTCATAACTTTAGCTCTAACCATCTGCACCTGGACCTGTGTGTGTGTGTGTGTGTGTGTGTGTGTGTGTGTGTGTGTGTGTGTGTGCGTTCACTTCACTTTAACACTTTAATATCCGTGTTTCTTATAGCTTTTATCTTTTAGTTGGCAATTCCCATTTATTTTTTTGTCCGACCCTCTTTCTCCCATTTTCTTTCTTGTACATACACATATATATGCTAACGAGGGGAGATACAGAGGCAGTTTGGACGACAGTAACTCTCCCCCTCTTTCCCTTTCCATATAGGACATTAATAAACACTGGATTCGTCCATGGGTCGTTCCAGCTCACCACTCAGGCAGCGAGCTGGCTCATGGTTGTTGAGGTAGAGTTTCTTCTCTATGGTGTAGTCTAGTTTCGTTTTTTTTTCATTGTTATTTTATGTTACAAAAATGAGATAGGACTAGGCTGGTGAAGTGTCTCCTCAACCAATAGGGCTTTTGAGTTCCTTCTCCAAGCTTTCTCTGGAGCGGTTTTCTGCTCTGTGAGGCCAGACTCTCGAACATTCATATCCTCGAACTGGACGATTTTCCTGATTTACTTAGAATGTATCTGGAAAAGGAAAAGGATGTTGAGGGGAAATCTCCACTCTTCGTTTTCTTCAGCCGAGCATTAACACTGGAAATCGGCTTCACAACAACGTATTGATGAAGAGCACTCAGTGTTTAGTGAAAGTTTACGGGTGGTTACTTTTATGTTTCATCTTAAAGGCGCTTGGAAGCAATCTTACGTAAGTGTCCCCCCAGCACTGCTTGATGCCTTCAAAAGCATAAAAGAAAACTGTAAGAAGAGACACTATTGTAAATTTAGTTACTTCACTGACGTTGGCTTGATATGAAAGTGAGCTAACTTGTGTTTATTTCTTTGTTCTTTGAAAATGATATTCTTCTCTGATCGGAGCTTAACGCTCTTGCTTATAAATCCAGCTCATACCTAAAGGAAAGCTTTGTAACTTTATGTTAGAGAGTTGCCTTTGGTGTCGTTGTATTGACTAAGATTGATACATCAGTTTCTTTTGATATACAGGAAAGTGCTTGAATTTACGAAGAACAGCTTTGTGACTATTCTGATCATACACGAAAGCAGTGTGGGTTTCAGGATAGGAGAAGAGTTTCATGCTACATATAAGTACAGTGAGAGCATCTATAGTCCCAGAATTATGTCGAACGCCTGATGAAGACCGTGTTCAAGATTATTCGATTGGAGGGTAAATCGTACCAGTGACGGCTCACTGAACAACTGAACATTTGAGGAAGGTGTTCATAATTATTCGACTGGTGGTTATAACTTGACGTTGACAGTTTTAATGACCCTGACAGCTGAAGGGACAAAAAAGCCCAGATAAGCAACTTGGAGCAGAGTCTAGGATTCCATGGGAGATGTACCACACTGTATCTCTCCAAGGTCTGGTGGGGAAATCAGAGATATGATATCATCTCTCATTGATTTTTCACACGCTTATCTTCCACACGGAGATAACGACTTGTATACAATCGACCGCCAGCTACCTCGAGATGAAATGAGTGTAAGGCTCGTGGTAATGATCAATTATCAGTCTCCATTACAGTGATAATTACCAAGTAGAAGTTAACGATGAGAGGACTTAATTCACTGATCATTATTACTGAAAATATTCCAAGGGGAATATATATATATATATATATATATATATATATATATATATATATATATATATATATATATATATATATATATATATATATATATATATATATATATATATATATATATACACACATATGTATATATATATATATATATATATATATATATATATATATATATATATATATATATATATATATTCCTCGCGTGTCGTAGAAGGCGACTAGAGGGAACGGGAGAGGGGGGGCCAGAAATCCTCCCCTCCTTGTATTTTTTAACTTTCTAAAATGGGAAACAGAAGAAGGAGTCACGCGGGGAGTGCTCATCCTCCTCGAAGGCTCAGACTGGGGTGTCTAAATGTGTGTGAATGTAGTATGTTTGAGGAAAGGAGCCTGGATGTTTTGGCTCTGAGTGAAACGAAACTCAAGGGTAAAGGGGAAGAGTGGTTTGGGAATGTCTTGGGAGTAAAGTCAGGGGTTAGTGAGAGGACAAGAGCAAGGGAAGGAGTAGCAGTACTCCTGAAACAGGAGTTGTGGGAGTATGTGATAGAATGTAAGAAAGTAAATTCTCGATTAATATGGGTAAAACTGAAAGTTGATGGAGAGAGATGGGTGATTATTGGTGCATATGCACCTGGGCATGAGAAGAAAGATCATGAGAGGCAAGTGTTTTGGAAGCAGCTGAATGAGTGTGTTAGTGGTTTTGATGCACGAGACCGGGTTATAGTGATGGGTGATTTGAATGCAAAGGTGAGTAATGTGGCAGTTGAGGGAATAATTGGTATGCATGGGGTGTTCAGTGTTGTAAATGGAAATGGTGAAGAGCTTGTAGATTTATGCGCTGAAAAAGGACTGGTGATTGGGAATACCTGGTTTAAAAAGCGAGATATACATAAGTACACGTATGTAAGTAGGAGAGATGGCCAGAGAGCGTTATTGGATTACGTGTTAATTGACAGGCGCGCGAAATAGAGACTTTTGGATGTTAATATGCTGAGAGGTGCAACTGGAGGAATGTCTGATCATTATCTTGTGGAAGCTAAGGTGAAGATTTGTATGGGTTTTCAGAAAAGAAGAGTGAATGTTGGGGTGAAGAGGGCGGTGAGAGTAAGTAAGCTTGGGAAGGAGACTTGTGTGAGGAAGTATCAGGAGAGACTGAGTACAGAATGGAAAAAGGTGAGAACAATGGAAGTAAAGGGAGTGGGGGAGGAATGGAATGTATTTAGGGAATCAGTGATGGATTGCGCAAAAGATGCTTGTGGCATGAGAAGAGTGGGAGGTGGGTTTATTAGAAAGGGTAGTGAGTGGTGGGATGAAGAAGTAAGATTATTAGTGAAAGAGAAGAGAGAGGCATTTGAACGATTTTTGCAGGGAAAAAATGCAATTGAGTGGGAGATGTATAAAAGAAAGAGACAGGAGGTCAAGAGAAAGGTGCAAGAGGTGAAAAAGAGGGCAAATGAGAGTTAGGGTGAGAGAGTATCATTAAATTTTAGGGAGAATAAAAGGATGTTCTGGAAGTAGGTAAATAAAGTGCGTAAGACAAGGGAGCAAATGGGAACTTCAGTGAAGGGCGCAAATGGGGAGGTGATAACAAGTAGTGGTGATGTGAGAAAGAGATGGAGTGAGTATTTTGAAGGTTTGTTGAATGTGTTTGATGATAGAGTGGCAGATATAGGGTGTTTTGGTCGGGGTGGTGTGCAAAGTGAGGGGGTTAGGGAAAATGATTTGGTAAACAGAGAAAAGGTAGTAAAAGCTTTGCGGAAGATGAAAGCCGGCAAGGCAGCAGGTTTGGATGGTATTGCAGTGGAATTTATTATAAAAGGGGGTGACTGTATTATTGACTGGTTGATAAGGTTATTTAATGTATGTATGACTCATGGTGAGGTGCCCGAGGATTGGCGGAATGCTTGCATAGTGCCATTGTACAAAGGCAAAGGGGATAAGAGTGAGTGCTCAAATTACAGAGGTATAAGTTTGTTGAGTATTCCTGGCAAATTATATGGGAGGGTATTGATTGAGAGGGTGAAGGCATGTACAGAGCATCAGATTGGGGAAGAGCAGTGTGGTTTCAGAAGTGGTAGAGGATGTGTGGATCAGGTGTTTGCTTTGAAGAATGTATGTGAGAAATACTTAGAAAAGCAAATGGATTTGTATGTAGCATTTATGGATCTGGAGAAGGCATATGATAGAGTTGATAGAGATGCTTTGTGGAAGGTATTAAGAATATATGGTGTGGGAGGAAAGTTGTTAGAAGCAGTGAAAAGTTTTAATCGAGGATGTAAGGCATGTGTACGTGTAGGAAGAGAGGAAAGTGATTGGTTCTCAGTGAATGTAGGTTTGCGGCAGGGGTGTGTGATGTCTCCATGGTTGTTTAATTTGTTTATGGATGGGGTTGTTAGGGAGGTAAATGCAAGAGTTTTGGAAAGAGGGGCAAGTATGAAGTCTGTTGGGGATGAGAGAGCTTGGGAAGTGAGTCAGTTGTTGTTCGCTGATGATACAGTGCTGGTGGCTGATTCATGTGAGAAACTGCAGAAGCTGGTGACTGAGTTTGGTAAAGTGTGTGAAAGAAGAAAGTTAAGAGTAAATGTGAATAAGAGCAAGGTAATTAGGTACAGTAGGGTTGAGGGTCAAGTCAATTGGGAGGTAAGTTTGAATGGAGAAAAACTGGAGGAAGTAAAGAGTTTTAGATATCTGGGAGTGGATCTGGCAGCGGATGGAACCATGGAAGCGGAAGTGGATCATAGGGTGGGGGAGGGGGCGAAAATTCTGGGAGCCTTGAAGAATGTGTGGAAGTCGAGAACATTATCTCGGAAAGCAAAAATGGGTATGTTTGAAGGAATAGTGGTTCCAACAATGTTGTATGGTTGCGAGGCGTGGGCTATGGATAGAGTTGTGCGCAGGAGGATGGATGTGCTGGAAATGAGATGTTTGAGGACAATGTGTGGTGTGAGGTGGTTTGATCGAGTAAGTAACGTAAGGGTAAGAGAGATGTGTGGAAATAAAAAGAGCGTGGTTGAGAGAGCAGAAGAGGGTGTTTTGAAATGGTTTGGTCACATGGAGAGAATGAGTGAGGAAAGATTGACCAAGAGGATATATGTGTCGGAGGTGGAGGGAACGAGAAGTGGGAGACCAAATTGGAGGTGGAAAGATGGAGTGAAAAAGATTTTGTGTGATCGGGGTCTGAACATGCAGGAGGTTGAAAGGAGGGTAAGGAATAGAGTGAATTGGATCGATGTGGTATAACGGGGTTGGCGTGCTGTCAGTGGATTGAATCAGGGCATGTGAAGCGTCTGGGGTAAACCATGGAAAGCTGTGTAGGTATGTATATTTTGCGTGTGTGGACGTATGTATATACATGTGTATGGGGGTGGGTTGGGCCATTTCTTTCGTCTGTTTCCTTGCGCTACCTCGCAAACGCGGGAGACAGCAAAAAAAAAAAAGTGTATTGTGAATTGGAACGATGTGGTAATGTATAGATATGTATATGTACGTGTGGGCGTTTATGTACATATGTGTGTATGTGGGTGGGTTGGGCCATTCCTTAGTCTGTTTCCTTGCGCTATTTCGCTAACGCGGGAAACAGCGAGTAAGCATGATATATATATATATATATAAATCAAATTTTAGGGAGAATAAAAAGATGTTCTGGAAGGAGGTAAATAAAGTGCGTAAGACAAGGGAGCAAATGGGAACTTCAGTGAAGGGCGCAAATGGGGAGGTGATAACAAGTAGTGGTGATGTGAGAAGGAGATGGAGTGAGTATTTTGAAGGTCTTTTGAATGTGCTTGATGATAGAGTGGCAGATATAGGGTGTTTTGGTCGAGGTGGTGTGCAAAGTGAGAGGGTTAGGGAAAATGATTTGGTAAACAGAGAAGAGGTAGTAACAGCTTTACGGAAGATGAAAGCCGGCAAGGCAGCAGGTTTGGATGGTATTGCAGTGGAATTTATTAAAAAAGGTTGTGACTGTATTGTTGACTGGTTGGTAAGGTTATTTAATGTATGTATGACTCATGGTGAGGTGCCCGAGGATTGGGGGAATGCGTGCATAGTGCCATTGTACAAAGGCAAAGGGGATAAGAGTGAGTGCTCAAATTACAGAGGTATAAGTTTGTTGAGTATTCCTGGTAAATTATATGGGAGGGTATTGATTGAGAGGGTGAAGGCATGTACAGAGCATCAGATTGGGGAAGAGCAGTGTGGTTTCAGAAGTGGTAGAGGATGTGTGGATCAGGTGTTTGCTTTGAAGAATGTATGTGAGAAATACTTAGAAAAGCAAATGGATTTGTATGTAGCATTTATGGATCTGGAGAAGGCATATGATAGAGTTGATAGAGATGCTCTGTGGAAGGTATTAAGAATATATGGTGTGGGAGGCAAATTGTTAGAAGCAGTGAAAAGTTTTTATCGAGGATGTAAGGCATGTGTACGTGTAGGAAGAGAGGAAAGTGATTGGTTCTCAGGGAATGTAGGTTTGCGGCAGGGGTGTGTGATGTCTCCATGGTTGTTTAATTTGTTTATGGATGGGGTTGTTAGGGAGGTGAATGCAAGAGTTTTGGAAAGAGGGGCAAGTATGAAGTCTGTTGGGGATGAGAGAGCTTGGGAAGTGAGTCAGTTGTTGTTCGCTGATGATACAGCGCTGGTGGCTGATTCATGTGAGAAACTGCAGAAGCTGGTGACTGAGTTTGGTAAAGTGTGTGAAAGAAGAAAGTTAAGAGTAAATGTGAATAAGAGCAAGGTTATTAGGTACAGTAGGGTTGAGGGTCAAGTCAATTGGGTGGTGAGTTTGAATGGAGAAAAACTGGAGGAAGTGAAGTGTTTTAGATATCTGGGAGTGGATCTGGCAGCGGATGGAACCATGGAAGCGGAAGTGGATCATAGGGTGGGGGAGGGGGCGAAAATTCTGGGAGCCTTGAAGAATGTGTGGAAGTCGAGAACATTATCTCGGAAAGCAAAAATGGGTATGTTTGAAGGAATAGTGGTTCCAACAATGTTGTATGATTGCGAGGCGTGGGCTATGGATAGAGTTGTGCGCAGGAGGATGGATGTGCTGGAAATGAGATGTTTGAGGATAATGTGTGGTGTGAGGTGGTTTGATCGAGTAAGTAACGTAAGGGTAAGAGAGATGTGTGGAAATAAAAAGAGCGTGGTTGAGAGAGCAGAAGAGGGTGTTTTGAAATGGTTTGGGCACATGGAGAGAATGAGTGAGGAAAGATTGACCAAGAGGATATATGTGTCGGAGGTGGAGGGAACGAGGAGAAGAGGGAGACCAAATTGGAGGTGGAAAGATGGAGTGAAAAAGATTCTGTGTGATCGGGGCCTGAACATGCAGGAGGGTGAAAGGAGGGCAAGAAATAGAGTGAATTGGATCAATGTGGTATACCGGGGTTGACGTGCTGTCAGTGGATTGAATCGGGGCATGTGAAGCGTCTGGGGTAAACCATGGAAAGCTGTGTAGGTATGTATATTTGCGTGTGTGGACGTACGTATATACATGTGTATGGGGGTGGGTTGGGCCATATTCTTTCGTCTGTTTCCTTGCGCTACCTCGCAAACGCGGGAGACAGCGACAAAGCAAAAAAAAAAAAATATATATATATATATATATATATATATATATATATATATATATATATATATATATATATATATATATATATATATATTTTTTTTTTTTTTTTTTTTTTTTCAAACTATTCGCCATTTCCCGCGTTAGCGAGGTAGCGTTACGAACAGAGGACTGGGCCTTTGAGGGAACATCCTAACCTGGCCCCCTTCTCTGTTCCTTCTTTTGGAAAAAAAAAAAAATAGAGGGGAGGATTTCCAGCCACCCGCTCCCTCCCCTTTTAGTCGCCTTCTACGACACGCAGGGAATACGTGGGAAGTATTCTTTCTCCCCTAACCCCAGGGACAATATATATATATATATATATATATATATATATATATATATATATATATATATATATATATATATATATATATATATATATATATATATATATATATATATATATATATATATATATATATATATATATATATATATATATATATATATATATATGGTGATTCCACGCAGGACGTAACGAGAATCATATAATCCAGGTGGTTCAGTGTGGGGTCGACCTTGCCCCAGATGACGACCTGCCCTCCTGCAGCTGCTGCTTCACGTCCTCTGTCTCACGCACTCACACACACACTCCTTCCCTCGACTCAAGTCCTTCCATGTAAGCCCCTCACGAGGCTGTCAAGGCCGGGTCTTGATGGCTGGCTGGATGGCTTTTCCCCCCTCCCCCATTCCCCTCCTTCCCCCCCTCTATCCCTCCCACCCTTCCCTTATCTCCCTGGGAAGTGCGCGAGCGAGTGTCGTCTTGGGCGCAGTAACTCCAGCAGGAGTGTGGAAGGGTATGCAGATGGTCCTTCGTCGAGATAAGAGGATTTGCCCTTACGTCAGCGGAAGGATTTCAGGTCTAGTCCCTGGGATTAGAGTGCGATGACGTGTTACGAGGGGCCACAGGGAACAGGGGAACGGAACAGGTAGGCAGAATTGTTTATCAAAATGTTCCACAGGAAGCGTTATATACCAGAGCGGTGTCAGGCTAACTAAGTTATAATCAACTAATTTATAATCAGGAGTCTCTTTACTCCTCTGCCTTTACATGCAAGTTCTTTATATCTAGAGGGATAAAAGAAAATTATAGAACATAATGAAGAAGATAAATGATCGTAAATACGCTGTCGTGTTCAATACCCCCGGCATATCTATCTATCTACCTATTTATCTATCTATCTATCTATCTATCCATTTATCTACCTGTTTTGACGACTCCATAATGAACGTGGACGAATGTGCAGGAGAGGTCAAAGAAAGTGATGAACCCGTCAGGTGGCTTGAAAGTTACCCCAGTCAACACGTTTAATAGACCAGGAACCTCTCTATGTCATGGATCACTGAGGTGGTCTCAGAGTCTCTTCCATGTGCCACAGACTCCTCTCTGCCACAGCAGATTCAACCTTGTCCTGATGGACAGAGTTTGAGAGGCTCTGTCTTCACATGGTCAATCAACAGAGTCGGGTCTACATAGATCTGTCCACTTACCAACTTTCCCATTCTTGACCTCAGCGTTTGATCAGGTTTCCCTACATCACAATGTTGGCTCTCTTTCTCTTTTCTACAGCTATTACTTCGCTGTCTGATTTCGAGAGTTGGCTACTTGTGTTCCTCTTTCGCTAGGTGCTGTTGACAGTGTGGTCATTCATAACCTAAGTATGGGTTATTGAGATGTCTGCATCTTTCCCCTAACATCGCTGGGCCTTGACACACTTTCTCAAGAATTTCCTAACGCGTACAGTCTGTGCAAGAAGGAAAATTTGCTGCCATCTCAGAATCAATGAGCCAATTCCTTAATATTTTCCTTCTTTTCTATTTCTATTGTCCTTTTTCAATGTCTCCTTCAGGCCTGGACGCAGTGAGCCTTTGGCGTTAAACCATTTGCGTACGACGAGACGAGGAGGCTCAAAGCCTCATATACTTCTTTAACTGGCTGTAGGTGATCGCCTATTAATTTTCAACGAATGAAAACTAAAGGACATTCTTAAATACAGTCGTGAGTGGCACAGATCGTTGCAGCAGTCGTGCCGACTCTGCAATTTTCAACAGACGCCTTGTTGGGGCTTTGTCAAGATGGTGTCCCCCTGGCGCACTCCATTCGCCTGTCACTCTGCAGGTTCATCCCTTGGCTTGGAGAAACATGGGGTCGGAGGGGAATTATCCCTGGACGAATACAGCTCCTTGAATCTATGAGTAAAGTAGAATGTTGTAGAATTTCAACTGTTTTCATGTGAAATCTATGAGTTACAGTGAATCTATGAGTAAAGTAGAATGTTGTAAAATTTCAACTGTTTTCATGTGGAGTTGAACCCGGCTTGTCTTTTTGTAGAACTTACAGGGGTGATGTGTATTGTAAATAAAATCATTCTGATTCGATTTTGTGGAATCTATAAGGAGCTAGAAACTAATATTAGTTACTTAGCAATTTTTTTAAGCATGAAAATGATATCTTAGAATTTAACGTTTACATATCTGTTTAAAACTTATGATACACAGTAATTCTTCTTAATATAAGGCTAATAGGCAATGCCAAGTCTCACCATAAAAGACTGGAGGCTGGAGCTAGACCGACTCAATCCCTCTCTCATAAGATATCAACGATGACAGAAGCTTCGGTAATTGCCATATAAAATGGGAAAGTTCACACAAGACACACAACACACATACCTTCCAGACAGGCCACTGCCGTCCCACTTGGCGTGGGTGCGGTAAGGATACTGGAACGACAGAAGCAAGAGTGGGTAGTAAAGATACAAGAACTCGTTCTCCTCCACTGCAGAATATACGAGTTTAATCCTTCGCATTACTCAGTGAACCCTTGTGCGGCCCGCGAGTAAAAGGGTGGTAAGGAAGTTATGTTCTGAGAGTGGAGCATCTTTATTTTCGAGTCATGGTCGAGTGGTAACATGAGCAGTCCCTCCTCACCATCCAGCCTCAAGTGTACCGTGTTGGAGTGCCTCCTCCCACACTGCCACGAGCAGTCCCTCACCATTCAGCCTCAAGTGTACCGTGTTGAAGAGCCTCCTCCCACACTGCCACTGACATTCTCGTTACAGTGAATGACACCGAGGCAGATTCAGTGGCCAGCCTGCAGATGGAGATGTGAATCTTCATATCCCTTTATCACGAATATAAACAATGATTCCTGGACTCAAGCAGTAAAAATCATAGGAAAAAACATTAGGAATCCAGAGTTTCTGTGTGTGTGTGTCTTTGTGTGTGTGTGCGTGTGTGTTGTGTGTGTGTGTGTGTGTGTGTGTGTGTGTGTGTGTGTGTGTGTGTGTGTGTGTGTGTGTGTGTGTGTGTGACTATATCATGATGAAAAGAAAATGGTGTATACGATGCAAAGAAGCCTTTGTGAGAAATATAAAATACCCATCATGCTCTTCGCTCCTGTAACTTTTCTTCAACTTTTAAATTGGTCAGAGTCACTGAGTCTGGAAACATTCGTAGCTTAAGAGGACAATTATGATGAAATCTGTTCCTAAGTTTCGAGTATTACGTGAGGGTGGGTGTGTGGGGGGGGTCATTATTTGAGCCACCTGTAGTGTAAATGATTAATGTCGCGCCAGACGGAACTGCGTCCTGAAGACCGAGCTCTTCATGGTTCATCGGTGTGAGGGAAGAAGAAAAGAATAATGTAATTCTGTTGTTTTACTTTCAGGTTTTCCGTGACTGTAACCCTAAAGAGCTAATTGGCCCTCTGGCGGAGCATGATGGTACTACCACCAGCAGCAAGAGGGTCGTGTGTGCTACCAGGTTATGGTGGCCACGACCACGACTTCTCTTCGACTGAGGCAGCTGGAGCATACATGAAGAACACCTCCAGGATTCACAGGTACTGAGGATCCACAGCAGGATATACAAATGCCACGGATCCTCAGTAGGATTCACAGGTGCCAAGGTTCCCCAGCAGGATTCACAAGTCCCAGGGATCCCAAGCAATACCTATGGGTGTTGGGGATTCCCAGCTGTGATCCATAGGTGCTAAGGTCTCCCACCAGTGATCCACAGGTGCCAGGGACTCCTAGCAGTGATCCACAGGTACTAGGGGTCCCCAGCAATGATCCACAGGAGCTAAGCTCTCCCAGCAGTATCGCGGGGCAGACTGATCAAAGTCAATAGCACAAAAGCTCAATTTCTACCGACATCTCTTCCTGAATCTCATTAGTTTATGACGATTCGATTTCAAAATACTTCTATGAAACTCCTGAAACAATATAACACTTCTGTGAAACTAATAAAACAACATATCACTTCTATGAAACTCCTGAAACAACATAACACTTCTTTGAAACTAATGAAACAACATATCACTTCTATGAAACTACTGCAACAACATATCACTTCTATGAAACTACTGAAACAACATATCACTTCTATGAAACTACTGAAACAACATATCACTTCTATGAAACTAATGAAACAACATAAACACTTCTATGAAACTAATGAAACAACATAAACACTTCTATGAAACTACTGAAACAACATATCACTTCTATGAAACTAATGAAACAACATAAACACTTCTATGAAACTCCTGAAACAACATAAACACTTCTATGAAACCCTTGAAGCTCGTATATATAACACTTCTATGAAACTCCTGAAACAACATAAACACATTATGGAACCCCTGAAACTCGTATATATATATCACTTCTATGAAACTCCTGAAGCAGCATAAAACGTTGAACATAAACACGTCTTCCACTTGATCCTGCAAATCCCAAAACATCATCACTATAACAGACACAGCCTCCCAGAAGCTGAGGGTATCGAACAGGTGTCACAGTGACGATCTTGTTTACAGCTATTCCATATCTACAAACGGGTCACATCTCTGGAATGGCTCCTCCTCCACATCTCTCTTGGCTAGGGTTATCGTATTATCACCTCTCTTCAACTATCCCTCTTCGTCCACCGTGAAATACCTGCCTCCTCTTTATTCTTCAGGTATTCCTCGGCTACCGCTAAAGGGAGCTGCCTGGCTGCGTGTATCATAGCCACTAAGGCACGTACTCGCGGCATGCATCTTGCTGCTGTTTCCCTCAGTTTCTGTGTAAAGTCCAGGCACTCTAGGATTAACCTATTAATACCTTCCTCCTTCCTCGAACGCTGTGGAATCATCTTCTAGCTTTTATAAGTCCCTCTTCCTATAACATTCCCATCTTAAACAGAATCTGGTCCATAAAACTTGAGGAGCTGGAACGAATTTCTTCTACATTTTTTTTCTCTCATACTTCCTTTTCGTTCCGTCTGAGATGGCGACAACCGAGGCATCTTCTAGCCAGCGCCATGTAAAACGATACCCACAGGTTTCAAGGATACGGAGGCTCCACGCCATCCAAGACATCCCTTCTCCTGGCGTCTCATCTGAGCCAACTTGATCAAGCTCTAACATCAAGTCAAGCGAGGCAGGAGGGATTTTTTTCCTCCAACTCTGCTTCCGGTTTCCTTTCGCACCACCAGCAATGGAAGGGACTCCTCCCGGTTGCCCATCCTCCATCCCTGCGGCTATGGGGATATCCATCCCCTGTCTAGGACGTCTAAAAGGACCCATAAAGAAGATACTCGATGTGGCGTGTGACTGAAGCCTATCCTCAAGGTCTTCCAGGCGTTCCTAAACCATGATGGCTTCAATCGATGAAATAACAAGTCATGAAACACAATGAAGGACTATGATCATTAGAGAGCCTGGTACTTCCAGAACAGCAGAAGAAAATCTGGAGGCCTCCTGGATTTTGTCTGGAAGCGCCTGTGTCAGAGGAACCAAAGAACTCTGACTTCCAGACCTCCGGCGCTCGAAGCGATTTCGAGCACCTGGACTCGAAGCGTAGACTCTTCACTATGAGGGTTCCAGGACGTGTGTCGTGGGAGTGGGAAGTGTTCCAGACCCGATTTCGTGTGTCAGTATATCGACTGTTTTCAGTGCTTCTCAGGTCAGCCAGACAGCTTGTTTTCCCCGTCTTCACACTGAGTAACAGGAAAGAGGAAAGAATGAATCATTTTTTCGCTTCTTTAAAATAATCGTATTATCCAGAAGGGTTTGTCTCTTCTCTCTCTCTCTCTTCTCTCTCTCTCTCTCTCTCTCTCTCTCTCTCTCTCTCTCTCTCTCTCTCTCTCTCTCTCTCTCTCTCTCTCTCTCTCTCTCTCTCTCTCTCTCTTTACTAATACGTCGTGAAACAATTTCATTACAGTTGATACTTTCTCGAAGGGCAGAGAGAGAGAGAGAGAGAGAGAGAGAGAGAGAGAGAGAGAGAGAGAGAGAGAGAGAGAGAGAGAGAGAGAGAGAGAGAGAGAGCACAATGATCGTCAGTTTTCTTCTGAAGTCGACTTGTGACATTTCTCTTAGAAGTTCCCTTTGAGAGACAGATATGAAAGAGCTCGTCTCATGTTCTAGCTTTTGACAAATGAGCACCATTGTGGTTACTGGCTGTTAGGAAGGTGGAACCGCCGATATAAACCGGGAGACAATGGTTCGAGACGCTAAGAAGTGGCTATGTCCCTCTGGATGAAAAGAATCCAGAAAACTGACTCCCTGAACATCAATACCTCCAACGCCAGCAGTGGCAACTTCTCTTGGAGAAAAAAAGAGAGAAAAGAAAAACTGGAAGGAACTTCGGTTTTGTTCAAGCCTCGCCAGGGCTTGGGAGCGTTCCATGGTGTTGCATAGGAGAGACATGGCCTTTCCAGTCTCCCTCCCAGGTGAAGAATACATTCTCTTCATCATACCAATGTTATCTGAGGTCCTTATCCAATATCTGGCTGACAATATACTGTCTCGTATTGAAGTCGTTCCAGTCCAGAACTATTTCTCGTCTGGAAACTCCAGCCGATGAGAGGCTTCCGTCTCTTCTCATCTCATCTTAGCCATGACATCCCTCCAACTACCGTGCAATTTCCTGGACAATTTGTGTCTTACGGGTACTCAGCTTTAAAGTCTCCCCTGGTACCTAGAATGTATATATTTTTTTCCGTTCTCATCTTGAAATTCCTGGAAAGTTCAATATTCTAGCTTCACGGATTTCTCGGATACGCAAAGTGTTGATTATTTCGGCAAGGATATTCTACGTACCTACGCACCTGTATCTATGAAAAAATTGTGAACAGATTTCGTTATCAGTAAGGAAAACGAGGAAAGAAATAAGTGACTTAATTCCAAAAAAGGACGGAACTTTACGCTTCCTGGAAGGTCTTGTTGTGATATTTTGCTGGGCGCTGAATTTCATCCACCGAGTGAAGGATATGTCTGCTGGCAACGGAAAATATAAAAAAGAAGATTGGTTATTCATGCGATAAAACGGGAGAGAGAGAGAGAGAGAGAGAGAGAGAGAGAGAGAGAGAGAGAGAGAGAGAGAGAGAGAGAGAGAGAGAGAGAGAGAGAGAGAGAGAGAGAGAGAGAGAGAGAGAGAGAGCGCATGTAGCAAGTGAAAGAAACGTGGACATCAAGGCAAAGATTCCCCCTCACAGATCCGGATCAGGACATGTATCTGCCTCAAGAACACTCTAAGGGCGGCCGCCAAGGACTCTCCCAGTGCTCGGATACCCTGCTGAAGGAACAAGGTGGTTCTTACACTCAACTTTTTTATCCTCAGTTTGTGCTGTGAGCTCTTGCAAGGGGACTAATGTGAGTGTCAGAGTGAGTGTCTGGTGGCGAACTCTCTCTAGGGTTTTGGTTCATGAATCAAATTGTCTTTAAGCTTAAATCCAGAGTCTTCATCACGCAGAGGTATATAGCTCTAAGCTTTCTCCAGTTTAGAGTGAAGTGGAGCTTCAGGATATGGAACTTCGATGTTCCATATCCTATTATCACCTCTCTCCAAGCACCCCTCTTCGTCCACCATAATATTGCTGCTTCCTCTCTGTTCGACGGGTATTCTTCCGGGTACGGCTATAGTGAGCTGCCTGTGTGTATCGTAGCCACTGGGGTCTGTACCCGGATCTATGAGTCTCACATTTCCGGCACAAGCTTTTCTTTACAGGTGATATGCTCTAAAAGTCTTATGATTAAGAGTCTTGTAATTCTAGGGACCTTTTGAGTTACGAGTGGTTGTAGATACTGGGTATCTGATAAAGTCTCATGAATCATAAGTATCATTCTTATTCTTGTGGTTTTATAGATAACACGATAAACACGACAATGTGCGTCGCCTTACACCATAACACAAGTACAGAAATATATGTATATACCTTGTCAGCGGTCGTCGAACGCTGACTCCATACGTCATTTACTCACATATTTCTTTCTTCGTCTCGGTCTTGGGGGAAGTCTGAGTGATGGCAGGAGTCGAGCGTTTGTTTTCAACTTTGTGGGACGTTGAAGTGGTGTTAGGGGATCATGCCAGGCTGGCTCTAAGATGGATAATTCTTTTCATCCGTTTTTCTTTAATTACTCTCCAGGATGAGAAGTTTGAAAGATGAATGGAAGGCTGGAGGAGAAGAGATAAACTCTGAGAGGGTACGGTTGTAGAGGGAAGGTAGGTATAAGACTGTGGCCTTCAAAGACCGAGTACACTGGTCTTAAGGGCGTTATAGAATAACAAAAGAAATTCCCATCATCCAGGATATAGTTCGAATGTAGACATGTATATATATAACCGAGCATTTTCTCGACCTCAACTTCATCAACCATTTATCAAATCATCACTGAATTCTGTTGAGATCTCGTTGTAAGCTGAAGCATTCCTCATCATTCCTCACCTCCCTCATAAACTAGGCATCATCATCCACGAACATATTCAGATGTGAGGCTACGTTTTTCCTGGCGCGTCACGTGTACAGATCAAGAAGAACAATGGTCCCGGGAATGACCTACGTCCATTTCGACCAGAATCTGTTGACTTGCGTCCTTTGGTCACTTCCAATAAGGTGATTTTTCTATTCATTTAATGAGTCTACCCATAATTCCTGCGAACTATAACATTTTCTATGGAGTATAAGATTACTTTCTCAAAGCCAAACATATAATCGTGAAGGGAATCAAGGAAGGAAATGGACTCTGTGTTCAGGCAAGGGAGTAAAAAGACTCCGTTTTAGAGGAAAATGGATTTTGTGTTAAGCCAAGTTGATAGACATTGAAAAGCTCCAGTATATCCCCAGATATTTAACACACACACACACACACACACACACACACACACACACACACACACACACACACACACACACACACACACATATGACATTTAATTGTCAGTTAGCATGAGCCACTTGTCTGGAAGGGGCAGAGAAGCTCTTAAATCCCATGAGTAAAAAAAGAATGTCATATATATATATATATATTTTTTCAAAATGACTTGGTCATACGTGATCCTTGACACCCTTCTTGCGTCGTGAGGCAGAATATTAATCAATTCGCAGAAGGAACGCGGAAATCGTCCGCTGATTCTGTAATAAACGTTCAGGATTTAATACTATCATGACTCAGATATTTTGTGTGTCTGGACGTCTTTGCTCTTGCTTCATTTCACGACCTCTACTCCTTCCTTGATGTCAAACGCTTTTTTTTTTTTTCTCTCTCCCTCACCTTAACTTCATCAGTGTTACATTACGGGGTGTGAGATGGTTCTGGCTATCACTTTCACACTCATAAGTCAGGAGGGTAGTGCTTCCCTGGGCAGCTGCTATCTACAACTTACCGACACAGGAGGGTGTAAGATGGTCAGTCACGACTGTAGTTACGGTTCCTTGAATGGCTGATGACTACAGTCGGCTACCAAGCCATCAATAGGAACTTTGGTATCATGGACACTACAGATGCTCCTGAGAACCTAGGTTTTGCTAGCCTAATACAATAATGTTGCGGGCGGACAACATGCTTTAGACTATTTTACATCAATGCGTATGTCGGTTTAGGGTAAATTAATCCATGATGAAGATTTACCCATTGTAGGTAGTTTAGGATTGCAGTCATTGCGTAGAAGATGGCTACAGCCAAAGGAGATGGTGACCTGGTTACCCAGCCATCCGGAGAGAGAGAGAGAGAGAAAAAAAAAAACGGTGTTCTCGTTCAGAGAAAACGGTGTTCTCGTTCAGCAAACCAAACCGTAGCATTCTTCTTGGACCCAAGTTGCCTCGTGGGTACTGTCGTTTTCCTCCATTCTGCATGCCTTCAGGTCCTTACCATCTCCTCCAGGTCAAGGTATGAGCATATTTTTACCCATTCGTCATGAAGGATTTTGCACTCAGGTTCAAAATGCCGTTCGCCTCACGAATAACATTATAGATAGTGGCTTCAGACGAAGGCGAGAGGTCAACGTGAGCCGAAGACATCTTATATGGTTTCTTGAACAGATTTATACCGAGTTATTGGCATGATACGTATCTTCCTGGGAAAATATTTCTCATTTCTATTCTACCTCAACTGTGATTGACGTAATTTCCCTTGTTATTCATTTTTTCTTTTGCCTTGTTTACATAATCGTGAAGGTTTTTCATATATATATTGACGTCACCTTCATTCTCAAAGCATAAACGTCTTATCCAGCTAGTAGCAACCTGAGTTCTCCTTCAGCCAGCGCAAAGGGGTTACTGTACTCTCCCTCACTGGTGCTAAGTTGTCACTCTGTGGCTGCAAGACTGCTGAAGTCCTCATCCAATCAGCTAAGAGCGCCAGCAAGGAAGTGTGTGTGTGTGTGTGTGTGTGTGTGTGTGTGTGTGTGTGTGTGTGTGTGTGTGTGTGTGTCTGCTTCCTTCAACGTTCCTAAGGCCAAGCGCTTCATAATCACCAAGTGATTAGATCACAGAGTTCGATAACTGTCCGCTGAGTATCTCTTACATCAGCCAATCAGACTTTGTTGACGAACACCCCAGTTTAGCAGCACATCAATTAGTTGTGTAATGGCTCATTAACCAGCCTCTAAAACGTAGTAGAGATGCTTGTGTGTTGATCAGTTTCAGCCTGGGATGAATGAGGTGAGTCTATATGGGGATGTGTTTATGCGCCAGAGGCCAGTCAGGTATGACTGAGGGGAAACCTTTGCCACGGTGGGTAACGTGTCTTCTATGACACAATTTTGAGGACAGTAAGCGGATTCTTTTTTCTTTCCGGGTGATGGGGATGCACTATGAAGGATAGGAGTTTGCTCTGAGTGAAACCCTGCACGATAGATACGTGCCTGATTATCTTTTATATCATTTTTCCCCCATTTCCATGATAGTCTGGCCTCCAACTAGAGCTCTTGTCCATACCTGAAGACTTGAGAGATGTAGGGACTAAAGAGATGGTGTTCATCTGCATCACTGTCATGAAGTAACTATGGAATGTAAAAAACGTCATTCACAATATCTTTTTTATCTCTCTTTCCAACAGGAATGGATACTTCAGAGATGCCTCACTCGAAATCGCGAGATCCAAAAAATAAATGCAAGAGGAGGAGGAATACGTGAAGTCTTGAAGTGATTCTCAACACCTGAGGGAGATGGTTCAAGTTATTTCGATCAATGTTGGCGGCCTTGAGAACCTCAGCTTGCGATAGGTTTAAAGCCGAAATAACCAGCCTACCAACTGCAATTCTGAATGGAGGGACTGGAAGCCCTAAATTCTGGAGGGATCCTGGAACACATGACTTGTAAAACACATTTGAAACTTCACCAGCTGAGGCTAATTACGGCCGAGTTGCTCTGCAGTATGCAACTTGCGACCAAATATTAACGTCCTTCAGTGCCATCTGTTGACCGTGAGCCAAACTTTCCTCATTTGCCGGGTTCATGACCGCCAGTATGTTGGGTGCGAGTCCATCGATGCAATCGGGGTTTTGACAGATGGTTGGAAATCTCCAGCTGTGATGAAGTCCGTGGAGATGCGTTCTTTCTGATGCCAAAACGACAGCTAAAGAAGTTGATTTAACCTCATTGCAAATAAAAAACACTAACATATGTTTTGACATCAATCAAACATCTAAGAAACATGTGTTGACATCAATAAAACATCTAATAAACATGAGATGACAGCCCGAGGCCTCTCTACGTGGACATCATTACAAAAACCAAAAAAACATGTGTGTCCAGAAGCTAAACAACCCTTTTTGATTTTAACTCAATGTTATCAAAGATTTTATTGTCTCGCGGGCATGTAAGGGCTCTTGATCGTTGCACTTGTAAGGGAGTACACTTCCCAGATCAGCATTACAAGAAGGTATTTGTACTTGTTAGCAGAGGAAACTACATCTTGATGAAAATGAATTCCTGAGTGACACTAAAATTGTGTGTGTTCGCTTCCGTCTGATCCACCTTACTAATCCTTCCTTGGAAGGAACCAATCCTAATCTCTCGGTTCCTTACCTCTAATTAAAGATATAATGGCATTTCTTAATCTTCCATATCCTTTTTCTTTTAGATCCTTCAGCAACAGACGTCTGGGGTAGACTGAGGCGCAGTCTCACGCCATAAAATCAACCCAAGTCCTTTTGGAGGAGATGGCATGTTCGTGGACCGAGAGCCAGCACCCCACGTGCGTGGGTGAGGCAGAGAACAAAGTGAAAAAAAAAAAAATAATCTCTTACTTAAATTCTTTCGTGTCAGAGAGGCAAGTAGTCTCGTACATCTAGAGTCACGTCTGGTAGTTGATCTTCATTGTTGGGTCGTCATTGAACGAGTCTGCTTCGGTCTACTGGTTCACATGACAGCGTAGACTTAGTAGTAGCTCAGAAGGGTCATTTATCCTTGAGCTCTTAACCAATACAGGAAGAGGCTCGCAAACACCCACAGGCTCCCCTTTCACGATCTTATTTTCTTTCACGATCTTATTTTTCAATGTTTTTATCCCTGGACCAGAAGATACCTTGCCAATCATGGCTATTTTGTGGCCCAGGGATAATAGACCCTACATGGGACCGTGTGAGTGTCGGAGATCCTCCGGTGTTAGTTGAGGACCCGAAGGAAAAGTGACGAAGTCGGATCTGTGCCTCCTAACATCTGGAAGACTTTGCCACCTCTTGGTGTTCTGACCTCCACTCCCTGTAATCACTTCATGCCCTGGGCTTGTGATCCTTGGTGTCGAAGTGTAAGGGAGAGGCATTACCATCCCTTACCTCTATATCCCTAATTCCTCACATGGAGAGGATTGTTTGGATCGCGCCCCATCGTCCTGCATGGATGAATTGTCCACGTCTGGTGAGGCTGTGTGTGAAGGTTTGTTGGTTGCTCTTTTCATTCATATGGCATTAGAAATACAAACAAATAAATAGAGGAATAAGGAAGTATATATATATATATATATATATATATATATATATATATATATATATATATATATATATATATATATATATATATATATATATATATATAAATATATATATATATATATATATATATATATATATATATATATATATATATATATATATATATATATATATATATATATATATATATATATACCTATATATATAGGTATAAGTTTGTTGAGTATTCCTGGTAAATTATATGGGAGGGTATTGATTGAGAGGGTGAAGGCATGTACAGAGCATCAGATTGGGGAAGAGCAGTGTGGTTTCAGAAGTGGTAGAGGATGTGTGGATCAGGTGTTTGCTTTGAAGAATGTATGTGAGAAATACTTAGAAAAGCAAATGGATTTGTATGTAGCATTTATGGATCTGGAGAAGGCATATGATAGAGTTGATAGAGATGCTCTGTGGAAGGTATTAAGAATATATGGTGTGGGAGGCAAGTTGTTAGAAGCAGTGAAAAGTTTTTATCGAGGATGTAAGGCATGTGTACGTGTAGGAAGAGAGGAAAGTGATTGGTTCTCAGTGAATGTAGGTTTGCGGCAGGGGTGTGTGATGTCTCCATGGTTGTTTAATTTGTTTATGGATGGGGATGTTAGGGAGGTAAATGCAAGAGTCTTGGAAAGAGGGGCAACTATGAAGTCTGTTGGGGATGAGAGAGCTTGGGAAGTGAGTCAGCTGTTGTTCGCTGATGATACAGCGCTGGTGGCGGATTCATGTGAGAAACTGCAGAAGCTGGTGACGGAGTTTGGTAAAGTGTGTGGAAGAAGAAAGTTAAGAGTAAATGTGAATAAGAGCAAGGTTATTAGGTACAGTAGGGTTGAGGGTCAAGTCAATTGGGAGGTGAGTTTGAATGGTGAAAAACTGGAGGAAGTGAAGTGTTTTAGATATCTGGGAGTGGATCTGGCAGCGGATGGAACCATGGAAGCGGAAGTGGATCATAGGGTGGGGGAGGGGGCGAAAATTTTGGGAGCCTTGAAAAATGTGTGGAAGTCGAGAACATTATCCCGGAAAGCAAAAATGGGTATGTTTGAAGGAATAGTAGTTCCAACAATGTTGTATGGTTGCGAGGCGTGGGCTATGGATAGAGTTGTGCGCAGGAGGATGGATGTGCTGGAAATGAGATGTTTGAGGACAATGTGTGGTGTGAGGTGGTTTGATCGAGTAAGTAACGTAAGGGTAAGAGAGATGTGTGGAAATAAAAAGAGCGTGGTTGAGAGAGCAGAAGAGGGTGTTTTGAAATGGTTTGGGCACATGGAGAGAATGAGTGAGGAAAGATTGACCAAGAGGATATATGTGTCGGAGGTGGAGGGAACGAGGAGAAGAGGGAGACCAAATTGGAGGTGGAAAGATGGAGTGAAAAGGATTTTGTGTGATCGGGGCCTGAACATGCAGGAGGGTGAAAGGAGGGCAAGGAATAGAGTGAATTGGAGCGATGTGGTATACAGGGGTTGACGTGCTGTCAGTGGATTGAATCAAGGCATGTGAAGCGTCCGGGGTAAACCATGGAAAGCTGTGTAGGTATGTATATTTCCGTTTTTGGACGTGTGTATGTACATGTGTATGGGGGGGGTTGGGCCATTTCTTTCGTCTGTTTCCTTGCGCTACCTCGCAAACGCGGGAGACAGCGACAAAGTATAAAAAAAAAAAAAATATATATATATATATATATATATATATATATATATATATATATATATATATATACAAATTTCGTGCTTTATTTGTTAAACAGAAATGTAAATTTTCTTGCATCTCAAACTTGTAAGGAAAAGGTTTGTTACATCATTAGTTCATTATATGGATAATGTTGTTTTGTCCATAATATATTCGTCATGCTGTTAATGAACCCTTATGCTTTGTAACATTCTTGTAACTTTTTTTTTAGAATGTTTTCCGAAATCTTTTAAAAATTCACAAGCTACTTAAGGCAGCATTCTTTTTGAAAACTTTAAACAGCATATTTCCTCTCGATGGGATATATCAGACCTTCAGAATAATCTTGGGAGAGAGAAGTGACTTTCCTCCATCCTACGTATCATGGATATATGGATATAGGTTGCATTGCCATCTCCTCTGCCACAGGGCACGATAAGACTCTCCCAGCAAGGACTTCGAAGTAGATCCTGGGAGACATTTCTACGTACGTTTGTTGTATCTTTACGGTAGAAAGGCTTCGAACACTATGAGATGTATTCAGTCGTATTTAGCGACCGTCAGAGAGCTGGAGGGTGCGGCTTTGGAAGCTACAAGAGGACCTTATATTTCCGTGTGGCTCTGGATGCGTCCTTCGTGCCAGGGTCCTCGGGCTGCCAGATGCTCTTATTGTTGTGCTCACGGTTGCCGGGGCGACCGACCATCTCGAATTATCGTACCCTCAGGGTTGTATTATCGTGCAGCCTCCGAGTATCGTACGCCTCTTGGTATACATATATTTTTTGATATATTTTCCTCCCCGCATAGATCTTCAGCATACAGCTAGTTTATGAATTATGATAATCATGCGTATGAAGGACAATGAATTGTTTCTCTCGTCTGTTATACACATACGACAATGTAACTTAAGGAAAAACAGGAAAAAAAAATGGAGAGAATCATACATTCCTTTATGACGTATTTGAGTAATGGCCATGAAGGAAGGTTCCGCCTCGACTGCTAATTATGTTTCTCCTGCTGGTTCCTCCTTTTGTTGGCCATCGCTGCCAGTCACGCCAGCCTGGTGCATCAAAGCCTCTGACGACACCACTGCTGTTGCTGGCCCCGTCTCCCTTCTTCCTGATTATAATAAATGAGTTATATCTGCTCAGGCAGCCCAGCTATCAGGGTTGTGAGTTGTTGCTAGCAATGATCTCCCCTCTCGACCCCCTCTCTGTTGAACAGATGCTCATCCTGGAGGAAATTTTAGGTCATGGAAACAATATTGCATCACGTCGTCCTCGACAGGGAAAAAGACATAATTTCTTTCTATGTTTAGTCTCTCTTTTTTCCTCTCTTTTTTTCCAGAAAATTAGAAAACGGAAAGAAATTTTGGCAGAAAAAACCGAAACTTTACAGTGTGGGCACCTGCATTCTGCTACTTAGGGTCACACACCTTTCGTTGATCATTTTTTAAAGTTTGACGTATTTTCTATCAATTCTTTTTCAGGTGTAAGAACCAGTTGTTCTATCCTCTACGATCATAGCATAGCAGTACAAGAACCAGCTGTTCTATCCTCTCCGATCATAGCATAGCAGTACAAGAACCAGCTGTTCTATCCTCTACGATCATAGCATAGCAGTACAAGAACCAGCTGTTCTATCCTCTACGATCATAGCATAGCAGTAGAAGAACCAGCTATTCTATCCTCTACGATCATCGTATAGCAGTAGAAGAACCAGCTGTTCTATCCTCTACGATCATAGTATAGCAGTACAAGAACCAGCTATTCTATCCTCTACGATCATAGTATAGCAGTACAAGAACCAGTTGTTCTATCCTCTACGATCATAGTATAGCAGTACAAGAGCCAGCTGTTCTATCCTCTACGATCATAGTATAGCAGTACAAGAACCAGCTATTCTATCCTCTACGATCATAGTATAGCAGTAGAAGAACCAGCTGTTCTATCCTCTACGATCATAGTATAGCAGTACAAGAACCAGCTATTCTATCCTCTACGATCATAGTATAGCAGTACAAGAACCAGTTGTTCTATCCTCTACGATCATAGTATAGCAGTACAAGAGCCAGCTGTTCTATCCTCTACGATCATAGTATAGCAGTACAAGAACCAGCTATTCTATCCTCTACGATCATAGTATAGCAGTACAAGAACCAGTTGTTCTATCCTCTACGATCATAATACAGGAGTAACTATGACAACCTCATATAGATAGTTGGGCACTTTCTGGCGATTTACCTGCGAATGATAAGATTTTGAGATAATGATTCTGGTTCCAGTAATGTGTGGGATGCGGTACATATATTCTTTTAAAAGATATCGTCATATATGTTTCTGAAGACACTGAGGAATGGCTGGTGGCGGCAAGATAGAGCCCTGACACCACCAAGAGACACTGGAGAGTCGAACTGGCGGCTTCCTCCCTGATCATTAATGAATCACAGAACTCGAGAACTTCTTTCATGGAAGGTGGGAGGGTTATTATACAGCCCCGAGGCCGCTGTCCAACCGAGGGAAAAGGAGATCATGAACTCCTTCGGTGCGAGAGGCATCCAGTTCGAGACTGCACCTCGCCCCGTTCATTGACGATGATATGCAGCCCCGACAGAGGTGGCCTCTCATCACTCACGGTGTTACTAACATCAGGGGTGTGGAGTCCACTCACCCTCCTCCTCCTCCTCCTCCTCTTTGATCCATTTATAAACAGCAGTATCACTCCTCTCCTGGCTCCTGGCGCCTTTGTAGTCGTTAATAGACCACTAACGTGGTCAGGAGGCGCTGTATGATTGCCTATTCAATTGCTGCGATGCCGCGATGAGCCTCCCCTGGCATCTATCCAGCCGTAGTGAGCCTCTCCTACATCTATCGTGCCGTGATGAGCCTTCCCTACATCTATCGTGCCGTGATGAGCATCCCCTTGTATCAATTGAGCAGTGATGAGCCTCCCGTACATCTATCGTGTCGTGATGAGCCTCTTTTACATCTATTGAGCAGTGGTGAGTCTCCCCAACATCTACCGTGCCGTGATGAGCCTCCCCTTACATCTATTGAGCAGTGGTGAGCCTCCACTATGTCTATCGAGCAGTGGTGAGGCTCCCGTACATCAATCGAACCGTGATGACCCTCCCCTTACATCTTTTGAGCCATGATGAGACTCCTTCCTGCCTTCCTTTATAGGACTCTCACATGATTTAAGCTACAGGACTAATCTTACTGTAAGCTTCACGTCTGGTTTATAGGTGACACTTAGAATGGTGGAGTCTAAGAAGATGCTGGCAGCTACGACACAGAGGCCGGGGATAGCACATGGAGGAAGAAGAGGAGGAGGAGGAGAGAGAGAGAGAGAGAGAGAGAGAGAGAGAGAGAGAGAGAGAGAGAGAGAGAGAGAGAGAGAGAGAGAGAGAGAGAGAGAGAGAGAGAGAGAGAGAGAGAGAGAGGGAGGAGGCAAGATGGGGGTATATATGAGACGGGTCACAGTGCTTGACGGGAACACACAGCCGCCGGACATGATCTGGGGCCGTAAAGCGTACGGATGGATCCTGGTTGACGACTGAGGAATGCCATCTTGGAACACTTCCAGGGACTCCACAGTTCCAGAGACTCCACAGTTCCAGGGACTCCACAGTTCCAGAGACCCCACAGTTCCAGGGACTCTAGAGATCCAGGGATTCCACAGTTCCAGAGACCCCACAGTTCCATGGACTCCACAGTTCCAGGAACTCCACATTTCCAGAGACTCCACAGTTCCAGGGACTTCACAGTTCCAGGGACTCCACACTTCCAGGAACTCCACAGTACCAGGAACTCCACAGTTCCAGGAATTCCACAGTTCCAAGGATTCCACAGTTCCAGGGATTCCACAGTTCCAGGGACTCCACAGTTCCAGGGACTCCACAGTTCCAGGAACTCCACAGTTCCAAGGACTCCACACTTCCAGGGACTCCACAGTGACAGGAACTCCACAGTTCCAGGAGCTCCACAGTTCCAAGGACTCCACACTTCCAGGGACCCAACAGTTCCAGGGACTCCACAGTTCCAGTTCAGGGACTCCACAGTTCCAGAGACTCCACAGTTCCAGGGACTCCACAGTTCCAGAGACTCCACAGTTCCAGGGACTCCACAGTTCCAGAGACTCCACAGTTCTAGGGACTCCACACTTCCAGAGACTCCACAGTTCCAGAGAAAGTTTCAGGGACTCCACAGTTCCAGAGACTCCACAGTTCCAGGGACTCCACAGTTCCAGAGACTCCACCGTTCTAGGCACTCCACACTTCCAGAGACTCCACACTTCCAGGGACTCCACACTTCCAGGGATTCCACACTTCCAGGGACTCCACACTTCTAGGGACTCCACACTTCCAGGGACTCCACACTTCCAGGGACTCCACACTTCCAGGGTTCCAGAGTCGCGTTAGCTCACTAGCTGTCTGGTGTATTTTGTTGAACAAGGGATTTCCTTCATTCAGTAATCTCCCTCCCCCCCCCCCCCCCCCCTCTCTCTCTCTCTCTCTCTCTCTCTCTCTCTCTCTCTCTCTCTCTCTCTCTCTCTCTCTCTCTCTCTCTCTCTCTCTCTCTCTCTCTCTCTCTCTCTCTCTCTCTCTGTTTATTCATACACTAATCATCTTGTCATTTATCTAATTACCAATTACATATAGTGGTGATGGGATAGCCTGGATTAGAGCATTAGCTTGCCCCGAGCCGTCATGGCTAACACAGAAACAATCAGCGAGCAGTCAGCCATCTCAGGAGGCTGAGACATTCGTGGGTTCCTGTGAACCATTTCTGTAAAATCACTCCAGACTTCGACAGACGAACGGGCAGTTCCTACACGAGAGCGGAAGACCTAATTCTCAAGAGGCAGCTCTGCTCCAGCAGTCATGTGAAGCGATGCAGGTGCTTAAGCCTCTCCTGGATAGCCTCTGGCAGGATTATATCTGGCTGGACCAGCGGAGGAAGGAGCTACGTGCTGTTGAGCAAATGAAAGTTATGTGATGAAGTATTCTGAATGACTGGCTAGGGAAGGCAACAATTTCTAAGATCGAGTTATACTTTATTCATCCAGATATTTATGTCATCACTTTATATATATATATATATATATATATATATATATATATATATATATATATATATATATATATATATATATATATATATATATATATATATATATATATATATATATATATATATATATATATATATATATATATATATATATATGTATATATATATATATATATATATATATATATATATATATATATATATATATATATATATATATATATATATATATATATATATATATATATATATATATATATATATGTAATGGAAAGAATCACAATTTTGCGCGTGATCAAGATATTCCAATGAGTCCACGGGGAAAATGAAACACGAAAAGTTCCCAAGTACACTTTCGTGTAATAATCATATCATCAGGGGAGACACAAGAGAGAAATATAACAGTCAGTTGATATACATCGAAGAGACGAAGCTAGGACGCCATTTGGTATATATGTGATTGTCCAAAACATACAACGAGCGTTCATAAACTTATCATTTTACAAATCTTATCAACAATAAAGTTATCTAATTTATATAGACCATCACTAATATTAAGATTATAATTCTTTGTGAATTTAATAATAGAAGATTCAATGATATTTCTCTTGGTAATAGAGTTAGTAACTGAGATGGCGTTACTCCAGTCAATGCAATGATCATAGTTTTTAACATGATTAAACAAGGCATTTGATTCTTGTCCCGTTCTTATACTATATTTATGTTGCTTAAGTCTAACAGAAAGATCCTTACCAGTCTGACCAACATAAAATTTATCAGTTTCCACAAGGGACTTTATAGATGCAACCAAGAGAATTTTCTGGTGAGTTCCTGATTAAGATATTCTTTATAGTCTTATTGTTGCTAAAGGCAACATTTACATTGAAGGAATTAAGCAGCATGGGAAGCAAAGTGAAATTATTATTAAAAGGGAGAACTAAAAGATCCTTGGTGTCAATGGGAGGTTTGGGCTCAACTCTATAAATGATTTCTTTGCTAACTTAAGGGATTTATCAGTGAAAGATCTAGGGTACTTTAACTTAGATCCAATAGAATATATCTTCTCAAACTCATCATCAGTAAACTCTGAACTGCAAATACGTAATGCCCTAAGGAACATAGATTGAAATGATGATAATTTAACTCTGTCATGTTGAGATGAGTAATAATGGATATATGAGCATACATCGCCATATATGTATGGACTTATCAAAACACATAAACAGAATTTTCCAGCAAGACCTATAGTGAGTTCAGTAGGCTTCATCACATAAATTGTCAAAATGGTTAGTTTCTTTATTAAGCCCTTTAGTGGGTAAAGTATCAAATTTTAATATCATGAACAATGTAGATTTAGTCAACAAGCTAAACAATATCAATGTTAATTTTGATTTCAAACTAGTTAGCTTTGATGTTTCCTCACTTTTCACTAAAGTTCCAGTTGATGACCTTTTAGAATATTTATTTGATGTGTCGGATGATATTCAATTACCTGTTTCAAAGTCTAATATCACTGAACTGATAAAATTGTGTATAAAAGACTGTATTTCAATTTAATGGAGATTATTATGCTAAAAAAATTTGGTATGGCAATGGATAACCCTCTTTCACCTGTACTAAGTAATCTTTATATGGAATTTTTTGAAACAAGATTGCTAAAGGATATCTTACCTTCTAATGCAATTTGGGTTTAGGTATCTAGATGATGTTCTTTGTGTTTGGCCAACAAATGAAACTTTACAAATACTTCTCCCCTTACCTAACAATTTAGTACCTTCCATCAAATTTACTGTAGAACATGAAAATAATGGTATGTTACCATTTTTAGATTTCATGATCCATAGACAAGGAAACAAGTTTAAGTTTAGCATATACAGAAAACCCACCAATGTATGCTCATATATCCATTATTACTCATCTCAACATGACAAAGTTAAATTATCATCATTTTAATCTATGTTCCTTAGGGCATTACGTATTTGCAGTCCAGAGTTTATTGATGATGAGTTTGAGAAGATATATTCTAATGGATCTAAGTCAAAGTACCCTAGATCTTTCATTGATAAATCCCTTAAGTTAGAAAAGAAATCATTTTATAGAGTTGAGCCCAAACCTCCCATTGACACCAAGAATCTTTTAATTCTCCCTTTTAATAATAATTTCACTTTGCTTCCCATGCTGCTTAACTCCCTTTAATGTAAATGTTGCCTTTAGCAACAATAATACTATAAAGAATATCTTAATCAGGAATTCACCAGAAATTTCTCTTGGTTGCATCTATAAAGTCCCTTGTGGAAACTGGATAAATTTTATGTTGGTCAGACTGGTAAGGATCTCTCTGTTAGACTTAAGCAACATAAATATAGTATAAGAACGGGACAAGAATCAAGTGCCTTGTTTAATCATGTTAAAAACTATGATCATTGTATTCACCGGAGTAACGCCATCTCAGTTATTAACTCTAACTCTATTACCAAGAGAAATATCATTGAATCTTCTATTATTAAATACACAAAGAATTATAATCTCAATATTAGTGATGGTCTATACAAATTAGATAACTTTATTGTTGATGAGATTTGTAAAATGATAAGTTTATGAACGCTCATTGTATGTTTTGGACAATCACATGTTTACCAAATGGCGTCCTAGCTTCGTCTTTTCGATGTATATCAACTAACTGTTATATTTCTCTCTTGTGTCTCCCCTGATGATGTGATTAATACACGAGAGTGCACCTGGGAACTTTTTGTGTTTCATTTTCCCCGTGGACTCATAGGAATATATGTATATATATATATATATATATATATATATATATATATATATATATATATATATATATATATATATATATATATATATATATATATATATATAGGATTTGGCCAGCAGGAGAAGAACCATCATAATGGAGAACCATCATAGTGGAGTTGCACGGACTGTGATCCTTGCTGTGGTTACAAGAATGTTCTTACGCCCACCAGTGATGCTACTACGTTTGTGAATCAAGAACCATTGCAACACAAACCTCGCCAGGTGGTAGAGTGTCCCGCAGTGTATCGAGACAGACTTCCCCAGAACTTTTTTAAAGGGGAAGTAAATGTTTATAGTTGTGTTACTGGAGTGATAGTTTTCATACATGGTGCTTTGACAAGAAAATAGTGAAATTGGAAAAAAAAATGTAGCTTAGACATTGGAGCTTATTGATACAGTGGTTAAATTGATGAGAACTACTATTGACGTTTGTGTAAATAGATTATACATTTCCCTTTTTCATAGCCAGAGGTTGAACCAGTGTGTGACATTCATTTTCTCATTTCATTTCAAGCTAGAAGTGTGTATATGTGCGTGTGTATGTGTATGTATATATATATATATGTATATATATATATATATATATATTATCCCTGGGGATAGGGGTGAAAGAATACTTCCCACGCATTCCTCGCGTGTCGTAGAAGGCGACTAGAGGGGACGGGAGCGGGGGTCCAGAAATCCTCCCCTCCTTGTATTTTTTAACTTTCTAAAATGGGAAACAGAAGAAGGAGTCACGCGGGGAGTGCTCATCCTCCTCGAAGGCTCAGACTGGGGTGTCTAAATGTGTGTGGATGTAACCAAGATGTGAAAAAAGGAGAGATAGGTAGTATGTTTGAGGAAAGGAACCTGGATGTTTTGGCTCTGAGTGAAACGAAGCTCAAGGGTAAAGGGGAAGAGTGGTTTGGGAATGTCTTGGGAGTAAAGTCAGGGGTTAGTGAGAGGACAAGAGCAAGGGAAGGAGTAGCACTACTCCTGAAACAGGTTGTGGGAGTATGTGATAGAATGTAAGAAAGTAAATTCTCGATTAATATGGGTAAAACTGAAAGTTGATGGAGAGAGATGGGTGATTATTGGTGCATATGCACCTGGGCATGAGAAGAAAGATCATGAGAGGCAAGTGTTTTGGGAGCAGCTGAATGAGTGTGTTAGTGGTTTTGATGCACGAGACCGGGTTATAGTGATGGGTGATTTGAATGCAAAGGTGAGTAATGTGGCAGTTGAGGGCATAATTGGTATACATGGGGTGTTCAGTGTTGTAAATGGAAATGGTGAAGAGCTTGTAGATTTATGTGCTGAAAAAGGACTGGTGATTGGGAATACCTGGTTTAAAAAGCGAGATATACATAAGTATACCTATGTAAGTAGGAGAGATGGCCAGAGAGCCTTATTGGATTACGTGTTAATTGACAGTCGCACGAAAGAGAGACTTTTGGATGTTAATGTGCTGAGAGGTGCAACTGGAGGGATGTCTGATCATTATCTTGTGGAGGCTGAGGTGAAGATTTGTATTGGTTTTCAGAAAAGAAGAGTGAATGTTGGGGTTAAGAGGGTGGTGAGAGTAAGTGAGCTTGGGAAGGAGACTTGTGTGAGGAAGTACCAGGAGAGACTGAGTACAGGATGGAAAAAAGGTGAGAACAATGGAAGTAAGGGGAGTGGGGGAGGAATGGGATGTATTTAGGGAAGCAGTGATGGATTGCGCAAAAGATGCTTGTGGCATGAGAAGAGTGGGAGGTGGGTTGAATAGAAAGGGTAGTGAGTGGTGGGATGAAGAAGTAAGATTATTAGTGAAAGAGAAGAGAGAGGCATTTGGACGATTTTTGCAGGGAAAAAATGCAATTGAGTGGGAGATGTATAAAAGAAAGAGACAGGAGGTCAAGAGAAAGGTGCAAGAGGTGAAAAAGAGGGCAAATGAGAGTTGGGGTGAGAGAGTATCATTAAATTTTAGGGAGAATATAAAGATGTTCTGGAAGGAGGTAAATAAAGTGCGTAAGACAAGGGAGCAAATGGGAACTTCAGTGAAGGGCGCAAATGGGGAGGTGATAACAAGTAGTGGTGATGTGAGAAAGAGATGGAGTGAGTATTTTGAAGGTTTGTTGAATGTGTTTGATGATAGAGTGGCAGATATAGGGTGTTTTGGTCGAGGTGGTGTGCAAAGTGAGAGGGTTAGGGAAAATGATTTGGTAAACAGAGAAGAGGTAGTAAAAGCTTTGCGGAAGATGAAAGCCGGCAAGGCAGCAGGTTTGGATGGTATTTCAGTGGAATTTATTAAAAAAAGGGGTGACTGTATTATTGACTGGTTGGTAAGGTTATTTAATGTATATATGACTCATGGTGAGGTGCCTGAAGATTGGCGGAATGCGTGCATAGTGCCATTGTACAAAGGCAAAGGGGATAAGAGTGAGTGCTCAAATTACAGAGGTATAAGTTTGCTGAGTATTCCTGGTAAATCATATTGGAGGGTATTGATTGAGAGGGTGAAGGCATGTACAGAGCATCAGTTTGGGGAAGAGCAGTGTGGTTTCAGAAGTGGTAGAGGATATGTGGATCAGGTATTTGCTTTGAAGAATGTATGTGAGAAATACTTAGAAAAGCAAATGGATTTGTATGTAGCATTTATGGATCTGGAGAAGGCATATGATAGAGTTGATAGAGATGCTCTGTGGAAGGTATTAAGAATATATGGTGTGGGAGGCAAGTTGTTAGAAGCAGTGAAAAGTTTTTATCGAGGATGTAAGGCATGTGTACGTGAAGGAAGAGAGGAAAGTGATTGGTTCTCAGTGAATGTAGGTTTGCGGCAGGGGTGTGTGACGTCTCCATGGTTGTTTAATTTGTTTATGGATGGGGTTGTTAGGGAGGTAAATGCAAGAGTTTTGGAAAGAGGGGCAAGTATGAAGTCTGTTGTGGATGAGAGAGCTTGGGAAGTGAGTCAGTTGTTGTTCGCTGATGATACAGCGCTGGTGGCTGATTCATGTGAGAAACTGCAGAAGCTGGTGACTGAGTTTGGTAAAGTGTGTGAAAGAAGAAAGTTAAGAGTAAATGTGAATAAGAGCAAGGTAATTAGGTACAGTAGGGTTGAGGGTCAAGTCAATTGGGAGGTAAGTTTGAATGGAGAAAAACTGGAGGAAGTAAAGTGTTTTAGATATCTGGGAGTGGATCTGGCAGCGGGTGGAACCATGGAAGCGGAAGTAGATCATAGGGTGGGGGAGGGGGCGAAAATCCTGGAGCCTTGAAGAATGTGTGGAAGTCGAGAACATTATCTCGGAAAGCAAAAATGGGTATGTTTGAAGGAATAGTGGTTCCAACAATGTTGTATGGTTGCGAGGCGTGGGCTATGGATAGAGTTGTGCGCAGGAGGGTGGATGTACTGGAAATGAGATGTTTGAGGACAATGTGTTGTGTGAGGTGGTTTGATCGAGTAAGTAACGTAAGGGTAAGAGAGATGTGTGGAAGTAAAAAGAGCGTGGTTGAGAGAGCAGAAGATGGTGTTTTGAAATGGTTTGGGCACATGGAGAGAATGAGTGAGGAAAGATTGACCAAGAGGATATATGTGTCGGAGGTGGAGGGAACGAGGAGAAGTGGGAGACCAAATTGGAGGTGGAAAGATGGAGTGAAAAAGATTTTGTGTGATCGGGGCCTGAACATGCAGGAGGGTGAAAGGAGGGCAAGGAATAAAGTGAATTGGATCGATGTGGTATACCGGGGTTGACGTGCTGTCAGTGGATTGAATCAGGGCATGTGAAGCGTCTGGGGTAAACCATGGAAAGCTGTGTAGGTATATATATTTGCGTGCGTGGACGTATGTATATACATGTGTATGGGGGTGGGTTGGGCCATTTCTTTCGTCTGTTTCCTTGCGCTACCTCGCAAACGCGGGAGACAGCGACAAAGAAAAAAAAAATATATATATATATATATATATAGATATATATGTATAATCTTTTTGTATTCCATGTCGTGATTTCATTTTATTCTTTTAGTTATATTAATTTCCTTTCCTGGACTGACATTTTCATAAATCCTGACTCCCTCAGGCGAATGATTCCATTCCCAGCTCGCGTGTTCGCCCCTTCTGATTTTGTGTCTATGAGATTGGAACTCATAGATCAATATAGCCTCAGACATGTATGGAAAAGGGAAGCACTGACCATCTTTGTATCTCGGCTTTAACATATTCTAAGACTTGATAATTTACGACTCATTGACAGAAATCTAAGTCAAGACAGAAGAATAATGAAAATTCACACAGTAAAGATACTGGAACGAGAGCAAGGCGAAGAAGGTATGAAGCAGCCTAGTCTTTACAATGACACTAAAGGCTGTACATAACGGTGTGTATGGGGATAGTCGTAAAGAAGATCTGTGTGAGCTGGGATGGACTCAATGTACCTGTTGTCCTCGAACTGCAAATGCTGGATGGAGGATTCCTGGTTGCAGGACGTAACGGTGGCGAGAGTGGTTCGACTGGATGCCTGGAAGAGGATCCCATTGTTGAGTACAAGATATCGCCTCTCTTAGACGATGGGGTCTGTGTATCTGTGTAGCTCTGTGTAGCTCGAACTGTCAGATGGAGAGCAAGTGATAGGAAGAGAGACTTGAAAGGACAAGTGTGTTCGGTACATCTTAACAAGAGGTGCAATACGGACTGACGTTCTCTTGCATGAAGCCTTTTGTGCATTTCTCGTATCCTTCATCTTGCGGTGAAGAGGGAGGAAGACCATGCGAAGAACGAAGACCAAAAGTTGGTCTTCTAAGTTCAGGCGGAGGGAGTCCACTTGTCTTTGAGTCTACGAGGTTTACGGAGAATGTAGACACGATATCTGGAGGATCTGGTGATGGTGCTCCCTCACAGCTATGCTGTGAGAGAGGAACCAACAGTCGTAGGATAATTTGGGGGTCATGGCAAGCTTCCCTGAACTTCTGCCCTCATTCATTTAGGAGGGAAACTTCTCACAAACCTGGCGCAATGACGATTGTCTTTTTAAAAAGCCAAGCGATAAAACGTGTCATCTGCAAAGAGATGAGGCACTTAGTAGTGAAAATGGGATTTACGTCTTGACGTCCTGAAGAAGCTGACGCTCTCCTTCCTCAGGAGGATCATTCTCAGGCTGCTGGGTGGCTGACTGACCTCACTCGCCCTCCTCGCCGTCAGGAGGAAAGGCAACAGAGGTTCGCATATTCCTGAGGATGCACGTCGCATGTTTCCTGGTTTACGTGGACACATTTATGGACAGATATGAATATGCACAAACTTACACACGTATGCACGAGCACTTATAAACACACACACACACACACACACACACACACACACACACACACACACACACACACACATACATAGATACATTCAAAAACAATTACATATATGAATACACAAGTTCATATACATATCGGAGAAACATGCGTACACCAAAGGTGAGTGCCCCTTAACCTTCCACCCTGCCTGTGGCATATTTCTCGTTGGCTCGAACAAAATAACGACAGGGACGAGGTGACCCTCACGGTATCCTTCCCGTAGCGCCATCTAACATCGTGTTGATGAACATGAACAGTGCATTTTGTATTGCCTTACGCACGGCACGATGTAATTATCATTTCATCAACCTCCATTCGCGTCGCAGTGGTACTGAAACGCAACAGATCCTCCGTGTCTGAAAAGATATAGAAGAGTTGAAAATTAAATTCAACTTCAGTCTTCTCATATGATCTGGAATATTCGAAGACCCGAACCATCTCGTCTCACCCAGGGGTAACTGTTGATTTGATGGAGTCATAACGTTAGGAAAACACGCTCATAAATCCGTGATTAAAAGAGTGGAGGAAAACTTGGTCACAGGGAGAGAAGATGATAGAGTTAAAAGGGAAATCACGTATCCTTTGGTGACTCTTAGAAGAGGCGGACGGAGTCGCAATGCTGGAGTTAACATTTTTGTCGTTGGATCAGACGAAAGTGCCAGGAATCGAGGCTTCGAGATGATGTATTTTCACACGAGGATAGAATACTTCCGAAACGACAAAGGTCCCAACGCGAAGACTTACATTCCAACACGACAGGATCTCAACACGACTGAATTCCGACACGACAGGTCTCTGACAAGACGGGGTCTCAATTAGCTCCTGATACGACATGCCCCATATTTTGACTATTCGAATACTATGTACTCGAATACCCTTCGTCACACGTTGGTGAGTATATATATATATATATACATATATATATATATATATATATATATATATATATATATATATATATATATATATATATATATATATATATATATATATATATATATATATATATATATATATATATATGTATATATATATATATATATATATATATATATATATATATATATATATATATATATATATATATATATATATATATATTATATCTATTATTCATTTTGCTTTGTCGCTGTCTCCCGCGTTTGCGAGGTAGCGCAAGGAAACAGACGAAAGAAATGGCACAACCCACCCCCATACACAATGTACACACACACACGCCCACACACGCAAATATACATACCTATACATCTCAATGTGCACATATATATACATACACAGACACATACATATATACCCATGCACACAATTCACACTGCCTGCCCCTATTCA
Organism: Panulirus ornatus; assembly: GCF_036320965.1. Lineage (NCBI taxonomy): Eukaryota > Metazoa > Arthropoda > Malacostraca > Decapoda > Palinuridae > Panulirus > Panulirus ornatus. The sequence goes on along the minus strand of NC_092242.1, from coordinate 18,912,626 downwards.
TTCCCATCGCCACCTCGCCACACATGGAATACCATCCCCCTCCCCCCTCATGTGTGCGAGGTAGCACTAGGAAAAGACAACAAAGGCCCCATTCGTTCACACTCAGTCTCCAGCTGTCACGCAATAATGCCCGAAACCACAGCTCTCTTTCCACATCCAGGCCCCACAGAACTTTCCATGGTTTACCCCAGACGCTTCATATGCCCTGATTCAATCCACTGACAGCACGTCAACCCCGGTATACCACATCGATCCAATTCACTCTATTCCTTGCCCGCCTTTCACCCTCCTGCATGTTCAGGCCCCGATCACTCAAAATCTTTTTCACTCCATCTTTCCACCAAAAATTTGGTCTTCCACTTCTCCTCGTTCCCTCCACCTCCGACACATATATCCTCTTGGTCAATCTTTCCTCACTCATTCTCTCCATGTGCCCAAATCATTTCAAAACACCCTCTTCTGCTCTCTCAACCACGCTCTTTTTATTTCCACACATCTCTCTTACCCTTACGTAACTTACTCGATCAAACCACCTCACACCACACATTGTCCACAAACATCTCATTTCCAGCACATCCACCCTCCTGCGCACAACTCTATTCATAGCCCACGCCTCGCTACCATACAACATTGTTGGAACCACTATTCCTTCAAACATACCCATTTTTGATTTCCGAGATAATGTTCTCGACTTCCACACATTCTTCAATGCTCCCAGGATTTTCGCCCCCTCCCCCACCCTATGATTCACTTCCGCTTCCATGGTTCCATCCGCTGCCAGATCCACTCCCAGATATCTAAAACACTTTACTTCCTCCAGTTTTTCTCCTACCGTGCCTAATAACCTTGCTCTTATTCACATTTACTCTTAACTTTCTTCTTTTACACACTTTACCAAACTCAGTCACCAGCTTCTGCAGTTTCTCATATGAAGCACCCACCAGCGCTGTATCGTCAGCGAACAACAACTGACTCACTTCCCAAGCTCTCTCATCCACAACAGACTTCATACTTGCCCCTCTTTCCAAAAACTCTTGCATTCACCTCCCTAACAACTCCATCCATAAACAAATTAAACAACCATGGAGACATCACACACCCCTGCCGCAAACCTACATTCACTGAGAACCAATCACTTTCCTCTCTTCCTACACGTACACATGCCTTACATCCTCGATAAAAACTTTTCACTGCTTCTAACAACTTGCCTCCCACACCATATATTCTTAATACCTTCCACAGAACATCTCTATCAACTCTATCATATGCCTTCTCCAGATCCATAAATGCTACATACAAATCCATTTGCTTTTCTAAGTATTTCTCACATACATTCTTCAAAGCAAACACCTGATCCACACATCCTCTACCACTTCTGAAACCACACTGCTCTTCCCCAATCTGATGCTCTGTACATGCCTTCACCCTCTCAATCAATACCCTCCTATATAATTTACCAGGAATACTCAACAAACTTATACCTCTGTAATTTGAGCACTCACTCTTATCCCCTTTGCCTTTGTACAATGGCACTATGCACGCATTCCGCCAATCCTCAGGCACCTTACCATGAGTCACACATACATTAAATAGCCTTACCAACCAGTCAACAATACAGTCACCCCCTTTTTTAACAAATTCCACTGCAATACCATCCAAACCTGCTGCCTTGCCGGCTTTCATCTTCCGCAAAGCTTTTACTACCTCTTCTCTGTTTACCAAATCATTTTCCCTAACCCTCTCACTTTACACACCACCTCGACCAAAACACCCTATATCTGCCATCTATCATCAAACACATTCAACAAACCTTCAAAATACTCACTCCATCTCCTTCTCACATCACCAATGCTTGTTATCACCTCCTCATTTGCGCCCTTCACTGAAGTTCCCATTTGCTCCCTTGTCTTACGCACTTTATTTACCTCCTTCCAGAACATCTTTTTATTCTCCCTAAAATTTAATGATACTCTCTCACTCCAACTCTCATTTGCCCTCTTTTTCACCTCTTGTACCTTTCACTTGACCTCCTTTCTCTTTCTTTTATACATCTCCCACTCAATTGCATTTTTTCCCTGCAAAAATCGTCCAAATGCCTCTCTCTTCTTTTTCACTAATAATCTTACTTCTTCATCCCACCACTCACTACCCTTTCTAATCAACCTACCTCCCACTCTTTTCATGCCACAAGCATCTTTTGCGCAATCCATCACTGATTCCCTAAATACATCCCATTCCTCCCCTACTCCCCTTACTTCCATTGTTCTCACCTTTTTCCATTCTGTACTCAGTTTCTCCTGGTACTTCCTCACACAAGTGTCCTTCCCAAGCTCACTTACTCTCACCACCCTCTTCACCCCAACATTCACTCTTCTTTTCTGAAAACCCATACAAATCTTCACCTTAGCCTCCACAAGATAATGATCAGACATCCCTCCAGTTGCACCTCTCAGCACATTAACATCCAAAAGTCTCTCTTTCGCGCGCCTGTCAATTAAAACGTAATCCAATAACGCTCTCTGGCCATCTCTCCTACTTACATATATATATATATATATATATATATATATATATATATATATATATATATATATATATATATATATATATATATACATATATATATATATATATATATATATATATATATATATATATATATATATATATATATATATATATATATATGTATATATGTATATATATATATATATATATATATATATATATATATATATATATATATATATATATATACATATATATATATATATATATATATATATATATATATATATATATATATATATATATATATATATAAATATATATATATATATTTTTTTTTTTTTTTTTTTTTTTTTTACTTTGTCGCTGTCTCCCGCGTTTGCGAGGTAGCGCAAGGAAACAGACGAAAGAAATGGCCCAACCCCCCCCCCCAGACACATGTACATACACACGTCCACACACGCAAATATACATACCTACACAGCTTTCCATGGTTTACCCCAGACGCTTCACATGCCTTGATTCAATCCACTGACAGCACGTCAACCCCTGTATACCACATCGCTCCAATTCACTCTATTCCTTGCCCTCCTTTCACCCTCCTGCATGTTCAGGCCCCGATCACACAAAATCTTTTTCACTCCATCTTTCCACCTCCAATTTGGTCTCCCTCTTCTCCTCGTTCCCTCCACCTCCGACACATATATCCTCTTGGTCAATCTTTCCTCACTCATTCTCTCCATGTGCCCAAACCATTTCAAAACACCCTCTTCTGCTCTCTCAACCACGCTCTCTTTATTTCCACACATCTCTCTTACCCTTACGTTACTTACTCGATCAGACCACCTCACACCACACATTGTCCTCAAACATCTCATTTCCAGCACATCCATCCTCCTGCGCACAACTCTATCCATAGCCCACGCCTCGCAACCATACAACATTGTTGGAACCACTATTCCTTCAAACATACCCATTTTTGCTTTCCGAGATAATGTTCTCGACTTCCACACATTTTTCAAGGCTCCCAAAATTTTCGCCCCCTCCCCCACCCTATGATCCACTTCCGTTTCCATGGTTCCATCCGCTGACAGATCCACTCCCAGATATCTAAAACACTTCACTTCCTCCATTTTTTCTCCATATATATATATATATATATATATATATATATATATATATATATATATATATATATATATATATATATATATATATATATATATATATATATATATTTATATATATATATATATATCTATATATATATATATATAGAATCTAGTCTCTCCTTTAACATTTCTGTAATTCCACCTCTTGACTCACTGAAGATAACTGGTGTTACTGGGAGTCCTGTTTAGATGTCGACATTTCTTTTCTTCTGAACAGCTGTTCCGTTTATACTAAGGATGGATTCGTCCTCGCGTGGTACTGCTCTCACATCTGGGGTGGTTCTAGCTCTATATCCTTACTTGCCAAAGTCGAAAGTGATCCGACTTATAAAGCGTCTCAGGCTAACTTTCAAACTTGACCCCTTACCCTACGCCGCAGTGTTACTTCACCTTTCCTCTTCTGTAGATATTACTTTGGTTTTTGCTCCCGAGAGCTGGCTGCTTGTGTGTACCCCCTACCACTAACTAGACCACGTAATACACTGCAAACCGCCGCGTCGCATGATTACTCTGTGACCGTTGGTAACTCAAGGGTGGGCCGTTTTGATAACTGTTTCTTCCCCTACACCTCGAAGCTTTGAAACTCTCTACACTCCCATGACTTTCCCAGTAACTATGAGCTGGCACATTTCAAAAGACAGGTTTTTTGCTTCCTCCAGAATTCGTAGATACTTTCCCTTGTCTTTTCTTTCTCCGTTTTATAAATCTCTCTGTATTTCAATTAAGGTCCACGCTTGATGTGGACTTTTGTTCATGACTAGAGCCTTCTACATGAAAAAGAAATGATGAGAGAAAATAAAGAAATATAAGTTCAATTTACCTTTCTAGATTAAAGTTACAGGCGAAGATATTTTGAAAGAAGTGAACCCACTTACTGTTTTATCGTGGCTAATGTCGTGGTGCTGTCCAGTGTAATGGACCAACCCAACCTTGATCCCGTGGCACGACCGTCATTGGCTGTCGCCGACACGCTCGACCTATACACACACACACACACACACACACGGCGAATGCCGACAGTAAACCAAGGTTTGAATGTTCAATAAATGACACAGAAAGATTTAGAGACGGAGGGGAGGGTGTCCCTACGAGTTTACAACTATACAAGTAAGTGGTATACATACACAATACAAGTAGGTAGTACACATACACCATACAAGTAGGTGGTATACATACACTATACAAGTAGGTGGTATACATACACTATACAAGTAGGGAGTATACATACACTATACAAGCAGGTAGTATGCATACACTATACAAGTAGGTGGTATACACACACTATACAAGTAGGTAGTATACATTCACTATACAAGTAGGTGGTATACATACACCAGAGGTAACAACTGTTTTTAGCACTGCCTCTCGTCCTACACACTTTGGTTCAAAATCTCCCCTTTGTTCCTTAATTCCTCCCTTCCTTCCTCTCTCCGTTTCCTCCCTTCGTCCTTGGGATCTCCGGTCCTGCCTGACAGGGATACGAACCCTGGACCAGGGAGAGAGACATACGAAACGGACAACGCGGAAGAAGGGGAATATTACCGGCTGTCTGGTACATGTGTCTGGCAGGGTGTTTTCGAACCCTCAATAAAGTGATTATCTTGTTTTCCACCTTCACTGTTGGGTATGGTGACGGCTCCTGCGAGCGGGCAGGCTGCGCTGTCCATAAGAGACGGCTCACTGAGTAGAGATAGATAGGTACTAGATAGATAGGTACTAGATAAATAGGCACTAGATCGATAGGTTAGATGAACAGATAGATAGGTAGATAGAGAGATGAGTTGATAGACAGATCCCTAGGGACGTTGGAGAGAGAGAGAGAGAGAGAGAGAGAGAGAGAGAGAGAGAGAGAGAGAGAGAGAGAGAGAGAGAGCACTCGCTCTCTCTTTTAACCCACCCCATTCTGTCCTCTCACTATGTCTCACACTCCCCCCAACCCCTGCCTCCTTTATACTTGTTTCTACTTTAATTCTTTCTCCGTCTCTCTTCATTCCCCCTCCCCTTTTATTCTATCAACCCCCCTTTGACCTCCCTCATCATCCCTTGGCCATTTCCCCTCTCTACCCTCTAATTCTCATTACTCTTTTCCCCTAGTCATCCACTTTCGTCTTCCCCTTCATCTCACTCTCCCACACATCCCCCATACTTTCGTTTCCCCTCATGATACTATCAGCCCCAGCACTCATTTCATCTACCGTCTCCCTGTATGAGGGAGAAAGGAGTCCAGTTTGTCGTCCTCATAAAGCAGATGGATGCTGCACCTCTGTGTGAACTCATCGGCGCGAGGAGAGTGGCATTTATCGACAGCCCCAGAGAATGACTCACTAGAGCCTCCCCACAATGTCATTCTCTGGGGGGGGAAGAGACAGCCATGAGAAATTCACGTTTCTCTCCGTAGGTACAGAAAGGGTGTATTCTCAGGGGGGGGGGGGGAGAAAGAGAAAAGGGATTCGAACACTTTAGAATTCACGTTTCTCTTCGTACGTACAGAAAGGGTGTATTCTCAGGGGGGGAGGAGAAAGAGAAAAGGGATTCGAACACTTTAGAATTCACGTTCCTCTTCGTACGTACAGAAAGGGTGTATTCTCAGGGGGGGGGGGGAGGAGAATGAGAAAAGGGATTCGAACACTTTAGAATTCACGTTTCTCCCCGTAGAAAAGGGTGATGTTCTCCAGGAGGTGAGACCAAGATTCAATTGCATCAGATGGTTCACTCATGACGTTGTGTCTGAGCACATCATAACGAATCCACACCATTACCAGTGGTTGTGGTGGTGACGTTGTAAAGTGTACGAAGACAGATATGCTTCAGTAGACCTCTGGGTGTCGTAGAAGGCAACAAAGAAGAGTGAGTGAGGGGGAAGTGGAAAGCTTCTTTTTCCCTGCCTTCTAGATGGAGCAACAAAATAAAGAGTCAAATGAGTTTCCTTTTTTTTTGTTTCATTTGAATGCTCAATTGTTTGCTGAAGGCGCTGCCTCGCTATGGCAGGAAAAAGCAAAGAGTTATGTGAACAAAAAAGATAAAGAAACCCGTCCAAATAGGGCCATAGTGTTTGAATAAATGAAAAGGAAATCTCCTTTGACTACGTGATGTCCAGAAGAAAACATCAAAGTACTTTTAAGATTTAAAAAGACTCGAGCGCTCCGGAAACTGTGTTAGTTTTCCCTTTCCAGGATGTTGATGAAGAGCGCTGCTGGCAGCAGGAACCCTGGGGAAAAAGAAGAGGAGAGAACACAAACAATACAGTATCTCTGTGCTGAGGTCACCTGCTGGTGATGTGCCACACTCAATCTGGAGCGTCTCGGTGAAGCTACACAGCGAGTATTGTGCTATGGCGCCTCCCTGCGCTGCCGGAATGCCCCGCACGGCTAGTGTGGGATGCAACAGTTCGATGACACACACACACACACACACACACACACACACACACACACACTCACACACGGAGCAAAATGCCTGATGCAGATGTTATGTGAGACATATTGTTGCCGATCAAGTGGATGTTCCAAGCGAGAAACTCTTTTCTTTACCAGATAATAGGAATTTTAAATGACGAAGACGAATCACTTAGGTTTATAAGTGACTTATCATAAGTGATTGTCAGTGGTAAAACTCCCACTGGAAAACTGGAATTATCACAAGAACACTTGAGTGAATCACAGAACCCCTACCTCACTGAAGCAGTTGGTGAACACTGAAGCCTCGACTAAAACAGTGAGTGACACACCCCTTGAAGACTGAGTAACACTAGGACTATCACATGAACACCCGAGTGAACCACTGAACCTCCACCTCCCTGAAACAGTGAGTGACACACCCCTCGAAGACTGAGTAACACTAGTACTATCACATGAACACCCGAGTGAACCACTGAACCTCCACCTCCCTGAAACAGTGAGTGACGCACCCCTCGAAGACTGAGTAACACTAGGACTATCACATGAACACCCGAGTGAACCACTGAACCTCCACCTCACTGAAACAGTTAGTGAACACCAACCCCATGTCTTCAACACTGAGCTAAACACTCCCGGTCACCCACTGTAATGAGTTACCGTCAAATGAAATTGGATAAAAAAAAGATAATGCAATAAACGATAATAGAATTATCTGCTTTCATTGGATAATGCATAGGGAGTGGAAAGCATATTCCCTATCCATCCACCATATATATATATATATATATATATATATATATATATATATATATATATATATATATATATATATATATATATATCCCTCCTATAAGATTCTTGAGCGCGTTCTGCATCAATCTAGCACATCACAGCCCCCCTCACCGGCTCGACCTTCCGCTACGGTGAAGCACACACATGTGAACACACACCACAGTAAACACGTTGGTGTGACGTTCTGCCAACTGGAAATGTTTTGCCTTATGATGTAGGTCGCTCTAAGTCCTTTGTTATGACGTAGGTCGCTCTAAGTCCGTGGTTATGACGTAAGTCGCTCTAGGTCCTTGGTTATGACGTAGGTCGCTCTAGGTCCTTGGTTATGACGTAGGTCGCTCTAGGTCCTTGGTTATGACGTAAGTCGCTCTAGGGCCTTGGTTATGACGTAGGTCGCTCTAGGTCCGTGGTTATGACGTAGGTTGCTCTAGGTCCGTGGTTATGACGTAGGTCGTTCTAGGTCTGTGGTTATGACGTAGGTCGCTCTAGGTCTGTGGTTATGACGTAGGTCGTTCTAGGTCCGTGGTTATGACGTAGGTCGTTCTAGGTCCGTGACATAGAATGATGATCTTATACTCAGCGATTTCCTTGGTGCGGTCCTGAAGCGTGTGTGTGTACGGGAGGGTTTCAATGTTGTGAATTATTGAGATGCGGATTAACAGCGCCTTAAGCTGTGAAGATACATGTGTGTGTGTGTGTGTGTGTGTGTGTGTGTGTGTGTGTGTGTGTGTGTGTGTGTTCATCTTGCATGTGATTAATGTGTGCGTGTTAGGTTTACGTTCTCGTTGCCTCGTCTCTAATCTCTGTCTATCTATCTATCTACCTATCTATCTTATTTACTTATTTTGCTTTGTCGCTGTCTCCCGCGTTAGCGAGGTAGCGCAAGGAAACAGACGAAAGAATGGCCCAACCCGCCCACATACACATGTATATACATACACGTTCACACACGCAAATATACATACCTATACATTTCAATGTACACATATATATACACACACAGACATATACATATATACACATGTACGTAATTCATACTGTCTGCCTTTATTTGTTCCCATCGCCACCTCGCCACACATGGAATAACAACCCCCTCCCCCCTCATGTGTGCGAGTTATAGATCTATCTATCTATCTATCTATCTATCTATCTATCTATCTATCTATCTATATATATATATATATATATATATATATATATATATATATATATATATATATATATATATATATGCCATGTCATTACTAATGTAAATGTATATACACTCACACGTACACACAGAGTCCCGAGAGAAGGAATTACATTTGGATTGAGTGTGGGTCGACTGCCCTCGCCCAGGGTTCGAACCCATGCGGACCCTTGTAACACGTAGCAAGTAAACCTAGCCACCACAGTCTCTATGCTTGTTTGTATGTATGTATATGTGTATGTATGTATGTATGTATGTATGTATGTATGTATGCATGTAAGTATGTACATAAGTATCAAAATATCTTTCTGTTTTAACGTATTTATATTGTGCGGAGAGGGAGTTTATATTGCCTCACCATTTGAACTTTCTCTACTATCATACACCTTTTCAGACTTCTGTATGTTAGCCTCATTCACTATTTCATAACTGACCAATGTCCTGGCTGCTTTTGATATTGATTCCATTTCTTGTGTAGATTAAAGATGATATTTGTTGGAAAATGATAGTAGCATGTAGTCTATAGGCCCCTTTCTCCTTCACAGACACCAGATGTAGGAGGAGAGAACTTAAGACGGTACGAATTTGTAGTGAACGTGGTTCTCTTACGATGGGGGATCTAATCTTACTGTTACTGAAGTGAGGAAGAATCCCTTTCCAGCAGCTTCAGGTTTGAACATTTATTACGTCAACTTACTTGACGGTGCAATGACTGACAGATCATTAACGTACGTGCTTGGGGAGTGAACATTGTCGTCTTAACTCAAGCCGTCGTGTTCGAAGAGAGATTTTGGTACAAGTTATCACGTACCCACTACATTTGAAGTCACTTTTGATACTGCTTTGAGTAGATGACTGGCCATAATGAGCAAAGAGTTACACACAGTTCCATAGATACACAGACCACACAGGTCCTAGCGAGGTGGTCTGGCCTTATCGCTAAAAGAAAAAAGTCCCCTTGTATGCAGTAGTAGAAAAGGATAGCAAAGCAATGGTCAACAGTCAATAGCAAAGCAATGGTCAACTGTCAGACCTCAGGATGGTTAGACGTAACAAGTGGCGTGCTGCAAAAATCACTCTTGGGTTCCGCTCCACATCTGATATACATCACTGACAATGATAATGTGTTTTACTATAAAGTGAAATTAATTGTATTCCATTCTTAACTGGCAAGTAAAGTTATGACAGATATAGAACGTCTACGACTGCAAGTTGGTTTTGGATGAAGTGATAGACTGGGTTCTCACGTTGCACGCGAATGTTTAGCATCGTTAAGCGTAACGTTTCACACAACGTTGCACACGAATGTTTAACATCGTTAAGCGTAACGTTTCACACAACGACAGTGAAAAACTTATAGGCAAGCTATAGTATAAACTGTAATGGAGTATGTAAGGTAAATGAGGAAAATGGCCTTAGATTAAATAGCTTCTATTGATCTAAAACAAAGTAGGCAGTGTGTGTGTAGACGCAGTGCAAAGATGAAAAGGATTTTACCAAATCTAGAAACACTCCTCACAATTCATTGGTGCATCCTCTCTCTCAATACGACGGCCTTTAACTTATGGTTATGATACTTGCACCAGACTTATTATGAAGTACTGCGAGCAAATCACCCAAGTCTCAATATGATTCCCGAGCTGTGAGATAAATCCTGTAAGAGACGAGAAGGATGAGAGGTGGTCTATTAACATATACGGGTATTCAGACTCATCAAAGACTGTATAGGAATTCTATTTCAGTCGTAATGGAGAATACACGAGTAGATCTTACTTCTAGTAAGGCGCCTGTTGATTATTCAATAGGACTATTGACTTATGTACTTATTGATACTAAGAGTAGCAGATCTGAACAGCACAGCAAGGAGGTTTTGAAGTGGACTTGGCTTTACGTGTACTAATGACGTCATTTGCGCCTCAGAGATTAAACAGACTTACGGGTACTTCCCGCTGAGCTGTGTGATCTGTTTACTTTCATACTGTCTGGACGCTGAGCTCTCTCTCTCTCTCTCTCTCTCTCTCTCTCTCTCTCTCTCTCTCTCTCTCTCTCTCTCTCTCTCTCTCTCTCTCTTCTGCTTCCACGAACAGCACC